>NC_090296.1:143985169-144288199 GCF_039906515.1 Pseudorca crassidens | reverse complement strand
TTGAGGTGCTTTCCTGCTACAAGGGCCGAGGTGAATAGTTGCCCCAGAGACTTTATGGCCTGAAAATCCTCAAGTATTTTCTATGTGGCCCTTTACAGAAAAAGTATGCTGATTCCTTTTTTTTTTTAGTCTCTTACCATTTCAAAGGATGCCGCTATGATATACTATGATATCGTTGTGTATGTCATTTTATACGTGTGAGTTTTGGTAGAGTGAATTCCTGTAAGTGGAATTGCTAGGTCTTACTGTCTCAGCATTTGTCATTTTCATAGATACTACCACACAGCTCTCTTGATAACTTGAACCAGTTTACATTTTCTCCCTTGAGCCTGTTCCCGTAGCCTCGCACTAACAGTGCGCTAATAATTTGATACCTGCCAATCTGATAACTGAAACATGGTACTCGTAATTTGCATTTTTCTTATTATGAATAAGGTTTAGCATATTTTCTGAAGCCAACAGTTAAAAAATCAAAAAGCAAAGAACAAACAATTCCTTCTGAGCCCTTTCTAGCCCAGTCGACTCTGGACTCAGGGCCTGGTCACCACCAACACTACGCGGGATGCCGGGCGTGGCCGGAGCTGGAGTGGGTGGCCGCGGAGCCCTCGGTTCCCCCCCATCCCCTCCCAGCCGCGGAGCCCCGCCCCGAGTCCGCCTCTGGCGGGCCTGGGCGGAGCACGTGGCCCAGTGGGAGGTGCTGCGCTGCCTGATTTATTCCCGTCCAGGAGAAGGAGTGAGAACCGCCGGGTCTGAACAGCCCGAGCGCCGGGTCTCGGGCCCGCATCTCTACACCATGCCGTGCCCCCGTGTGCTGGCCGCGCTCTGCGGCGCGCTCCTCTGCGCCTCGGGGCTCTTCGCCTTCTCCGGTGAGTCGATCGCGCCGCCCTCTCGCTCTCGCCCCTCCTCTCCGCGCCGCTCGGAAGTTCGCCGCCGCGCCCTCCCTCTACTTCCACTGTTTACAAACTTGGTCAAAGAGCCGGCGCCAAGCGGAGGGGCGACCTCTCCGGCTGCGCCCCGGAGGGAGGCGGGGATGCCCTCGGCCTCTCCTGCTGTCTCCGCGCCGGAGGGCTTTTGGCCGGTGATAGAGGCTTGAGCGCTGGGCGGGGACTCGGGACACTGGGTGACAGCCCAGCCTCCCCCAGGGATGAGGCTTACACAGAACAAAGGAATCCGCTGTGTTGGGCCTCTCTTTTCCCATCTGTAAAATGAGGCCATTGAACTGTGTCTGACTTGCGCGCTCCTTCCACCAGGAAGTTTCTAGGACTCTTGTATTGATAAGTCTTCTCCAGCCAGCTTTCCCTGGTAACTCCCTTCCCAGCCCTGGCGGCTGGTCAGTTCACTGGAATTTTATCCTCTGCTTCAAAGTAGGTGTCTGGTCAGATAAGCGAAGGGCTGGGGAGTCGGTGGAATGGAAGGGCCTCCAGCTGGGACCCAAGAGGGGGCAAGGAGCCTGGGGAGGGACTTGGAAAAGGGCTCCCTCCTGAGGTGACGGCGCCTGACTACCCCCCTCCCCCTGCGGCCTTGGGCTGCTGCTTTATCTTCCTTGGTCCTCCTCCCCCGCCTAGGATGCATCGTGCTAGCAGCTGGGCCTCCAGCAGGGTGGTCATGGGGATGCCCTATTCGCTTCACAGTGGGCTGAGGAAAGGGTGCCCACGGGGTGGGGGGCGATGGCAAAGACTCTTCAGGCACCCCCTCCATCATTTTCTCATAGAAATAAGATTGGCTGAAGCAAGTTGGGGGTGGGTGGGTGGGTCCCAGATGAGCCCTGGCTGTGCCATCCGGTGCCAGTCTGACCCCCAGGCTTGGAGTGGAAGCCTAAGGCCTCTCCAAGCTCCCCTGAGACATGGAGAGCTGGCTGGGTCTTAAAAGTCCCTTGCCACTCCTCTCTGGCCCCAGAGCCTGAGCCCTGGCAAAATGTCCCTGGGGAAATCTCCCAAAGAGGGTAGGACACTGAAATCCCAAAGGCGGTTTTGTGGAGGGTGACCTGGCTTTGTGGGAAGGGGGAAGTACCACAGCTGCAGTGCACAGGTGAGTCAGTCAAGGGCCTGCCAGATAGGGGAGACCTTTCCCTTTCCCTTTTGCCCACTCACCTGCTTTGCCCTGGAGCAGTACAGGGAGAGGGCACTTTGGGAGGGGGAGGGAGGGGAGTTGGACCTTGCCTGGTCGGGAGCCCAGGGCTCTGGCCATTCTCAAGCCTCTGCCGTGGCAGTGCCCACCAGCCTGTCAGGTCAGGGAGAGAATTAACTTGCTATTTAAAGCCAGTGACTAATAGCTCATTGGGAGCCTCCTTAAGCTCCCGAGGCCCACGCTGAGGTGGAGCTCTGAGGCCTCCATTGCTCATTGACAGTGTTCCCTTCCCTGGAGCCCCCGCCCTGGTCTCTGGAGCTTTGGGATCTCAGGAGGCCCTCCAGCCTGGGATGGCTTGACTCTGCAGTGAGGAAAAAAGATGTCTCATGTTTTACCCCAAATGACGGGTTTGGGTGTGGGGTCTGAGGCAGCCCTTCTGGGATGCTAAGGTCAGCTAGAAGGTGCTCTGCAGGCCTGGCTGACCTAGTGGGCTGAAGTTCACTCGAGTCAAGGGATTGGGGACAGGCTAACAGTGCACATCTGTCAGCCAGGGCCCCAGCCGGAAGCTGTGATGTCCTCTCTAGCCCTCTTCCCACCTCTACTCGTTGTCCAGTTTTTCTCAAATCTGTCCTTCTTCCTCACCCCTTCGCCTGACTTCCTGTCTTACCAGGAGGCCTGTGACAGCCTCCCTGATGCTCTCGATGCTCTCCTGGTTTCCTACCTCACCTGCTCCCGTCCTGTTTCCACACAGAGCCAGAGGGATCTTTGTGTAGCTACAGGATGCCTCCCCACCCTGGGCAGCGCATCCACATCTCTGCAGATGACCTTTGCTTGACATTCTCCATCCCCAACTAAGAAATGGCTTGCCCACTCCCACCTCATGCTTGAGAATCTCTGACTTTTTTTTCCTGGTGGACAATGGTGGGGAGACTAAAGGAAGGTTAAGAGCCCTTGTTCTGCAGGCTGAAAAGTCTAAACTTGTCATTCTTAAGAGTCCCTACCAGTCTCCCTTTTCAGGGATGTCTTACTGTTCTCCAGCATACCATGTCCTCTGTGCTTCTGCTTTTCTGAAGAAAGTTCTTTCCTCATTCCCCAGCCTGACACCCTCCCACTCTGACTTTCTTTTTTTTTTTTTTGGCCATGCCACAGGGCATGTGGGATCTTAGTTCCCTGACCAGGGATCGAACCTGTGCCTCCTGCATTGGAAGCACAGAGTCTTAACCACTGGACCACCAGGGAAGTCCCTCCCTCTCTGACTTTTAAACTAGCTCAAATGTCCCCACCTCTGAAACTTCCTGCTCCCTGGCAGAAACCATCCTCCGCTGGCCCCTCATGCAGGCTTCCGTCAGAGCTCATGGCCCCTCTTCATTATGTGGTGACTTGTCTGCCGCTTTCCTCTGGCTTCTTGAGGCCTAGACTGCATCTGATTTCTCTGTCTCAGGGGCCCGGGATGTACATGGTAGTTGGCCCCCCAGATATTTACTCAATGAACGACTTGTTCCTGACTCAGAACTGTTATTGCAGGTGACTTCTGTGACTCCAGCCAGTGCCTGCATGGTGGGACCTGCTTGTTGGACCAGGACAGAAAACCCCCCTTCCACTGCCTCTGCCCTGAAGGCTTCACGGGCCTCATATGCAACGAGACTGAGAGAGGTACCCGCCCTGGGACATACCTGCCACTTCCCACTGGCTCCCAGTTGCAGCCCAGGCTGCTGGGCTGAGCTCCTCCCGAAGTGGACACTGGTCCCCAGCACCCCTCCTGTTGCCCGCCAGCTTTTCCCTGGAAGCTCCCAGGCCACTTGGAAAGCTGGGTGCTTCCTTCACTTGGGCTGACTCACCTACCCGTGACCCTTCTTGGCTCCAGGCTGGCCCAGGCCCCATCGGGCAGATTGGGAGGGGGGAGGGACGAGATGGTTGGGGGAAGCGGGCAGTGGGCCAAGTTTGGGCGGAGGGTCCTTTTGGGCTTGGCCCATCTGCTTCTGCCTGTCCCCAGCTCCTTCCTGATCACCTGCCCATCTCACCTGCCTCCCTCTCCCCAGGTCCCTGTTTCCCAAATCCCTGCCACAATGATGCCGAATGCCAGGTGATTGATGACTTCCACCGAGGGGATGTCTTCACCCAGTACATCTGCGAGTGCCCTCATGGCTACACAGGCATCCACTGTGAGATTGGTGAGTATCTGGGGGTGCCTGTTCCAGGGGGCAGACCCTGAGCCACAGTCCTGGCAGCCCAGGCAGTGTGCTGGCCTTATTCCTGGGTCAGGGTGCATTGAGGAAGTGGACAGAGCCTCAGTTAGGCCGGGGTGGTGTGTGGGGGAGGGGCAGGGGACCCTGTTGTCCCTCCCCAGGCTTCTTCCTGCCTGGCCCTCTCTTCTGGGACTGCAGGCCAGGCCTGATGTCTCTGCAGGGGAGTGAGGGCTGGTGGTAACCCCAGAGGTCGTGGGAGTGTTATTTTATGTCACCATGAATCAGACACACAGCATTAGGGTAAAGTCTTGACATTTCTCTACCAAGAGGGGAAAACCAACAGATTCTTAATCTTTTGGGGCCCAGGAGGTTAGTTAATAAGGTTTGAGCCTCAGGGTCTGACAGTTCTGGCCCAGGTCTGATCTCTGGCTTCATCACAGAGCTCTGGGAAGAGGGAGAGGCCTGGGCAGGCTGGGTCATCCCCTCACGGTCAGGCGCTCAGAGGCCCTGCGTGTGCAGAGGGGCTGACCCGCCTGGCCTGCTTGGTCATCCACGTGGCCACAGACCGGTGCTGGGCGGGTACCTGGCAGACCTGGCCAGCATTGTCTGTGCACGCCGTCTCCCTCCTGGCCTGGCTGGGGTCCCTCCCACAACCCAGGACTCTTCCTCACTTGCTGTGGGGCGGCAAGGTCATGTCTAGGTGCAGGGGTAGGGGGAGTAGGGGTGGCGGTGCCAGACGTCTGCAGTCCGGTGGCTGTGTCACTGAGCCCTGCGGGCAGGGGGCAGGTGCTCCTGCTGTAGGCAGATGTGGGGCTGGGCTCTGGGAGGAGGAGGGAGGGCAGGGCCAGCCCGGTGGGAGCTGGCTCCTTGGGAGAGCAGATGAAGTGCCTGTGTCACCCTTCATGTTAGAGGAGACAGCCCCGAGGGCCTGGGCCCTGGGCCCTGGGCTGAGGCCCACGTGTCTGAGATACTGGGTGGAGGAATGCGGGGGTGCGGGGTCACCAAAGCTGACAGAGCCCTGGGTGGGGCCAGGTGGGCCCACTAATTACGCTGCTAGGAGCCCAGGTAACCCTGGGTGTGCCTGAGTGGGGATTACTCATCTAGCCTCCTTCTGCTTCTCGGCCTGGGGTCTGTCCAGCACCTGGGGCAGAAGGCAGGAGGCGACCACAAAGCTGGAGGAACACCCCCAGAGAGACCTTTGCAGCCCCTCCTTATCTGTTACATGGTGTGTTTCCTTGGAGCCACCAGGACCCCACAGGCCCAAAGAATGCACGTTTGGGGCCCTCTGGGTGTGGGCATGGGGGCTGCGAGGACAGAGCAGAGCAGACCTGGCTTCAGGTCTCTGCTCAGCCAGTGGCCCGCTCTGATCTCGGGTGTATGGCCTCCCTTGTGCCTCATTCTCCCTGCGAGAATGTCAGACACCGAGCTTCGTGTGAGCCTGGGATTTTGGAATAAGAGTGGATCTGTCCCGGGTTCTCTGCTTGGGAGCTGAGCCCCAGGCACACAGGCTCGGCCCCCAAGGACCACATCGCTTGGCCAGGGGCAGCTTCCCAGATGGCTGGGTCAGGACCAGTAGCTAGAAGGGGCAAAGGGTATGAGGGAAAACAGAATGGCACTCACACCCCATCCAGAAAACTCCTGCCAGTGGGATTCTAGAAACCTCCAGGCAGATGTGCTTCTTGCTTTATGTGCAGTACGAGTAATGTTCACTGCTGTCTGAGGCGTCGCTTCTTCTGAAGCCATCCTCCTGGGGGAACCAGGGACCGGGCTGGGTGTGGCGGTCCTCCTGATGGGGCGGGGGCACGAAGGAAGAGGAGGCCACGCTGCTATTCACTCAGCAGCCCACTCCTCCCTCGAATAATTGCTGCTCCATATCCTGTAAGAACGAGACCACCTCCTGCAGCCTGGTGGGGGACACCAGCTGCCAGTCATGGCAGTACCATGAGTGCCGGCCTGCCCTAGAACCTTCTGGCAGCCCAGGGTCCCAACCCCCAGTGACTCTGCCCGGCCCCTCTCTTCCTCACTGTGCACCTTGTCTTGGTATCTCCTTGGCCTTCATTGTCCCTTCATGGTGTCTGCTCTGGGTCCCCGGCAGAGGCCACACTGTCTTGTTCTTGTGTCCTCTGGGCCCCGCATGCTCGGGTGGCCCTCTGACTGCCCCCTCCCCCCTCAGTCTGCACCTCGCCGCTGGGCATGGAGACGGGCGCTATCGCCGACTCCCAGATCTCCGCCTCGTCCATGCACTTGGGTTTCATGGGTTTGCAGCGCTGGGCCCCGTATCTGGCCCGCCTGCACCTCACGGGCATTGTCAACGCATGGACATCCAGCAACTACGACAGAAGCCCCTGGATCCAGGTATGGAAGGGACGGCTCAGGGGTGCGTAGCGTGAGGGGAATGAAGAAGATGGGATGAGTGCACCTGCATTTGGGGGTCACCACGGGAGGATTCATAACCGGGATCTAGGTAGCATGGTAGCAGGTTCCCACGGGTGAAGTATCTTTAAGTAGAGGGCAGCTTTGGGGGGCCTGGAGTGCGTGGGCAGGATGAGGGGGAGTGAACGCTAGGCTGTAGAGGGGCTCTTTGCACTGTACGAGGCCTCTGGAAGCTTGTCCTTGTGTGCTTCCCTGAGCACTGGGCCCAAAGCCTGGAGAGGGCCAGATGAGAAAGCCGCCCTTATTTGTCCTGCTTGGGTTGTTCTCCTTCTGGGCTGGGGGAGTGATGGCGGTGAAAAGAACCTGGGAGATAGGGGTTCTGTCCTTCCTGTCCTGGTCCAGGTGAACCTGATGCGGAAGATGCGGGTGACGGGTGTGGTGACGCAGGGTGCTAGCCGCGCAGGCAGTGCCGAGTACCTGAAGACTTTCAAGGTGGCCTACAGCACCAATGGGCGCAAGTTCCAGTTCATCCAGGGCGCAGGGGAGTCAGGAGATAAGGTGAGGTTTGTTGTGAGCCCTAAAGAAGGGCTGTGGTCAGCAACCCCTGGGGCTCCAGCGCCGTTTGAGGGCCCCCAATGAGGTGAGAGTGCCCTGGGTGATTGGCCTTGAGGTGGGTTTTCAGGTGTTTCTTGGTTTGAAGAATTTGGGAAACCCAGATTGTGCCCGTGCTCTGTGGTTAAAAGTAATAGCCCCACTTTATAGATAAGAATAGTGAGACTCAAAAAGGTTCAGTGACTCGTTGAGGGTGGCGGTAGTGGTGGATATGGGATGCATTCAGAGCCGTCAGGGATACCATGTACAGTCATACAGGTTGTATACTGGTGTCATTACTAAGTCAGCACCATTCGCGTCATGTTTGTGTACTTCTATCTGTGGGAAAATTGTTATAAAAACGTCTTTTGAGAAAGGAGTACCTTTTCCTAATTTGCACAGAGGCACCCTATAGATCATAGGTGGCCCTGTGCGAAAGACGGGGGCTTTATGCCCAGGCCCCATGGTGACCAAGGAAGATCTGAAAAAGGGAATCTGTGTTGAGGGCTGTGAGGTGGCCAGAGGAAGGGCTGAGCCCCTCCTGGCTCTGCTAAGCCCACCTCTGCCTCCGGGCCCAAAGAGGAAGGGGAGACCACCCCAGGAAGTGGGACTGCCCACACTGACCCACTCCTCCAGTCTGCCTCTTCTCTCCTAGATATTTATGGGTAATGTGGACAACAGCGGCCTGAAGGTCAACCTGTTTGAAACCCCTCTGGAGGTGCAGTATGTGAGACTGGTGCCCATGATCTGCCACCGAGGCTGCACCCTTCGCTTTGAGCTCCTTGGCTGTGAGTTGAATGGTGAGTGCTGGAGGCTCTGTTATCCTCGGAGATGGCTTTCCCTGCCCGCTCTTTTCTCAGCCAAGCTGAGCTGAGTAGGGTGGCAGCAAGGCCCGGGAACCTGGGCTGTCACAGGAGATGGCCACAAGAGGGATCATCTGGCCATCAGCAGTCCTGCCCAGGTGTTTGCTCTTTGCTGGTTGGTAGAGGAAAAAAGACACCACCTCAATTTTCAAAATATTTTCACTTAACTCTGATTGGTTCCTTGAGCTTCTAGAACATGTAGCATTCGTTCTGTTTTGCAGATGTCAGTTCCACGAGGGCAAGGAGTTTGTTTTGTTCACTGCTGCGTTCCCAGTGCCTAGAACAGAGCCTGGCTCATAGGCACTCAGTAAATATTGATGGATGAGTGAGTGAATGAATGAATGAGGAAAATGAGGCCCAGATAAATTGTTTATCAGGGGCACACAGCTGGTAGGTATTAAAAGTTGGTCTGAATTCCTGGGCTTCTGACACCTACCCATCCACTGTTTCTTCCCCCAAACCTGTAGCCTGCATTCAAGAGAAACATGGGGACTTCTAGGGTCATAGGGCTGGAGATGGTGCTTTTTTTTTAAAGATTTTTTTTTTGATGAGGACAATTTTTAAAGTTTTTATTGATTTTGTTACTATATTGCTTCTGTTTTATGTTTTGGTTTTTTGGCTGAGAGGCATATGTGATCTTAGCTCCCTGACCAGGGTTCGAACCTGCACCCCCTGCATTGGAAGGTGAAGTCTTAACCACTGGACCTCCAGGGAAGTCCCCTGGGGATGGTGATTGTTTTTTTTTTTTTTTTTGGGGTACGCGGGCCTCTCAGTGTTGCGGCCTCTCCCGTTGCGGGGCACAGGTTCTGGACGCGCAGGCTCAGCGGCCATGGCTCACGGGCCCAGCCGCTCCGCGGCATGTGGGATCCTCCCGGACCGGGGCACGAACCCGTGTCCCCTGCATTGGCAGGCGGACGCTCAACCACTGCGCCACCAGGGAAGCCCGGGGATGGTGATTCTTGTTGCTCTTTCCGGAGAGGTTCAGATGGAGGGATGGGGGACCAGAAGGGGATAGGTTTCTGCTGAGTCATAAAAAATCTCACCACTGGAGAGGTCAGGGTGCAGAGGTTGGGCTGAGGGCCTTGTCTCTGCCCAGCTCAGCCCAGCCTTGCCTTCTCTGAGGCCTGGATAGTTCCCTCTTTTTGCAGCCACAGTGCCACCTGCTGGCCACCGGCAGAACTGTACGGCTCACTAGGCAGAGCTGCAGAGCAGAGGTGCTCTCTGTCTTTCTCATCTTAACCCAAGACCCACCCTCTGCTCCCCCTTCCACCCCCTGTGGCACCTCTTTCTGTTATCCCGTTTTAGTTACGTCCCAATACCACTCAGAGCTCAGTTCAGTGACTGTCTGGGTTTAGTCTTTTTTTTTAAGTATGTACTTGAGCCAGCATATTCTTGCTCCCAGGGTCACTGCTTTTTGAGCCTAACTGTTCTTTTTTTAAAAAATATTTATTTATTTTGGCTGCACCAGGTCTTAGTTGCGGCATGCATGTGGGATCTAGTTCCCTGACCAGGAATCGAACTCAGGCCCCCTGCATGGGGAGCATGGAGTCTTAACTACTGGACCACCAGGGAAGTCCCCCAAGCCTAACTGTTTTAAGTGGGGAGTTAAAGACTTTGCCTTTTGCTAAAAGGAAATTCAGGTGATTGGTAAAGGACATAGACAGGTCTGGGGCCCCCCACCCTAGGCTCCTCTCCCTGGAGTCCCTCACTACTCACTGTCATAGTCTGAATCCTTTGGCTAATTTCCAGCCTAGGCCTGTCACAGCCGGTTACCTCCAAGGCCAAGAGAGGGTGAGTCTGGCAAGCCGAGGAAGTGAAGTTTTTCTGTTTGCTCCCCTCAAGGACTGGACCATCTCCTTTCCCTTGTAGGCATTCCGGTCACCTGGAGAGAGTGTTGGTGTGTGCCTGTGTGCACATGCGTGGGGCTGAGGTCTGGGCGTTTCTGGGCATGCCCTGCACCAGGATTCCTCTTCACCAGCGGGCAAGGTGTCCTTGGTGAATTGATTAGTTATTTAACTTAGTAGATAGACATTTATTAAGATATTTATTAAGCTCCTTCTGAGTGCCTGGCTCTAGGGAGCAATATTGGTGAGATCCCTGACCTCATGGAATTGCATTCTAATGAGGGAGGCTGATGTGAAACAAGGATCAAATAAAAGAAAGGTCAGATAGCAGCAAGAACTATGAAGGAAACATTAGAGGGAGATGTGATGAGGGTGACTTGGGGTGAAGAGAGGGAACGGCATGGGGACTGCTGTGTTGGATGGCGTTTGAGTAGAGGCTTGAATGATGGAGATCAAGCCGCGTGAAGAACTTGGAAAGGGCATCCCAGGCAAGGAATTGACACATGCGAAGGCCCTGGGGCATGTGAAGGATAGAAGGGAGGCCAATGGAGCTGGAGCCTAGAGAATGAGGGGTAGCTTGGTGGGTGATGAGGCTGGAGAGGTAGGCAGAGACGGACCAGGCAGGGGCCACGTAGACCATTTTAAGGATTCAGGTCTTTATCCTGAGAACAAGGGGCAGCCATTGTGGAGGGAGTGCTAATAGGACACGGTTAGAGTTGGGTCTAGAAGAGCTCCCTTAGGCTGTATAGGGAGATTGGGGGCAGAGGGCCACTGTGAGTGAGGGGAGAGACATGTGGGAAGGTAAGGTGGCTTGGATCAGGGTGGTGGAGTCAATGGATTGGGCAGATTAGAGCCTTCTACTAAAGTGAGCTCCATGGACCAGCAGGATGAGCATCACCTGGGAGCTTGTAGAAATGCAAACTCCCAGCCCCACCCTTGACTTTCTGAGACAGAATCCTCATATTAACAAGGTCCCCAGGTGATCTGTGAGAAGCACTGCTCTGGTACCCCATTTTATAGATGGGGAGTCTGAGGACCAGAGAGGGGAGGGACTTCCCAGGGTCGCATAGCGAGTGGTGGAGCTGACAGTCCTGCTCTCGGCTTGGCACCCTGCCCAGGGCATTTTATGTGGAAGGCTGTCTGACATGCCGTAAGCAATGGGGGCATGAACTGCTGGAAGCAGATGATCTGTAGAAGGGTCCACCGTGGGCAAATGATGCCTTGGTGTCCTCTGCAGAGTGTTCCAGCCTTGGGCCGGTCTCATGGCCCTCCAGGTCTGGAGCCATGGGATGAGCCACCTCCCAGCCCAGCAGCCTCTCTTTGTGGGAGCAGGGTAGAGGTTACCTGGTGCACCACCGTCACGAGGAGATGGTACGATTGGTCGGCATCAGCACACTCTGGAGGCAAATGTCTTTACTGGCAGGGGAGTGAGCGTGTGGGGAGACAGTGAGGTAAAGCACTGGGTTCTATAGTCAGCTCCCAGATGGAGCCATGACTTTCCAAGCCCACTCTCCCACTCCTGACTTTGCAAAGGGACAGGCAGTTGTACAGTGGTGATTCTGCCACGTGTGAGACACGCCCATCGTTCTTTTGGGAGTTTTATCTCCTGCCTGTTCCCGACTGTTCTGGCCACCTGCAGGTGCGGAACAGCCAGCACATTCCTGAGTGTTTGGAGCAGGCCTGAGTGAAACCAAGGCCAGCTTCTCAGGTAGCCCTCCCAGGCCTCTCTGACAGCATGCCAGGTAGTGAGTGTGTGAAGGCCCTCTGGGAGGGGCTGTGGGGCAGGGATACAGGGTTGTTCCTGAGCCCCAGGAATTCTGACTTTTCTGCTTCCACCTGCTAGAGAGCAGGAATATTGTCCTGCTCATCGCTGGGTCACCACCAGGCAGGCCTTCACGGCTCTGGGTTGGTGCAGGAGTGGTGGAGATAGTGTCACAGTGTGACATGGTGATTAGGAGTGTGTGTGTGTGTGTGAGACTTGGGCACAATGCTTAATGTCTCTCAGCCTCAGTTTTCTCATCTGTGGAATGGGGTTATTAATATCCTCTTCGTTCCGGTTTTTGTGTGGTAGATTAAATAACTGAAGTCAGCACTGAGTCAGTGAGATGATTGTTATTAGCACTCTTGACGGTTATCCCAGGACTCAGCGGTGTGAATAGCAGCTGTACTGTAGGAGTGACAGAGAGGAAGTGCTGTGAGTCCAGAGAAGGGAGAAGTCCCACCCAAGTGAGGTGGTCAGGGCAGGCTTCTTGGAGGAGGTGTCCCATGAGTCAGGCCTTGAAGGAGGGTGGAGGTGGTGGATCAGGGCCTGCCGTGGTGCAGAGGGAGAAGAGTGGTGGGTGATCTGTGTAGAGCAAGTGAGGGGCGCTGGGTGGGAGCTGAGCTGAGGAGTGGGTGGGGCTGTCAGTAAGCAAATAGAATGGTTGGCCCTAAAAGTGGAAGGATCTTCCGTCTGTTGTCTAAGAGGATGCCAGAGGTCGGTCAGGAGCCACAGAGTTCTTTCCCCTTCACCACCTCATGCTCACACCCCTGGGAGGCTGTGGACCCCAGATCTGGGTGACAGCACCCCCCTTGTTGGCAGGATGCGCCGAACCCCTAGGCCTGAAGGACAACACCATCCCCAGCAAGCAGATCACAGCCTCCAGCTTCTACAAAACCTGGGGCCTCAGTGCCTTTAGCTGGTATCCCTCCTATGCCCGGCTGGATAATCAGGGCAAGTTCAACGCCTGGACCGCCCAGACCAACAGTGCCTCTGAGTGGCTTCAGGTGGGTCAGGCTCCCCCTCGGGTGCAGGGCTGGGGTAGGCTGGCATTGGGTGGGTTTGGGTGGGGCTGTTGGATCTATGACCCTGGCCCAACCCAGGCTTCTGCTCCCCAAGAGGGAGTTTCTGCACGGCCTTGTTTGTGTTCGGCTTTGCTCCTTCTTCCTCTCATATCCCCACCTTTCTCCTGATTCTGTAACTCCAGAGGGGGGGATGGTGGGGGAGCTCAGTGCTGCTTCCACCAAGGCCCCCAGTCCCAGGTGGTGAGTGTGTGTGTGTGTGTGTGTGTGTGTGTGTGTGTGTGTGTGTGTGTGTGTGTAGGGGTAGGGCCACCTCCATTGGCTGCCACAGGGTGATAAGGCTGAGCCCACGTACAGCAGGGCGGGATGGAGGAGGGACACCTCAGGATTTCTCTGCCTGCACTCAGAGGATGCTCTCTAACTTGCTGTCTGAGAACACACCGTGTGACAGCCCTTGGATTTCATTGAAATTGGGAAGCACAGGAGAGTCATGGAAAACCAGAGCACCCACTCACTTTATAGATGAGGAAACTGGGTCCCAGCAGGGTGAGGATTTGCCTGGGGCTCACCCGCTTGTTGGCAGTGAGTTGGGTTTGCAGCCTGGGTCTTCGCACTGCCTGCCCAGGGGCAGCTGGCAGGCTCCCTGGGATGGGCAGGGAACTGGGGGGCAGGAGGGGCATCTCTAGGCCCCAACAAGCACATTAGCCTGTGGGGCTGGGTTCCGTGAGGAGCTGCCTGCCTTTGGAGTCCCTCAGGACCAATGTCAGGCTGTGGACAGCCCTGCAGGGGCCTCAGGAGCAGTTCATGTCCCTGTAGGCTATGGCCTCCCCTGTCCCTGTTCCTATCCTATGAGGGGTTGGCAGTGAGTTGGCTGGAGCCCAGGCTCTGAAATCTGAGCTTCATTGCATCAAAGTGCTTAACAGTGTCTGACAAAGTAAGTGGAATTATTTATGCCCATTTTATAGATGGAAAACTGAGGCTCTGCCAAGTGAAGTAGTTTTTCCAGAACTAGATTGTATGCCCCAGTGTGTCTGCCTTTTCCCACCTTACTGGAGATGGTCCAAGCAAAGAGATGGGGTGGATTTTTTTTTTTTTTCCTGTAGATTGACCTGGGTTCTCAGAAGCGAGTGACTGGCATCATCACCCAGGGGGCACGAGACTTTGGCCACATCCAATATGTGGCAGCCTACAAGGTGGCCTATGGTGACGATGGTGTGAACTGGACTGAGTACAGGGACCAGGGGGCCGTGGAAAGCAAGGTGAGTGTGTGTCCAGCTGTCCTTCCCTCCCCACTCCAGGGATGCCCTGCGAGTGGGATCTGGGGCCCTAAGGGGAGGAAAGCTGGCTCTGGGGCCCTCCTGACCCCCTCTGTGTCTCTAGATCTTCCCTGGCAACATGGACAATAATTCCCACAAGAAGAACATGTTTGAGGCGCCTTTCCTGGCTCGCTTTGTGCGCATCCTGCCTGTGGCCTGGCACAACCGCATCACCCTTCGCGTGGAGCTGCTGGGCTGTTAGTGGTAGGCCCAGCTGCAGTGACCGCAAGGGCCGTGGGGGCACCTGCCCCTTTCCTGGTTCTCCTGGCCTTCTGGGGACCTGCTGCCTTTTCCACCCGTCCTCCTGATTGTAGCTGACCTGGGGGCGGGGGTTTCAGTCGTCTCTCCCTCCCTCCCTCCCTCCCCCTCCCACGTGCCCGTGGTGCCTACCCCTCATGCCATCCCATTTTCTTAGGCACGGTGGGAGTTGAGTAGGTCTGGGATGGACAGGGAAGGGCGAAGTAGGGCGCGTGGGTCCTCCGTAGCACCTCTCCCACACCCCCCATTCCCAAGGCCCTGGAGGAATAGGCCCTGAGGCCCCAAGCTGGAGAGTGCTGGTCTCCTGCCCCTCAGCCCTGGGGCATGATGCTGCCACTCTGCTGCTTCCACCTAGCCCCCCCGACACTTCCCCCTCATCTCCCTGGAGACCCCTCTTGACCCTCCTCCTGAAGCCTAGAGGGAGACAGAAGCGGGTGGGGTGGGTCTGTGGAGAGATGGGGGAGGAGGTGGCTGGGCCTGGGCGGCCCTCTGTGCTGGTTCTTCACCCCCGAGTACACAGGCAGCTTTCAAAATATATTTATATCACCCCCTGAACTCTCGCTGTGGTTCATCGTTGCTCCGTCAAAATGGGCTTTGACTTGGGCTGGTGTCCCCACCCTGAGTCCTCCCCGGGTCCCAGCATTCTTGTGTCACCTGCCCGACTATAGAGAGGGAGGAGACTACTGGGGGGGGGGGGCCCACTGGAGGGGCCAGGACTCTTCCCCTCAATTCTCCTCCTCCAGACCCATGCAGCCCCAGGGCCATCGCTGCTGCCAGGTGAGTGCCTGGGGCGGGGCCTATGCAGAGGCTGTCTTCACAAATGCCTTTGCTCCCTTCCCACGCCAGGAAGACAGGCAGAGGCTGCTGGTTTTCCCCTGCGGCAATTGCCATTTTCTCTGCAACTGGAGCGGTGGGCTGGAGAAACTATTAGAAACTCAGTGAACCTGGGCTGCTTTCAGAGCTGCAGGAGCCCCAGGACGGGGTACAGCGTGGGATGGGAGGGGCCAGGGCTCTGCCAAGTAGGTGGGGCGTTCCTGGCCCAGCACACTGGTTCCTGAGAGGCCACTGGCAACTCCACTCCAGGGCTGGGAGGAGAGCTCCAGGGGTACCCCTCTCCCCCCACCCCCTCACACCATGCAGGGGCCATCAGGAGGTGGCCAGTGGGAGGCAGTGCAGGCCAGTGATCTGGAAGTGGGGCTTGCAGATAAAAGAGGGACTGACTAGCTGGGAAAGGGCATATGAAACCACCCTAGTATTCAGTGCCTTGGGACACAAGATGGATTTTCCAGAACAGACGTTGGGAGCCATGCCTTTGTACACATAGGCACCTCTAGGCAGCAGATCTGGCCACGTGGCTGCCAAAGGGAGGGTGTGGCTTTGTTGGAAGTTCATCAGAGATGTTAGTCTGGAAGTGGCTCCCCCCCCCCAAGAACTCCTGTTGCCAGGGCTTCTTGGCTGGGCAGGGATGGAATAAAAGGCCCAGGCTGTGGTCTCTGAATGAACTGGGTTTGTGGGGCTCCCCACCCCTGGGGGTCTATTGGCTCACTCCTTCCTGTCTCAGAGCTCTCCTCTGTGGAGTTGCATGGGTTGGGTTTGAAGTCAGTCTTTCTGGGTGGTTGCTGGCTTTAGGACTCCCTCCTGGGAGCATTTCCTACCACCCAACCTGTTCAGGCCTCTCCTGGGAACTCTTGGATGCCTCCTCAATAAGTAACTGCAGTCGAGCCTTGTTAGAATGTCCCACTTGCAGAAGGGGAAACCAAGCATCACTCCCATCTGTCAATTTGTCCCTCTTTGTGGCGTTGAATATTTTCTGTGGGCCAGTCTCATTGGCTGGTTGGCTGGGTGGGCTGGTGTCACAAGCCCCCACCTGGACCAGGAGATCCAAGGTGACTATGGAATTGCCTAAGCCACTTCTCAGTCCCTTCTTCCTGCTCATCTTTGCAGCCTTGGATGTGTTGGCCACAGCCTTCTGAAAGTCCCCTTCCTGGGACCCTGGACCTGGGGCCCCTCCCTCCTGACCCCTTCTGTCTTTGGCTTCTCTCCCTGAACAGCCCCCTCCACTTCCACAGTGTTCACTATCACCTCCACAAATTTACTTTTTTATTCCTGACTGCAGTCCCGAGAGCCAGCTCTGAGATTCCACCTGCTGGCCAGCCCTGCCACTGGCTGGGACATTAAGCTTGCTTAGCTGTTACAAAACTGACCTCTGCTGTCCATCCCTCTCCCTACACGTGTGGCTGTCAGCACTGGCATCTGTTGACCCGCCTCTCCCAGGAGTCTAGATTGCTTTCCGTTCCTGGTTTAAATATAGTGGAGTGATTGGGAGTGCAAGGCCTCAAGTTGGAGAACCTGGGTTCAAATCTTGGCTCTGAGTGACCTTGGGCAATTTACTTAAATCTCTCTGGGTCTCAGTTCCCTATCTGTAAGGTGGAAATAATAGAACCAACTCCATGGCCTTGAGACTGATGGAGAGAATGTACATAAGCACTGATGTAAAGCCTGGCCCATCAGAGGCCTCAAAAACTTTGGTCATTGTTGTTAGAAAAGCTTGCAACTTTCCTAATTGGAACTCGTGTCCTATTTATTTCCCCCTCCAATCCATCCTGCATCCAGTGCACGGACTGGTCTCTCTCTTACTTATGGAGGAACTTTCATTGGCTCCCTTTTGCTCATCAAGCTGGGAGTCACTTTGTGCAATTTAGCCTTGTCCACCACAGCTCTTTGTGCTCTGATTTGCTCCTGGCTGTGGGTATGTAATGCGTGCGTGTGTGTGCGCGCACACACACACACACACACACACACACGCTGTCAAGGTGTATTTAGGAAGAGGCTCTGGGTTCAGTGACCACTTGGCCAAGGCTGAAGGACCTCCTTAGGCTTTGCTGCTGAGGAAACGAAGGGGCTGTCCAGGCCAGGCCTCCTGTTTGTCTGGAGGGGAAAGAAAACACCCTGTCCAAACAGAGGCATCCTGGGAGGTGGCTGCTTGATGGCTGTGCTGACAGATGTCAGGATTCTAAGGTAGGGTCACCCCTGTTGGAGGACCAGTCAGAAAGGCTTCCGACCGCCCCTGTGGGCTGCTGGGATCACCATCCCCCATCCTGTGCTCCCTCTCCTCCCAGGGCTCATTCAAGCCCCACCTACTAGGGGCAGCATCCCGGTGCCTGACATCGAGTTAAGAGGCGGACTGGTGATTTCCTGACGGTCAAACTCAGAGGCAGGAGGGATGTCAGCGCCCCCTTGCCTTCTATAGGGGGAAAGGCGGGTATACAGAACGCTCACCCCTCCCTCTCCTGAAGGTGGGGGGCAGCCATAGTCCACCTGCAGTGTGGAGAGGGGCTCCACCTGCTTAGTCCCAATGCTTTTGGTAAACCGGAGCGTGCTAATGAGACCCTCCCTCTACAAACGCTCCGCTTCCATCCTCCCCCACTTCCTTCCCCCAGATGTGACAGCCTCAACTCCTGGATACTCCCTTCACATCGCGGCCAGCAGCTCTGCGGGTTGGGTGGTTTCCAGCCGAGTCTGGAGACAGCCCAAGTCTGTAGCACCTCCTCCCTTTGGGCCCAGCCCGAGGGAGGGAAAGGGGCGTGTGTTCCTTTAAGGGGCTGGCCCGCCGGGAGCGCGGGGATTTGTCCGCTGCCGCTTCCTTTCTGGCCATTCAAGATCCCCAAATCCGCCTGCTTCCTCGGACCCTGTCAGCCCGCAGCCTGGAGCGCTCGAGCCGTCGAGGAGCCACCTGGGGACGGTACGTGGCTCAGAGGTGGCCGGGCTCCTGGGGCCCCCTGTGGGCCGGTTCCTCTTTCCCCGCTTTGGGTCTCCTGCAGGCCCCACGCCTCCCGGGGCAGGGTTGGGGAACCGGCCGGAGGAGTGAGCTGGGCACCGTGGGGCCAGAGCGGAGCTGGGTTGTGATCGCCAGCGCCGGTGGGGGGGCTCCCCCGGCGCCAGTGGGTTGAGAGCAGCGCGGGGCGCGGGCTGACTTGCCTGGGACCCTTGTGCATAGACCCTTGTTCGCGAGGAGGCAAATGCCGAGGGAAACCAGTGGCCTCCGAGACCACTACCCGGGTCCCCTCTTTCCCACCGGGAGCCACCGGGTCCCTTCCCGTCTCGTCCTGTCGCGGTCCTGCAGCCTCCAGCACAGCGCAACGCCCGCCAGGCTCTGCCCCGGGGCATCTGTCCGATGCTTCCGGGGGCCGCGGGAAACCTGGCACGGGCTGGGGACAACTCGTGAGGCAGCGGGCAGGCGGACCTGCGCCTCTCGGCCTCTTACGGCCTGCTCTGGCCATCCCAGGGCAAACGCAATGGATGCCCGTCGGTTTCAGGCCTGGGTTCACTGGGGTTTCTGTCTTAGGAACAGCAGAGGGGCAGGGAGGGCTGAGGGTAGAGCCCTGGGTGGGAGATGGGATCGCTCAGGGAGGAATTTAGGGCTTTTGAGCAGACAGGAAAGAAACAGCTCCGGGCACTTGGACCCAGCTCTGTCACCAGCTCGCTGGGTGGCCTCCAGGAGCCTGTGACCCGGTCTGGACCTTGGCGTCCAGCGCCGACCTCCGGAGTGCCTTTGCCCTCTGCAACGAGGGGAGGTGATTGAGAGGGGCCCTGACCCCTTTCCCGCGGCCTTGCATGGGCCAGTGGGCTGGGAATGCTGGTAGGAAACACCTCCAGCTTCCACTTTCCGGGAACCGCAGGTTTCAAAGGCCCTTGTAAGCCTTGCCCAAACAGGGGGCACCGAAGTCAAATTCCTCTCGGGGAGCCGGGGCTGCTGCAGACCTGGAGGGCAATGCTGCCCTCTGCTGGTGTCTGGGAGACCTGTACTCCACAGCTGTGTAGTCGGGGTGGTCCGGTGGAGCTCCATCTTCCTTCCAAGTCAGGGTTCAGCTTACTCGGGTGTGTGGAGGGGTCCCAAGGCAAGTGGTGCTAGGAAAAGCAAGGGGATGGGCCGTCAGGAGACCTGAATTTTCTCTAACCTGTTTTCCGAAGATAAAGCCTTGGGTCTTCACCTCCCTTGGCCTCAGTTTCCCAACAGTGGCGGCTTCTCTTCTAGATGATGAGAGAGAACAATCTACTGAAATCTTGTGAGACTTTGTAAACTGTTAACAGTAGTAATCGTAGCTAATATTTTTTGAGTGCTTGCCCCCTCCAGGCAGTTTTCAAAGTACTCAGTAGCCATTCTCTTCCTTAATCTTCACAAAAAGGTTTTCTGGTTGGTATTATTGTTGACTACCACTTTACAGATGAGGAAACTGAGGCTCCGTGACTTGCCCGGCGACAGACTGTTAGTAAGTGGGTGGAACCAGAACTGATTCCAGGTGGCCAATCTGATTCTAGAGCCTGAAGCCTGTCACTGTGTCTTCCGCCAATATGTATTAGCTACTATTTGTTGAGCGCCTGCTGTGTGTCAGGGGCTGAACAAAATTCATCTTTATAATTCTCACCACAGACCCATAGGGAGGTGCTACTATTATTATTTTTTACAGGGGAGGAAGTGGAGGCCCAGAGAGGTTGAGTAACTTGCCCAAGGTCACACAGCAGGATGCAGGTGTGTCCAGCCCTAATGCTGGGCCCAGACCTGTGTGCCCAAGTCTGGGTGCCCCAAATCAGCTGGAGCCACTCACTGCCAAGGTGACTGGGCTGGACTTGAACATGGGCCTTCCAGCTGGTGACATCTCTGTGGTGGTCCTGAGGGGCTGATGGCGGGGTAGCCAGCCTCAGGGAGCAGAGGCCGTCCATCGCTCCCCTTGGTGGTTGTGGTTGGGGATTGGCCCAGGGCAGGGCAGCAACTAGGCAGCAGTTGCCACCCCTGATTCACACCCAGGACTCTGTTCTGTGTTTTAGCCTTGACATTCAGGGTGGTCCTTGTCCTCAGGCCCTGAGCCTGTTAGTATTCTGTTAGTATTCTCTGGAGACAAGGAAACTTCTGTGCAGATGAGTCAAATGACTTGCCCAGGGTCAGTACTCCTAAGGAGGGTCGTAGCTCCTGGACACAGGCTGACCTTTTCTTCAGACTCATTTTGTTTTTCCTGGCATCCCCACACCTATTCTAAGGTTGCTTGACTGCTGGGTTGACATCCCAGAGGGATGTTAACCAGATCACACCTCTCCATTTGCAGCTGTGTTAATAAGCCAGGGAGTGAACCAAGGTGGGTGCTCAGACCGGGGGAGTAATGGAGAGCACTAGGGCTGTTTGTAGCTGGAAAGAAAGAGCCAGGATGAGGACATGCACTTGACTGAGGTAGAAAGATAGCCAGAATGATCCTTTTAGAATGTAAATCAGATTCATGACACTCCTCTGTGGAAAACTCTTCCATAACTTCCCTTCAGGGCTACAGCCCGGGGCCTGTGACTGCTACTTGGACCTCATTTCCTGCCACCCTCCCTTTCTCTATCTCTGGGCTCCAACCTTACTGGCCTTCAAGCTGCTCCTGCCATAGGCTTTTGCCCTTGCTGTTCCCTCTTCCTGCAAAACTTTTCCCTGGGATTTTTCAAAGCTCATGCCTTCACTGCCCATCCGCTTCTCAGGGAGGCCTTCCTGACCCATCCTGTTGACAGGACCCCCCCCACCCCCTGCTTCATCCTCTTCTGTCACGAGCCACATGTTCATTAACATCACATTATCCCACATGGTGTTTATTGTCCGTCTCCCTGACTAGAGTGTAAACCCCACAAGGACCCCTGGTTTGTAATCCCAGTGCCTAGAACCATGCCTGGCACATGGTAAATGCATGATAAATATCTATTGAGTGAATGCAGTCAAGTCCCAGCTCCTTCATCTATTACCTGAGTAACCTTAGCCAAGCAACCTAGCATTTCTGAACCTCAGTTTCCTGGTCTGTACAATGGGGATAATTCTGACATTGTGAGGCCTATAAGCAATGATGTTCATGAAAGTGTGCTGACAAGTAGAAGGCAGCCCTTCAGTATGAGAGATTGTTATGGAGATTGGCTAAAAAGAGTTCAACAGAGTCCTGCCTCTACCACCTCCAGGCTGTGTCACCTTTAGACAGTTGCTTCATGCCTCGGTGTCTCTGTTCACTTGTGGATTAATTGGGGAGAATGAAATTCTCCTTGCTGATCAGGGTGGGGGTGGGGAGCTCTTGGGAGGATCAAGGGAGCTGTTGGATGTGGAAGCCCTTTAAAAGCCAGGGAGAAAGTGTGGTGCCCAGGCTCAAGGTTGTGAGTGTGTGCCGGGGTCTCTGAGGCTGGGAAAGGGTGCCTCGGAGACTTACACTCTGCAGTTCTGGAGGGCAGAACTCTGGTTCTGGAGACACCAGAAGGTGCAACGGTCTGTTCTGCCTCAGCTCATATTTCTGAACTGTGAATTACCTCATCCATGGTT
This sequence comes from Pseudorca crassidens, assembly GCF_039906515.1. NCBI lineage: Eukaryota > Metazoa > Chordata > Mammalia > Artiodactyla > Delphinidae > Pseudorca > Pseudorca crassidens. The sequence continues at coordinate 144,266,593 of NC_090296.1, read as the reverse complement.
GGTAAGAACCCTGGGGGAACAATGTCAGTAAAACATGGAATCGCATTGGTCTGGTGGTGATTTTTTTTCCAGCTCGCTAGTGTATTGGAGTGACTGAAACAAGCGTTCTCACAATTAAAGAGAAAACCTTAGCAATGTATGAATTCCTTAAGATAAATGCTGCCAGTCCTGCAGAAAGTGCTTTTCTTTAATACACATGTCCCTCGCTATCCAAATGCTTGCTATTCACTGTCCAACACAGAAACCAAATAGATTTGAATAACACAGCATCCCTCCCTATCTGGATCCCCCGAATTCTCAATATCCAAACTCTTGCCATCCCAACTCAAGGATGCAATAGATTTGGTGAGGGAGGAATGCCTGTACAGCTGGTTTAGCTGCTTAACAGAACTTGGCGTAAAGTTTTCTGATAAAAGTTGGAACCAGCTGAAGAAGTTGCAAAGACATTTCCTCTGTGTTAAAACAAAACAGAACATTGAAGAAGGTGACTTCACCCTGTGGCAGATTTTTAATTTTGGTAAATCCATTGGAATTTACCAAAATTGGAATCCAATGTCCCCAAGGACCTACATGTTGAAGAAAGAAGCACTTGCCCCAGTGGTGGGTGAAGTCTGCAAAGGACTGATTGATGGGACGTGGGTGCCAGTGTCAGTGGAGTGTTAACGATGCTGGTGTTTTTTTGTTTTTTTTTTTAGAATTGCTCTTGTTTTTGTTAGTGCTCTGGTTATAAAGTTGCATATGTTTCGAGTAGTTTGCCCCAAACTTATTTTTCCCCTAACCTTGTTACTTTTTAATACATGATTTTACAAAAATACACATTTTTTTTCCAGGCAGACAAAGATCACTTTGTGGCAGAAATGCCTGCATTTGCTCATCCTGGGGAAGCCATTTCTCACTGGGGAGCATCTGTACTAGATGAGGTGCTGGAAAGAGGCTGGAAACGTTGCAGGCGGAGGCTGGGGAGCCCCTCTGCTCCAGGAGGCTCTGGGTGCCCAGGGACAGGGCGGACCCTGGGACATCCAGCCTCTCCAACCTCATTCCACTTTTCTTTGCATTCTAAACATGGAAACCCAAGGAAGGGAAAGGAAACTAACTCCTACGAGGACCTGCTGTGTGCCAGGCAGTGGACTATGTGCTTTATACATGTCACTTTCCCTAGTTTGATATTGTGGTTCCAGGCTTTGGAGCTGGAGTGCGTTCAAATCCTGGCTTTGCTGCTTCCTAGCTGGATGACCTTGGGCAGATTATTTAATCTTTTTGTGCCTTGATTTTCCCATCTGTAAAATGGGGATACCAATAGGTCCCTCTCTAGAGGTTGTGGTGAGAATTAAGTGAGATAGTAAGTGCTCATTAAAGTCAGCTGTTAATATTTTTATGCTGATCATAGCAACCCTGTGGAGTTATTTTTTAGGCCAAGTGTGGCTAAGCTACGTTCATGAAGAGACTCAAATGTGGTGGCTTAGATACAATAGGACTTTCTTTTTCTCTCATGACACAGTGTAGGTGGGGGAGATCCAGGGCTGGTGGGGTGGCTCTGTCATTAAGCCTGTGGTTTCCATCTCTGAGTCTAAGGTGGCTACTCTGGCTGCCAACAGGTTGGGGGAAAGAATACCAAGGAAAGGCATCCCAGATCGTTTTCAGTGTAAGACCTGCATGTGGCATGTATTATTTTTGCTCACAAGCATATTAACTGTGAGCACATTAGCTGCACAGCATACATATAACAGAAAAGTGCATTATCAGGGGTCCAAACTTCTGTATTGGGTTGTTTGTGCTTAGGCTGCCTAGATCCAAGTCACCAAGAGGATTTGTGGGTGTCACCTGGGGATTCCTCTTGGACAAGAAGCAAGACTCATGGTGTCCTCCTGTTGTGCAAGGCACAGAGGGCAAGTCTGGGCCTTGGGCTCTCTGCAAAGAGGCCTAAGGGAACAGTGGATTCTACCCCTCAACTTCCTTCACATCCATTCCTTCCTCTCCAGCAAGAGCTCCTAACTGTTCTGGAAACAAGAATGTTTCCCCCACAATCCCACCACCCTTACAGGCCAATGCATTTCTTTTCTTTTTCCTCCCTCCCTTCCTCTCCCTTTCTCTCCTTTTGCTGCTCCCTCCCCTTCTGGTTCCTGTTCACAGGCATTCTTAGGGCCACACACTTACAATCAGAGCAGAGTGGCAAGTCTATGTTCTGCCTTGTCTATTCTAAATGATACCCTAAGCACTTTCCACGTTGCTGCATGATAATCACAGTCACGCTTCCAAATGCCTGCTGTCAACTCTGGTCTTGCTGCCCTACTTTCCACTCAGCCCCCAGAGGGATGTTTCTAAGATGTAGGTCTGATCCTGTGGCTCCCCTGCTTAAAGCCATTACTGGCACCCTAGGGCTTTGGGGACAAAGGACAGGCTGCTGGGTCTGACACACAAGGGCATCTAGACTCTGGTCCTGCCGTGCCCTCTCCCCTCCTTTCCCCTATATCAGCCAGGGCCTTGGCAGGAAGCAGAATTCACCCTAGATGTTTCCAACAAGAGATTCTAATGATGCGATGACATTTAGAGAGGAGAGTAAAGGCAACAAGCTAGGGAGTTGGGGCGCAGAGACAAGCAATGGCAGTCGGTGCCCCCCTGGCCTCGAGGAGAAAGGGGAGGAAAGAGTGTTACAAAGCCATGAGAGTGGTATTGGGGAGAGGAGCCGCCCGGCGGAGTTGTGATCCTGACGGGACACGGGTACTGCAGAGACACAACCTCTCTCCCCTCCTGCCCATCTCCTGTGTGTGCCTCCTGTTGGCTGAATCCAGCTGGAAGCCAGAGGGCCTGGGGGCCTGGGAGGAGTGATCAGTGCAGGGCAGAAAAGAGCAGAGATGGACCAGGGAGTTGGGGGGGGGGGGCACAAATGGACACCTGGCAGCACACCCCAGCCCTCCACGTGCTCTCTGGCCTCTGAACCTTTGCACTTGCTGCGCCCCCTCCTGGGCAAACCCTGCTGTCCTTTTCCACCTGGCTACCTCCTGTGTCTTCAAGTCTAGTTTTCTGTACCTTATCTTTGTACTCACCACACGATATCTCCTGCCTATGGCTCTGCCCCTTCCCTGGACGGGGCTCCTGCAAGGTGTGACCCAGCCTTTTAATTGTTGAGAGTACTCAGTAAATGGCAATGAGCAGGGCAGGGATGGGGGAAGGTGAGTGAGTCACTAGCTTCATGTGCAAATTTAAGGGAGGGGAGTGTGTGTGCAAAAAAACTCAATAATCAAGAAATAATATTTTGGGACTTCCCTGGTGGTGCAGTTGTTAAGAATCCGCCTGCCAATGCAGGGGACACGAGTTCGAGCCCTGGTCCGGGAAGATCCCACGTGCTGCGGAGCAACTCAGTCTGTGCACCACAACTACTGAGCCTGAGCTCTAGAGCCCACGAGTCACAACTACTGAAGTCCACACGCCTAGAGCCTGTGCTCCGCAACAAGAGAAGCCACTGCAATGAGAAACCTGCACATTGCAACGAAGAGTAGCCCCCACTCGCCACAACTAGAGAAAGCCTGTGCGCAGCAACAAAGGCCCAACGCAGCCAAAAGTAAAATTTAAAAAGATATAGTATTTTGATGCAATACAAAAAAATAGAATCAACAAACTACAGCCCATGGGCCAGCTGCCTATTTCATTTGCATGTCCACTGAACCTGGAATAGCCCCCCAGAAGTACTCTAGCATGGTATTAAATTTTTTTTTTTTTTACCTTGACCCAGGATAAGAAATAATTTCACACTGTGACCCCCCCCCCCCCCACGACCTCATCCCCACAGATATTTCTGGACTGAAACAAAAGCTCTGCAATGCAGGACTCATCTTCACTAACCATGAATGCAACCTGATGTTTTCTAGTCTAATCTAGTCTCTTGGTTGTCATTAAAAAATGCTGCTCACAACTTTTCCAATTCAATCCCGGTGTTTGAAAAATGGTGATACTGTCATATCTTCCTGCTTAATTTTCTCCATGGTCTTTTTGCTGCCTCCTAACTCCTGTTTAGGACTTGTTGGCTTGCTTGTTGCCCATCTTGCCTGCAGGGTGCAGTCCCCTGAGAGCAGGGACCTTGTCTAGCTCATCACCACTGTCTCCTTGGCCTCGAGAAGGGTGCCTGGCACACAGAAGATGCTCTACAATTTCCTGTCGATCGAGTGAATGAGTGGGTGCTGGAACCCAGGGGTCCCCGGCCTCCTGCCTCAGGGCTTCTCTCACTGGCTTGTTTTTCTCCTCTTCCCAGTTTGCCCCAGCCCCCAGCCTTCCCCGACGCCTGGGCGCTGCCACGTGCGGGACGCCATGGGCCTGCCGCCGCTGGGCCTGCTGCTCTCGCTGTGCTGCGTCTCGGGCCTGCCCTTCTACAACGGCTTCTACTACTCCAATAGTCCCCACGGCTGGAACCCGGGCAAGGGCCACGGCGAAGGTGGGTGGCCTCCTGGGTCGACTTCTGGCTTGGCCAGGTGACGAAGACCTGTCCTGGCCTCTGCTGTGTTGTGCAGGTTCCAGGCTGGGACAGGGGCGAGGGTATGAAGCCAGCAGCCCCTCTCCCAGCTGTGCAGTGGTCCAGCCTCGTTTCTAAGATAAGCAGAAGAGGTGTGGTTCTGTTACTCCGTGTTTGCTGGCCCCTCAGATGTGGAGCCAAGTGCACTGTAGGACAGTCATTTTTGCTTTTTATACTTTCCCCAAAATCCTGCCGAATTTTCCAAGATTCTGCTTAAACGTGACCTCCCCAGGTCTCCCCATTGGAAAGGGGGTTTGGGGTTAGGGAGATGTGAGTCTGAATCTCAATTTTGCCACTTCCTGGCTACGTGGCTTTGGGCAGGTGACTCTTTATCAGTGGTTTTACACACCTACTATGTGTCAGGCATGCTTCTAGGTGCCTTACATATGTTACCTGGTATGATCCTCACAGAAACCCTGACATAGGCGAGGCCTTGTTAGGTGTAGCTGTTTTTCAGCATGAGTTCCTTTGCAGGGAGCCTCCCTGTCTGTCTCCTGCTCACCTCCGAGGCTACCCCCTGCCCCCACCCTGTGTACCTCCAAGGTCTCAAGTCCAGACCCAAGGTCCTGAGACCATGAGGCCCCTATAGAGGGGCTCAAGTTAGAGATGGGCCAGCCTTAGCCCATAAACCTGGTTCTTGTGGTGCATGGGAGGCTCTGTGTTTGTTTGTCCCCCTAGTCCTGACTATAATCTCTAGAAGTCCTGGCCTCATCTCACTTGTGTTTCCGGGTGTTTGGGAAGAGTCGTGGTGGACAGTGGACAGAGAGTGAAGGGCAGGCTGTGGTCTCCTGTGGCCAGTGTGTTCGGGAAGGAGACTCAGGGAGATTAGAGTCCCAGCCATCCACCCATCTGGGGGTGCTCTTGCTGCCTGCTACACCAGTTTGCTTCTTTTTTTTAAAAAAAATATTTTCTATTTTATCTTTTTTTATTTTTGGCTGCGTCGGGTCTTAGTTGTGGCACGTGGGATCTTCCTTGCAGTGCACGGGCTTCTCTCTAGTTGTGGTGTGCAGGTTTTTTCTCTCTAGTTGTGGCGCGTGGGCTCCAGAGCACGTGGGCTCTGTAGCTGTGGTGTGCGGGCTTAGTTGCCCCACGGCATGTGGGATCTTAGTTGCCCGACCAGGGATCGAACCGCTGTCCCCGGCATTGGAAGGAGGATTCTTTACCGCTGGACCACCAGGGAAGTCCCCCAGTTTGCTTCTTTTTTTTTTTTTACATCTTTATTGGAGTATAATTGCTTTACAATGGTGTGTTAGTTTCTGCTTTATAACCAGTTTGCTTCTTATACCTAACAAACCTAGTGGCTTAAGACAACAGCCATGTATTTTGCTCATGATTCCATTTTGGTCAGCATTTTGGGCTGGGCTCCATCTCCTCAGTCTTGGCTGTGCTCACTTAATTGATCGTGCCTGCGGTTGGCAGGCAGATCAGCCAGGGGCTGGTTGGTCTAGGATGGCCTCAGCTGGGATGGCTTGTCTCTGCTCTCTGCGTGTTCTCACCCAGCAGATGAGCCCAGTCTTGTTCTGATGGTGGTTGGCAAGGTTCCGGGAGAAAGAGTAGCCTCAGCAGGGCCTCCTGGAGCCTCGGCTCAGAGCAAGCACCACAGAACAGTCACTTCCATCATATTCATTTGGTCAAAGCAAGTGGCAGGGCTAGCAAGGATTCAAGGTCACAGGGGGGCGGGGCATAGAGTCACCTCCTGATGGAAGGAGATGTAAAGTTGCGTTGCAGAGCGTGTGGATGCAGGGAGGGGTGCAGCACTGCAGCCATTCTTGCAATCTAGAACTCCTGGGCCTAGCGGGAGCTGAGAGTGAGGGTGGGTTGGCCTTTGCAGGGGTACAGATGTGCTGCAGCGGGTCCCCATCTGCACCCGCCTTTCCCCCCAGGCATCTTCAATGGAGTGAAGCTGGTGGTAGAGACGCCTGAGGAGATCCTGTTCTCCTACCGTGGGGCCAACGTGACCCTGCCCTGCCGCTACCACTACGAGCCGGCCGTGCTCTCTCCTCGGCCCGTACGCATCAAATGGTGGAAACTGTCGGAGAATGGGGCCCCGGAGCAGGACGTGCTGGTGGCTATTGGGCTGAGGCACCGCGCCTTCGGAGACTACCGAGGCCGGGTGCATCTGTGGCAGGAGAGGGAGCGTGAAGTGTCACTGGAGATCCGGGACCTGAGGCTGGAGGACTATGGGCGCTACCGCTGCGAGGTCATTGATGGGCTGGAGGATGAAAGTGGCCTGGTGGAGCTGGAGCTGCGGGGTGAGACCCCAATGGGGGCTGGGTCCTGGGAACTACAGGGAGAGGGCTCTGAGAAAGCATCCAAACCTCTGTGCTTTTGGCAGATAAACATTTAATCCTCAGAACAACCTCAGGAGGAAGCTGCTCTTATTCTTACCCCCATTGTACAGCTGAAAAAACTGAGGCACAGAGAGGTCAAGTCACTTACCTAAGGTCACACAGCTCATAAATGGCCGAGTAGGGGTTTGACCTCAGGCAGTCAGGCTCCAGAATCCACTACTCTCTACTCCCTCTTGCTCACATCCTGTTCAGAGAGAGGGGGACAAGAGCGGGGCACCCAGCTGATGGAGACAGAGCTGAGATTCAAGCAGGGTTGGCAGGCAACACAAGCAAATGAGGCAGCCCAGGGTGAGTGATAGGGAGTGGTGGGGACTGGGGCACACTCCTGAGCCCTCATCCATCCGAAAGGAGCTGCTCTATTCAAGCCCAGCCGATGATGCTACATCAGAAGCAGGCCTAGTGCAGCCAGATTTTCTGATTTGAAAAGAGAAGCTTATATTTTTATGTGAAATCTAACTAAAAAAAAAATCAAACCAGTGCTGTGCAAGCCAGCCAAACTCTACACACTAGATCTTATGTATGGGTCCCTGTTGTGATCTCTACATGACTCCTACCTTCTCTGTCCCTAGGATGGGGCTCTGTGTCCTCATATATCTCCTACCTGTTAGGGAGGCAGCCGGGGGGTATGTAGAGAAGGGTGACCTGACTCCATGTCCATCCCATCCCAGCTATGGTACCCTGGGTCAGTGCTTCACTCCCAGAGCTGCAGGCCCCTCACATGTAAAATGAAGAACAAGGGCAGTTCCTCCTTTACTTCCTTCGAGGAGATGAGGATAAATGTGAGTCAAGGGCCTATCAATCAGTGCAGCTCTTTGCCATCAGCAGCCGCATCCCCAGTCCACGTGGCTTAGATGGTGGCCCAGAGGTGGCCTATGACGTTGGGGATGGGAGGGAGCCTGTGAGAGCCATTTGTCTGGGGACCACAGAAGCAGCCTAGAGAAACAGGGAGCCCTCACCGTGTTCCTGCTGCTGGAAGGGCTGGGAATTTGGGACGGAACCAGGCATGAAATAAGCCCCCTGCAAACACACATGGAGGTTGTATGCTGATTGTCAAGGCCCTGGGGCCTCTCTGCCTCTTCAACCTGGCTCTGCCCAGGGGCCTGGCTTCCTGCCCCAGGTGATATTGGGGGTGTGGGGCCCAGATGTTCCCAGGCCCCTGGCCACAGGAAGGAGATTCTAAGGACTCCAGGCCCTGCTTCTAAACAACGTCAGTCCGAGGCACTAGGGACACCGCCTCTCCTTAAGGTTTCATCTGACTTGGTAGAGACTGGATCTAGGGTGTTTAATTTTTTTTTTATTATGGTAAAGTTTCAAACATGAATGGTGACTTTTGAGGGAGCCTATGGTACCTATAAGCCTCTGGCACCAGAAAGGGAAGCCCCCTGCCCAGGACCTCCCTGACCTTGAGCCTCCCCTTTATTAAGACCTTTTACCATCCCTCCTCTTCCCCTGAATTCCGTCTGTCCCACATGGAAACTTGTATTCTCCTAAGAAGCTTCCACATTAATGTTAGTGTTAATGTAGATGATGAGGTCTCAGCTACCGACAGGGAGAGCCAGAGCCCAACAGTGCACCCTCTCCTGTAGATGGCAGTACCTCCTCACTGGTGTCTTGGCTCAGGCTGCTGTAATAAAATACCGCAGTGTGGGCAACATAAACAACAGCAGCAATTCATTTCTCGCAGTTCTGGAGGCTGGAAGTCCCAGATCAGAGTGCCAGCATGGTCAAGTGAGGGCCCTCTGCTAGACTGCAGACTTCTCGCTGTGTCCTCACACGGTGGAAGGGGCTGGGGGTGGGGGGTGGTCTCTGGAGTCTCTTTTAAAAGGGCACTAACCCCATTCATGAGGACGCCACCCTCCTGACCTAATCACCTCCCAAAGACCCCACCTCCTAATACCATCACATTGGGTGTTAAGATTTAAACATCTGAATTTGGGGGAACACATTGAGACCATAGCACTGGGGTTCTTGCAACAGCCCTGTGAATTAGGCCTTAGTCTTATTCTGTAGTTGGGGATATTATTCTGTAGTTGGGGATATTAGTTAGCTGATTAATTCATTACCTTAACAAGCTAATAGTTTTCTGAGTACTGCTGTGTGCCAGTCTAGCTCTGGGAGGGAGGTGTAAAGCAGATATAGGCTCTGCCTCAGATTTGGATATTGGACAAGAGATGACAGGTTTACAGAGTTTTTCTGAGGGATTTTGTGTGTGTGTGTGTGTGTGTGTGTGTGTGTGTTGAGGGGAGCATCTGTCCCAGTAGATTTGGGTCTCCAATCAGCTGGGCCCGGCCCACCCATTCAAGCTGCTTTTTCCTCCCTCCCCAGGTGTGGTCTTCCCTTACCAGCACCCCCAAGGGCGCTACCAGTTCAACTTCCACGAGGCCCAGTGGGCCTGCGAGGAACAGGACGCGGTGGTGGCCTCCTTTGAGCAGCTGTTCCGGGCCTGGGAGGAAGGCCTGGACTGGTGCAACGCAGGCTGGCTGCAGGACGCCTCTGTGCAGTACCCCATCACGCAGGCCCGACACCCCTGCGGTGGCGTGGGCCTGGCACCTGGTGTGCGCAGCTACGGCCCACGCCACCGCCGCCTGCACCGCTATGATGTGTTCTGCTTTGCTGCTGCCCTCAGGGGTGAGTGGAATGGCTGAGCACAGGCCTGCGGGTGGAAGGGCAGTGTCTGGGGAGCTTTCAGACCTCTCTCCCCACCCTGCTGGCACCTTCACCTGGAGGTCTGGAGCACCCGCACATGTTGAAGCCATGTCCAGCTGAGTTTTTTTTTTTTTTTAAGTTTCCTGGTGTTCATTAGGGATGCTCTTTATTTTATTTATTTATTTTGGCCGCGCCTTGCAGCGTGCGGGATCTTAGCTCCCCAACCAGGGATTGAACCCATGCCCCCTGCATTGGGAGTGTGGAGTCTTAACCACTGGACCAGCAGGGAAGTCCCCCAGCTGAGTTTGGAGTGCTTTGCTGCTCTTGCTTCACACCAATCATTGGTTTAGTCATTCATCAAACATTTCCTGAGTGCCTACTATGTGCTGGGGCCAAGGCTAGGCACTGGTCATCATAGACAAATAAAACACAGCCCGCCCTCACAAAGGAGTTCATTTCATGGGAAGAGAAATGAATAAAAACAAATTGGTTCCGTGCCATATCCCAAGCACTTAGAAAATTGCCTGGCACATAGTAGGTGCTCAGTAAATGTCTGAGTGAATGAGAGACTCTGATTGGTCCAGCAGAGGTGGGGCACCAACCCAGGGTGCAATTAGGGAAGGCTGGGGTGGTGTACCGATATGACTGGAGGAACCCCAGCCCCATGGCAGGTAGGATGGCACTCTCAGAGAGGGAAGTTATCCCCCAACAGTATCCACTGCTGATGCCCATAGCCTGGCATCTCCCTAGGCTCAGAGAGCTGTCAGGTCTTTGGGGGCTGGTTGGTGGGGTCTGGATGGGCTGGCATTGCTCCAGGCCCTGTTGTCTTCTCTGGCTGCCCACTCCACTGCGCAGCTCTCACGCCCCACATCCCACAGGGCAGGTGTACTACCTGGAGCACCCTGAGAAGCTGACACTGGCAGAGGCAAAGGAGGCCTGCCAGGAAGACGGTGCCCAGATTGCCAAGGTGGGCCAGCTCTTTGCCGCCTGGAAGTTCCACGGTCTGGACCGTTGCGACGCTGGTTGGCTGGCAGATGGCAGTGCCCGCTACCCTGTGGCTCACCCACGTCGCAACTGTGGGTCCCTGGAGCCTGGGGTCCGAAGCTTCGGTTTCCCAGACCCACACAGCCGCAAGTATGGCGTCTATTGCTACCGGCCACGCTAGCGCCGGGCTCCAGCTCTGTACTCACACCTACCCCATCCCCTCATGGGCTGTATTTATTGAGTAGTTCATTTTCCCTTGCAGGTTGGGGCAATTTTCATTTTGTTTTTATACTTTTCAACTTAAAATTTTTTTAAATACTATTTTTTTTTGTAAATCCCACAGATCCTAGATCTTCCCTTTACTCAGGTAGACACTCCAAGGCTCTCCCCCTCCACGAATCCTCCTGCCCCTCTCCTCCAGGACACTTGAGGTTCATGGGCTCATGAGGGTGCTCTCTGCCATTGCTGAGTCCAGCCCCTTTTCCCTGCCCCTGGGAGGCTGGCGCCCAGAGCTGGCAGTGGCATGAGATGCCAGGGCGTGTTGGCTGCAATCCTCCCTCCGCCTCAGCCTGAGGGAGGAGAGGGCATCCAGGGCGGCTGTGGAGCTGGGCTTTGGGCCTTGCAGCCTCCTGCCCCCTCGTACTTCTTTGGCAAGCAGTTGGCCCACATCAGCATGGCGGAGGAGCTAGGGCTGGAAGTGGGTCCCTGGGCTTCTGTGTGACATCCCAGGGAAGAGAGAGACTTTCCTCCCCATCTTTTCCTTTTCTTAGTTCCAAATAGTCCATATTTTGTTCTCATTTTTCCCTATTTGGGGAGCAGCCCTCAGGTGTGTGTACTTTTTTTGGACAATAAATGGTGCTGTGACCCCTTCCTCCACCCCGAGTCCCTGCTCTGGGTCTCACTCTTTATCTCATTCAGTCTTAGGGCCCAGCTCCCTGCCCGGTGGGAATGGGGGACCATTCTGTCCCAGACTTCAAAGGTCGACTGGGTCTGTCCACTGGAGTGGGTGGGAAACACCATGGGCTGCACCTTTGGGCTGCCGTGGTCTGGCCTTGCCTGCCCTGGGGACACCCTGCCTCGGGGGCTGGCCTAGCAGCTGGAGGTGCTGGCTCGCTCTCCCACCATCCCACTCCCGGCTGTGAGTCTGTGCGGACACAGCACAAGAGTGGGAGGTACCTCTCGGGAGACCAGAGGAAGCTGTGCCCTGCAGAGGATCTTGGAGACCAGCCCTCTCTGTGCCTCACCTTCTGTCCCCACCGCCCCCCATGTCAGCCTCAGGAAACCAGACCATTTGCCTCTGCACAGGCACACCTCTGTCACCCACAATCAGTAACTCACTCTATCCTTCACGTAGCCCAGTTCTTCTCAAAGTGTGGCCAGCACCACCAGCTTCACCTGGGAACGTGTTCGAAATGCAAATTTCTGGACCCCACCCCTGACCTGCTGAGTCAGAAACTCTGGAGTGGGACCCAGCACAAGCCCTCTCGTTGCTGATGCAGGCTCAAGGTTGAAAACTACTGACACAGTCGTGTTCCCAATGAATCAGTTAATTAATCAATAAACTGCATGATTATTGCGTTCCTCCTATGTGACCATTGCTGCATCCTCTGCTTTTGTCCACTGATCCTTTCCAGATCTGTAGGTAACCTGGGTACACAAAAATATTCACCAACAAATACTCAACCACACACGTACACACCCAAAGAGACACTAGCAGACTCACACTGGCACACACTAACCAACACCCAGACACCTTCATAAACACAGAATCAGTGCCCGCTGAGCAAGTGTGATGAGAGGGTGGCGCCGACCTGGCCTTCTAAGGAGGAGGCTGGCGGAGGGTCACTGCCTGGAGTGCACACTCCAGCTCGACTCAAGGTCTGTTGAGGGAAATCCATAAACAGTCAAAATCGTTTTCGTTGGTATCCTACAGCCTACTTAAGGGCAGGATGCCCGGACCTTTGTGCTAGCGGCTAGCTAACCATTTGACCTCAAAAATGTATAAGCAAGATTCACTGTTCCTAGGCTGTCTGCAATTTTTTTCTTCCCTCTTATAAATCCTGATTTTGCTTCTGTTCTTGGACTCTCTCTACCAATCGACTCTTCCTATGTGAGCAAACAGTGTAAATCAAAGGACCAAACTCCGGATAGTGGCCAGATGTCTCACTTGAGTTGTTCTTTGACAGCATGCCAACTGGCAAATCCATACACAGCACCCGTTGGCGGTCTCTCTCTCACACACACACACACACCCACACCCACACCCACACACACACACAATCCATCATCCGCACAGGTACACTTGCGAAAATAAAGCACCACAAGTGTGACTGTCCCAGGCTTTCTGATCAGGCAGGATTTGCAAGAATTCGGGGTCATTTGATCAAAATGTGTCCCCACTGCCCCCATACCTAAGAGCCCCTTCAGTTGACCCTGGACCATGGTCACCTTCTCTTTAAATTAAGAAAAGAAGGGAAAAGAAAAGAAATAGATCTCTTCCAATGTCTTTATTATCATTATAATTATCATAATCTTTAGTTTTCAAAAATATAAATAGGTGCACGGAACCCTGGTGCCTGCACGGTCCCGGGGGGTGGGGGAGGGAGGGAGGAGGGTTGGGCGGCACTCCCACTGGGAAGGAAATGCCCCCCGCCCAGCCCTGCCAGAGATCGAGATCGACACCTGCTGGGGTGGCAGACCTGGGTGAGACGACTCTGGAAAAGGGTCCCTCGGAAGGAACCCGACCCCCACGCCTCGGAAGATCCCTCGATTGCTCTCTCCTGCCCGCTCACCTGCGGCCGGAAGCCACCCCGTCTCCCCCAGGCTTCTCCCCCGCACAGATGGTGCAGCCCTCAGACTCCGTCTCATCCCATACATTCAGCTGCGGTTCCGCACTCTTCATGCCCTCAGGCCTCTGCCCCTTCCTCCCTCCTCCCTAGCTCTCCCTGGAGGTGAAAGAACCAACGATTGCACTGCTCTTGGATAAAGTCAGGAAACAAAAAATTACCTTCTTTATTTAACTTAACTCCTCCCCTTCTCCCCCTGTCCCTGCGCTGGTCCCTGGAAAGGCACAACGGGAGATTGAAGAAACGTCTCTAAACTCAGTCCACGGGTTACAATACGTTTGCTTTGCTTTGGCATTTGGGAGGAAAATTAGATGCAGTTTGGCGATTTGGGGGGGTGGGGGGGTGCATACACAATGTGGGATTTATTTTTTTTCCTTCTTTAATGGAATTCCTTATATGACAGAAAGCGACAAGGAGAGGACACCATCCCTGTGGGATGTCAGCCTGGCAAGGCTCCTGGGCTCAGCATCCTGGGCACATCCTGGAAGCTCCTCTCAGTGGGCCGTGCTGGGGCGGCTCCTCCGCAGGGGCTGTGAGCTCCGCTTCTGTAGTCTGCGCTTGTAGGTAGAGGCTGGGGTGAAAGGGAGATGGAAACATCTGGGTGAACCCTGGGAAGAAAGTGGGCCAACCCAGCCTCTCCCCGTCCTGACCCTTCTCCGCTGGCTCCCCTCCCTGCAGAAACCATGGGCTCTGGAAGGCAGCCTGAGGCTTTACCCACTTCCTGGTTTTGACTTTTCTTGGAACCACCTTGGGCTTCGGGGCTTTGGGGCTGGTGTTGAAAAGGAAAGTGGGCCACCTGCTTTCATCTTCACCTTCTCAGTGCAAGTGAGCCCTCCCTGGGGGCAGCGGACATCTGTGATTGAGCCCATGGACGGTGCAGACAGCGGGGGGCAGGGAGGAGGATGTGTTGGCGGTATCTAACGCTGTGTGGGGCGATGCTCACGGTCTGTGCAGGTGATCCGAGGGTCCTCCCAGTGCCCGCTGGGCTGGCACCGGATGGTGGGCACATGGCGCTGGACAAAGCCCTCGGTGCACTGGTACCGCACCAGGGAATTGATCTCGTACCGGTCCTTCTTCTGCCCGAAGATCCTGGCGTGCTCCACCATGGGGGGCTCTCCGCAGGCCACTGAGGGGCAAACACCCTTCAGAAAGGGCTCTGAGAGGGTCTCCCGTGATGCCCCATGCTGGTCATGAGCCAGTATGGCCCCCTCTGGCTGTGAGGAGATGGGCTCAGAGCCCAAGGAAGGGGCACGGAGCCTGAACACCCAGCAGTGAGCCCTGACTGCTGGGGAAGGGGTGCTTTCATGCCGCACTAAGAATCTGGAAAACACTGGTTCTAACATTTGGGTTCCTCGATGATTTAGAGCAGCAGTAAGGGAATAAAAGGGAGAAAGGTGGGGAAAGAGGGTGAGAGCCGGGCAGACTGTCTGTGACTTCTCTATGAAAACAGTGATGCAGGGGAAAGTGGGAACTAAAGGAGGCCTCGGGGGCAAGGGAGGGGAACGCGGCCAGGAGCGGGAACAGGTGGGGAGTGTCCTACCCGCACCTAGGTGTCCACAGACTTAAAGCTGATGATCAAGGCTGACAACTCAGACTCTGCGACTGACGGGCTTGGGAACCCCAGAGAGGGAGGCTCCCAACCTATGTGTGATTGTGGGTGACTTTCTGTGCTGATATCCAAGGCACCGTATGTGTGGAGGGGGTCTGTCCTCCTGTGACCTTCACCCTCTTCCTGTCCCTAGTGGGCTGGCCCTTTCCATCAGCTCTGGGATGCTGGCATTGGGAGTGGCCCCCCAGGTCAGCTCCAATCTGCTGGTTGGGCGGGTGAGGTGACCTCAACAGCCAGAAGTCCGGGTGACTCGCCCCAGGTCACACAGCAGGAGCCTGGAGTCTTGATTCTCTCCACGCTGCTTATCCCTCCCAGGCTGCTGTTTACCTGTGCCCTTTTTACACGTGAAGGGCAGCTGGTAATTGCAGGGAACGTCATTCCACTCGCCCTTCTCATGCCAGATCATCACCACGCAGTCCTCCCCAGTGGCAAAGAAGTTGTCCGGCTGGTTGGGGCGCCAGTTCTCAAATTGCTGTGGGTGGGAGTGGGGAAGGGGTGAGGAGGGGGCAGCCGCAGTACAGCTTGGCCGGACCCCTGCTCTCCCTCTGCATCAAGCCCCTTCCGGGCGGGGGCGCAAAGACTGCTGGGAGTCTGGTCAGGGCTGTCCCAGGTGCCACGGAACCCACGGGCCCTCCAAAGAACTGCTCACACCATCTGGCTGTGGTCCTTGCCAGGAACTCAGAGCCCCCAGGACTCACAGTCCCTGTTAATGAGCTGACAACACTCTCCTCTTCCATATGGGCCAACGGGGCTGGTCACCCAGGCTGCCTGCTTGGGCAGGACTGGGAGGTAGAGATATGGCTCGCAAGTCCAGACTCTGCCATCCCAGGCTTCTCCCTCTAGCCTGACTCAGGGACAAACAAGTCCCCTTTCCTCTAATGTAACTGCTCCCCTCCCCCATGACCCTGTTCATCTTCGCCTCTTCCAGGGAGCCTTCCCTGAGGTCCTTTGCTGACCTCCATCATTTACTATGTGTACTGTTCAGCTGGCAACCATGTTGCTTTCTATCTGTCTGTCTGTCTCCTTGAGTGGACTCGAGTCCTCTGTGGGCAAGGAACCACTCTAAAGCTTCCACGTTCCCTCTCGGTGGTTTGCCTTCATTCATTCATTGCCCTCCTCATCCCTCACCCTTCCTTTCAGGCCATTATTCAGTTGTGCAGCCCTGGCCTGGTCTCTAAAGGGACAAGAACGAGACACAATCTCGGATCTCAGGGCTCCCAGTCCAGCAGCTGCTCAGTGAATGTCTGCATGTGATTTGAATGTGTCTCTCTCCGGGGGTCTTTATTCATTTCCTCTGGGCCGCCAACTATCCCGGGTGCCCCCAGCAGAACTCACCAAGGAGTGTCCATCTGACCAGCGGAAGTCTCCTTCGATGGTCTTGTCATTCAGGCCGATCCACTGATAGTCCTGAGCATTGTCTGGAGAGAGGACATGGGTATGGGGCGCCCTGAAGGTGTCTGAGAAACTTGAGCTCGTAGAGACAGAGGGGATGGAGGGGTGGCAGGAGCTGGGTGGGCTCCTAGGAGCGTGACACCTGCCTCCAGGGTCCTGACAAGGGTCTTAGCACCTGCATGTTTGGAGTGCATTTGGACCATCTCCCTGAGCTGACATGGACTGGTGACAGACTCGGGGTTAATCCAGGGCTGACTCTGACAGACAGTGGGCTGTCCTGGGTGCAGCCAGAGCCTGTTGGCCCCTCAGGCGGCGGAAATGCCCTTCCCTCCCTCCCTGCCCCCGACCCCTGCTGCCTCACTGGGCTCAAGTCCGCTGACTGCTGTCAAGGGAGATCCTTCGCCCACGTGACCGTTATCCGTTTGGGCCCCTGAGGCCCGGCGCACTCACTGTTGACAAATTCCTGCTCCTCAGGGGTGACGATGCTGCTCAGGTGTGACTGCTGCTTCCGGCACTGGCCCTCGGCGTCCACCCAGGTCGCCCGGTCGGGGAAGTGGCGGTAACAGTGGCCCTGGAACTTGGTCCAGCCCTTCTCACACAGCTTCTGGTCTGCAACACAGGTCAGGGGCTTGAGGAGAGGGCCTGGAGGCCGACTGGGGATGGCGTCTGCTGCCAGTCTCAGGGCAGGGATTCCTGCGTTCACCCTGCCTTCCGTGTCACTCCCCAAAGGAAGGGAGAGGCCCGACTGGATCGGGGCTCAAGTTGGAAGCCAAGAGGCCTGGCCCTGCCCCCTCCTCCCCAGGAGCCTCTGGGAAATGCCAGGGACCCTTTCTTTTCCTGATATTGCCTCCCACCCACAAAGCTTTTCTCCTGTTGAAGTCTGCGCTGCAGGGCTGGCAGAGCTCAGCAGCCAGGTAAAAAGAGATGGGAAGGTAGGAGGTGTTGAGGCTTAGGGAAAAACATGGCTCAGAGGCTGTGAGGGGCTCCAGGGAGAGAGGGAGCTGTGGGGAAGTGTGTGAAGGGGGCAGCAGCAGGCGGTGCTGGGGGCATGAAATGGAAACTTGGGTGGGGACAGAGGAGCAGAAATGTCTGCTTTGGGTCCAAAGAAGACACAGAGCTCTAAGTCTATCCTATCAGAGCACACGATACTGCCTCAGGGTCCACGACCCAGGGACCCTGGCTTTTCATTCTATTTCTTGGTGGCAGATGGGAAGAGGGGAAGGGCTTCTCTCCTCCCAAGCCTACATTGGTAATGGATTCTGAGTCCAGCAGAAGGCACTGATGTGGAGCTCTTGGAGCAGAGCCTAGAGGGACAGACAGAGGCAGGTGGTGCTGGAACTGGCCCCTTCAGGCTTGGGAAAGCCATTAGGAGTGTGTCTTCCCAACTCGGCCTTTATTTTTTAATTTTATTTTATTAATTTATTTATTTAACTATTTTTGGCCGCTCTGTGCGGCATGCGGGATCTTAGTTCCCTGACCAGGGACTGAACTCGCGCCCCCTGCAGTGGAAGCGTGGAGTCTTAACCACTGGACCGCCAGGGAAGTCCCCAACTCGGCCTCTAGTGACATTACATGGGTAGCTTTAACTGGCCCTCGTGAGAGTGTTATACCCCAGAAATTGGCAGATGCTACAAATCAGGGATCCCCCTTCCTCTCTGAGAGTCAGTTGTTAAACACCTGCCAGCACAGTACGGGACAGAGGGAATTCCAAGACCCTCTTTTCTTTCTTCCCCTGGTGCCTCACAGGTGAAGGGCTGTCCCTAGGGCCCCGGAGATGAGTGTAGGGCCATGAACCCCACAGGCTGTATGGCAGCCTCCCTGGTCTGGCTGTTCCGGGAAGAAAGGACCAGTACCTGAAGGGAAGGATGCTTAAGCTGAAGGGGTGGATGCTTGGCAGGGTTGGAAGACGGACGCTTGGGAAGAGCAGAGAGAGAGAAGAGTTTGAGGCCAGCAGCCTTTGAAGAAAGAGGCAGAGCAGCAGGAAGGCTTGGGAGGATGCTGCCAATGCCTTCCCCAAGGGTTTGGAAAGAAAGGCAGAGAGACTTCAGAGGTAGCTGAGCACCTGAGGAGGCCAGAGACATGTCATCCCAGGGCTGACTGTGGGTCCATTTTGGGGCCACCTGAGTGCCTGAGGGCTGAGTTGGGTGGGCAAAGCTGGAGGCAGCAGCTGTGCTGGGAGGGGCCAGGGCCATGCAGGATGGAGGCTCTGGGGAAACAGCAACACAATTCCAGGAAGGCTGCAAAAAGGAGCAGGGCCAGAGCCAAGGCTTGAAGCACCCTTGGGGTGGTGAGCGCTCAGGATTGGAGTAGGAGAAGAGATGCAGCCCTGCTCGGTTGGGCGCCCAGGCCCAGGGACCGGTTCGGGGGCTCTGGCACCCTCTCTCTGCTCCATCAGAGTGCAGAGCCCTCTGCGGGCCTGGCCTCCACTCCAGCAGGGCACTTCCTCTCCCAGTCTGACACCCAAGAGCTGTTGTCTGCGTGGACATTCCGTGCCCTTCTCCCTGTGGCAAATATTCTGGCACCCTGGAATCCTTGTAACTCTCCACTCCCACCCCAGACAAGACCCCATGCACCAGTTTCTTGGAGTCTTGGGGTGAAGGTGGAGAATGGGAGGCTGCAGGGAAGGAGGGTCCAGGCCAAGTCTTTTCTTCCAGAAGTTCCTCCACCAGTCTGTAACCTTGGCAGTGCCTCCAAGGAACATGCAATCCAAAACTACCTTCCCACTCTGATTAGGAGTTTCAGTTGCTGTCTGGAAGTTTCTGGGATGTCTAAATTGAGAGTTCATTGAAAATGGTTTTGAGCCCCTAAACACTTCCAGTTCTGCATGGACCATTGCTACTAGCAACTGCAAGCTCCACCTCCCCATTTCTGAGACGGGGTGGCCCTGAGATGGGGAGACTAGGAAACACTGAAGGTGAGAGGGCTGTGGGCTCAGTCTGGCCTCAGGAAGTTCCTGGCCCACAGCTCCCCTTGGCAGGGCCTGGCCCAGGTGCAGAAACTGAGGGGTTGGCAAGGCCCAAGAGAGGAAGCTCAGAGCCCTTGCAGCGAGGCTCTGTTCTCTCTGGCCAGCCTTTTGCCTTGCACAAGGGAGGGAGCAAGGAAGCGTGGACCGGAGTGGCACTGATGTGGCAGCTGTCACGGTGGCAATGAGGACAAGGTGACATGCAGCTGTCCTTGTGCATGCATGACTTGAGCATGCTGGTGACACGGGAGCTCTCAGACAGACCATAGCTCTTGCCAGAGAAGAAGAGGAAGGCAGCTTGACCAGTGTGGCACGGTGGCTCCCAAGGCCATGGAGGGGCCACAGAGGTCCTGTGGGCAATACGGCAGGCAGACACATGCCCATGGCCACGCTGGGAAGATCCGGGGCTCTCATCCGGAGCAAGAACCAATGACTCCCACCCATAGTGTCCTTCAAGACAAATGCATGGAATTGGCCCTGTCTTCTTAGTCTGATGCATGCACCAACTTTGCTGGTGGCATCTGGAAGCCCCGGAGCAGGTTAGTGTTTGAAAGGTCCCCCAGAGCCCCACCTTCCAAAGTGCAGGCTGGCCCGGCCTGCATGTCTCTTCTGCAGTCAGATCAGCCAGTGCCCCAGAGGAGGGTTTCCGCAGGGAACAGCAAGAGAAGGAGTGAGAGTGAGTGGGGCCGACTTCTCACTTGTGGCCCCTGAAGTGGCTGTCTGGATGGATCTTGGGGGCCCCACAGGGCCTAGAACCTGTGGTTAGCAGGGAAGGATGAGGGAGGAAGAGGGGGTGTAGCAGTTAGTATCATTAGCTGAAGCCGAGACGGTCGTACCGATCTCACACAGGTCCCCTTGGTAGCTGGGAAGGCATAAGCATGTGAAAGAGTCGATGGCGTCCACGCAGGTGGCTCCATTCAGACAAGGGCTTGAGAGGCACTCGTCAATGTCTGCAAGAAACCAAGGGCCACCATTAGGACTCCTGCCGGCAACTCCAGCTTCACAATTGCACTGCAGCTTCTTTATGGGTGGCCAGCCCTGCTGCTCTCCAGAGCCCTGGATTTTCTAAGAACTGTTGCTGCTGCTGCTGCTGCCGCCATCTTGGAGTGCTGAGCCAAAGATCCAACAAGGGTTTTCTTGGATGTGTGTGGCTCTGGATGGGCAAGCTTGGAGCATTGGAGCCAGGTTTCCCAGTGGGTGAAGGGATCTGCTGCTTCTGAGGGCAAATGCCTACTGTGAGAGTGAGCTTGGAGTTCCTCCAGGACGGCTTCTCTTGTGAATATTTCAAGAGGCCTTGAGGTCTGAATTGGCTCTCAAACGTGGCGCTGCGCAAGGACACTGGAATTCCAGTTCTTGAAGCTTGGTTAGAGCTCTTTCTTTTCCTAGCTTCTTCTGTAGTTATGAACCAAGGAAAGAGGACAAGGCCGTGCAGTACTAGAACAAACAAGCTAGAAGTGGTTCACGGAGTATAGGATCGTGAGAAAATGGCAGTGTGGGATATCCGCATGAGATTGTTAGATTTTTTTTTTTTTTTTGGTTGCAGACACCTTCTTTGTCTTCAGTAAATTAGATTCTAGAGTATCTTATAAAGATGAAGCCAACATTGTTATCTTGGGGGGAGGGACAGAGACCCAGCCTAATATTTCCCCATGTAATCTCCTTCCAGTTTAAGGCCTCAGAACATGGACCTCTCCAATGAGTCATGATTTCTAGAAGGGCTGCATCCTGGCCAGTGGGAGACCAGTGTTTGAAGCCAGTGAGGCACTTAGTAAGTGGCCACCCACCAGCACCAGCTTGGGATACTGTCAGGTCCCCATCAGCCTCTGTTCCCCAGAAGACTCTTCTTTCCGTCTGTTCTTCTGGTCCAGGATGTTCTTTGTGATCCAACTTCTTTGTGGGGCTTACATTGGTAAGTCATTGGCCTTTGCCTCAAATTTTCATCCATTAGCCAAGGTGAGAACTGAAACTCCTAATCTGGTCTTTCTGCACTTTCAGAGAAGCCAGAGACCTAGAGGATCCTTCTACTCTCTTTGTATTCGTTCTCCAAAAACACCGGCTGGGTTACTTCCTCTGGGAACATTATAAAAGGTATTGTGAAGCTCCTCTTCCCAGGGGATTAATAAAATTCTGGAATGAAAGGGTTCCACTGGCTTATGGGGGCAGCATGATATGTACAGCTATGTTCATACAACCTTCAGGACCTGGCGTGTCTGTGGGTGGTCTCCATGTAGGCAGCTCCCTAAATATGTTCCAGGACTTAGTTCTTACCTCTCGTAAGAACTGACTAGATCTTAACGTCAATCCTCTGATAAGAAGATAAAAGCACTTTCTTCTGGATCCTTTTCACTAGTGCATAGCCGATGTTATCTAGACCAGAGCTGGGTTTGTGCAATGGGAGGCCTGAAAATCTCAAGTCCTCAGGTATGTCTCTCTTCCCGCGAAGTTCTTGACTTTATTTCACGGAGTGTACACCATGGGCTAGAAACCAACAGTTCCAAGTTTGAAACTGTTCCAAGCAAAACCAAAATGCATGGAGGAATGGACTGAAATCCCAGCATGCACTTGGATTCCCAGCATGCACCAGGATTCCCAGCAGCAGCAGTAGCAGCAATAGGTCAGGCCGGTGGGCGGAAGCTGGGGGAGGTTCTCCTGCTTCAGAAAAGCTACTGTTGTCTTTCATCCATTAGCGTCATTATGGAAGATGGGAAGCACTGGGCAAGGGGGTATTAAGCAAATGTAGGCGCTAAAGCAGTTGTACAGAGCAGGGGACAGGAGTGGCCCGTGGGGAGAAGAGCCAGACATCAACCCTGGGGCCTCCGGCCAACCCATGCGGGAGAGGGCGGGAGGGCGGAGGCCCCAAGGGAGGTCAGGCCAGGTAGCTTCCAGTGGTCCCAGAAGCTTATTTCACATCACTCGCCCCCACAAGGTGGCCTGAGGACTAGGACAGTTTTCCTTTGGTGTTTGGCCAGGGCACAGGATCTGAGAAGGCTGCAGGGACTGAAACTCAAGGAACCAGGTTCCCGGGCTCAGAAGCTGTTTTATGCAGGGCCCTGGATTCACAGATGAGGAGGAAAGGAAGGGCCATAATCCTGAAGACCAGAGAGCCTGTGAGTGGCTCTGGAGCAGCTTAGAGAGGCCTTCAACAGTACGGAGAGGGCTGAGCATCCTGCGTGGGGCCTTCTCAGGCCTGTGGTGCATCCTCTCCCCTTCCACTGGCTGGAAGAGCCACTCTGGCCCTGATTTGCCCACCTCTTTCTGTGAAGGCAATTGGAACATTGCTTGTCTTCTGGAACCATGAGAAGAGTTGGGCTGGGCCCTGCTGTACTTTGGGTACCCCAGACAAGGTGACAGCAGATGGAGGACAGGAAGGGCTTTGGGCAATGGGCAGACTGTATGAAAGAAGAGAGGAAAGAGAAGGAGCCAATATCTCCCCAAAATCTTCTCTGAGCCAGACACTATGTCTCACACACACTTATCCTCCCAGCGGCCCTATGGCATGGATGTCGCTGGGCCATTTTACAGATAAGAAAACAAATGAAGTGACCTGCCCATGCTGGTAAGTGAGGGAGACAGACTGGAGAAGATGGAGGAGAGAATTAGACCATGAGGATGAAAGCTGGGCCTCTGTTCCACATGGAGAGAGAGAGAGAGACACTGGACTCCTGAATCTCAGCATCTCATTACCATTTCTGCTGCCCCAGCCAAGGGCTCACCGGTCATCACTAAGCAGCAGGGACTTTGAGTCCTCTTCTCTCTACTCTAACCAAACGGGATGGTTTGTTCCTGAACAAGGCCCTCTAGTGATATCTCTAACTTAAGGGAGAAAATAACTGAGAACCCTGGTAAAGGTGAGGGTTCTGAGTTGGAGACCACAGGTCTCCACCCTGAAGGGGTCTTGTCCAGCTGTTGCCTGGGTCAGAGCCCAGGATTTCCAAGTCAGAGCTTATTTTGTTCATAGAAAAGGTTGAATGAAGTGACAGCAGGCGCTTTTACTCAAGTGATACCCAACCAAAGGGGTTGCCACTCGTAAATAGCATGGTATGAATTGTACCCCTCAAGTTGTTCTGTGTACAACCTGTGCAGCTGTATGTGCTGACCCTGGACATGACTTTCCTGGACAAGGATAGGGGGAAAATCTCCTCAAGAAGCACAGAGACAATTTCTTAGCTCAACAGATGCTCTGCACCCTGCAAAGACCTAGGATTAATCAGGATGAACAGAATTGAATACGTACACTCACTTTCTGGTGTATCACAATCGGCAGAAGGATTACAAGAGCATATTTATCAGTTCCAATTTGCTTTAAAAACAAACATGATTAGATTAAAAGTATGTTATAGTTATTTATACTATCAAGTTGTTTATATTTTTAAAGTTTGATCTTGAATGTAACTTTAATATCCTGCTAAATTCAATTAGTTGCCTGCTAAAATCTGCCCATGGACTTCTTGGTTAAGTCAAGAAGGTGTAATTTGTATTTTCACTTGTAACCCTGTATTTTCACTTGCTTGGAAAGCACTTCCCCCCACCTCCCAGGGATAAGGTGTCACTGGAATTCAAACATCACCCCACTAGGGGGAGAGACAGGGTCAGGTCATAGATCAGAACCCCAAGTCCACAAAGTAAAAGATGTCAGTTAAACAGAAAAGAGGCTGATTAAATTTTAATTTCACGCCCTTCTAACCAAGGAGTTTAGAGAAATCCAGGCAATGCCAGTGATTCCTGGGAAACTGGATGTGAGATCTGATTTCTCAAATTTAGCTGCCCATTAGAATCACTGTGGTAGTTAATCTTTAGATTAAAAAGAATTACCGCCAGCACCAGAGTCCCCGTCCCCGCCCCGTCCCCCCCCCACCCCGACCAAGTGAATCAGAATAGCTCAGGGCGGGGCCCAGCTATTCTGATTCTAAGGAGTAGCCAGGATTGAAGCCTCAGAATCAGAAATCTAATCCCCACAGGAAATACTGTATTAGCAATGGAGGTGGGGAGGATGCTTCTGCTTTTTAAGTGGATCCGAATAGGATAGTCCTGCTTTTCTTTTTTGGCCACATTGCTAGGCATGCGGAATCTTAGTTCCCTGACCAGGGACCAAACCCGCACCCCCTGCAGTGGGAAGCGCAGAGTCTTAACCACTGGACCGCCAGGGAAGTCCCCAGTCCCACTTTTAATTGCTAAAGAATCTAAGTATTCATTAAACATATTTATTTTGATGTAAAGAGTAGAGATTAATAATTCATCAAGAACTTATTTGTGGAATGCTGACTAAACAAGATGACACTGATCTATACGGTCTTTCAACAACCTGTGGTTCTCAGTTCTAGAGCCAGATGACAGGTGGGTGATCTGTGGATACTGGACACTTTCTGCAGTCCTTTTGGAAGCACCAGATCTTGAGCCTGAATTGAACAGGAGCGACTTGGGACCCCACGGGTAGAGTCATGGACAATGAGACCCCAGATTTTGCATGTGGATGACTCTTACCACTTGCCCTTTAGAGATGACAAAGCTTTTTGTAATCAGTGGCTTGAGAGATGGGGAAGGGGAACTGGTCAGATGTACACAGATGGTCTTAATCCTCATAGCAGTGTTTCTCAGCTCTGACTGCACACTGGAGTCACTTGGGAGTTTAAAAACCCCCAGTGCTGGGCTTCCCTGGTGCCGCAGTGGTTGAGAGTCCGCCTGCCGATGCAGGGGACGCGGGTTCGTGCCCCAGTCTGGGAAGATCCCACATGCTGCGGAGCGGCTGGGCCCGTGAGCCATGGCCGCTGAGCCTGGGCGTCCGGAGCCTGTGCTCCGCAACGGGAGAGGCCACAACAGTGAGAGGCCCGCGTACCGCAAAAAAAAAACCCAAAAACAAAAAAAACCCCCAGTGCCAAGGCCACAGGACCATTCCAATCAGAATCTGCGGGGATGATACCCAGTGCCAAGGCCACAGAAACACTCCAATCAGAATCTGCAGGGGTGGGACCCAGGCATCAGAATTTTTTTGAAGCTGAGAACCGCTACCTTTGACCCTATTTACAAATGAGGTAGTGAGGGCTTGTCTGTGAGTGTCTAGTTGGACCAACTCCAATTCTACAGCTATTCTTCATTCTGGTTCCCCTGAAGTCTGGCTTCTAGCTCTTTAAGACCGACAACCGGTTGTTATGTTCAAGAGAAGGCTTCTTATTTAACCGAGTGTGTTAAACAGCGAACACCTCAATTCTTGATTGGACTTGCTCAGTGAAGTTAAGCAAATCACTTAACCTCTCTGTGCTGCAGTTTCAAATGGGGATGATTACCAAGCTCTCAGAGCTGCCTAGGAAGAAACTGTGGGAAAGAAAGCCCTTTGGAAATATACACCATTAGAGAAAAGCTGTCCTTATAGCAGATTAGTTAAGGGCCATTGTCACCTACTTCTAATTTCAGAGGTGCCAGGACATGAGTCTTGCTGTGTGACTTCTGATACCAGCGTCACATTTTTGCTTCAAGCATCAGATTGGGGAAGCAGTTGTTAAGAATGGAGAGAGGTGTCAAAAGATACCAAAAGAGGGCAAAGGGGTTCTGGTCCTGGCGGCTGTCCCCACCCCGGAAGTCCTGTCGGGCTCTGAGTCTGTTCCTCCCTGACCCAGGATGAGCTGGCTGACGGAGCTGAGCTCCACAGCACTTCACCCAAGATGGGCCCCCTGCTGCTCTCCATCTGCACACCCAGACCCAGGGGGGGACGTGTCTGCACACCTGGCACGATGCCCTCCAGGGGCACTGCTCACGGGGGAGACAGAGCCACTCCCACTGCCGACTGAAGATTTTGTGTGCTGGAAAGCGCACAAGGTCTCCCCAAGTTTTCATCAGGGGCGGGCTCTCCCAGGACAGAGGCAGTGCTCTGCCTTCCCTTGGGGGTGGATGACAGAGGGGTATGTCTATAGCCCCTGGGGTCACTATGGCTCAGTGGAAACACTGTCCCCTCGGTAGAAAGGCCAGGACCTTCCTAGGAGAGCCTACCTTCTCTGGCCACGGAGGCCCATAGTGTTCTCAGTCACGGCCCCCCACACGTGGGCACAGGCTGACCCCAAATCAGGAGAGAGTGAATAGGTATTCACCTTAGTGCCTGTTTATATAAACATATATATTTCCTGTCTAAGTGCCAAGGATACAGCATCTTTATATTATGAGTATATAATGTATTATGAGGTGTTATTCTGCATATATATTAATGTCTATAAACACAGAATGCTTCTTTGTGTATGATGTAAAGGTATTTTGCATGTGTCCTAGGTATGAAGCCCTTTTAGGGAAGGCCTTGGGTCTCTGATGCCTGACTTCAGACAGGGCTGGGCTAAGGGCCTGGGAGCAGCGCAGAGAGCTAACCCAAGAATCTGAGCTTGGAGGGGACCGGGAGTTTCTTTTCTCAAGGGTGGTGATGTTCATGAGCTGAGATGTCCTCATGGCCACAGGCCTCAGGGTGCTCAGGGAGCGACAGGTAGATTCTAATCATCTTGTTTTCAGGGCCACCTTCAATCAGAGGATCCCCCAGACTCCTCACTCATCCCACAAGCTGCTTGGGCAAACAGGGGTCCCAGGGTGGTGGGTGCCCAGGGGTGGGGCACTGCTGGGTCACAGCTGACCTGCAGCCATGAACCCTGGAGCTGGGAGTGACAAGCTCTGTCTGTGTCATCTCCTTCAGGGCCAGAAGGAGACCCAAACCCCGCCCAGATGCAAGCATGGAGGGGACCATAGGGTCTTTCCTGGAGGGCTCCACTCTGCATGATGCAAGACAGCCTCCATGGAGATCCCCTCCCAGGAGCTGTGGGGCATGACGGGGTCTCCTCAACACACACCCTAGCTCAACATTTCTTTGAAATCTCAAGTTTTATCTTCAAAATTCCAGCACGTTTTGCATTCTACTCATAAAACAATCATTGGCTTGACAAAAAAAACCGAACTATTTCTCAGTTTAATTACTTGACTTTTTTCTCCTAAACCGCACGTAGACCGGACACTCTAGAAAGACGTGCCATGTTTACCCTGTGCCTGCTACCCAGCACGTCACTGTGTACTCTCCTTCCCGGTGTGAGAAGCCTGAGCCCCAACTGACCTTGGTTGCCTCCTCCCAACCCCTCTGCCTGTACCCCCCATGGCCGATGAGGCTCTTACCTATGTCTCAGTGCTTGCCAGTGTGGCCAGGGGGACACAGGCATATGATGTGTCCCTCTGTCTCCCGGCAGGTCCCTGCACCGCAGGGCTCCTTGGCACAGGTGGTGGGGTCTGCAACCCCCGGGGAGAGGCTGAGCATCAAGAATGTAGATGCCTGGGGTACAGTGCAGCCTCTACGACCTCGAGGGTGGGGCCTGAGGCCCCAGAAGCCCACAAGGCTGGTTCTGGGTCAACACGCTTCTGAGGACCCTGTCCCTCCTGAGTCCCAGCATCTGGGAGTGGTTGGGGGCTCTCTGACTGGGGAAGGTCTCTCAGTACACAGGGGGAGGCAAGGGATCCCAACGCAAAAAGCAAAGGAAAATCATCAGCCTCTGGTGCCCAGTGCCAGGTTTGTGTCAAGGTGAGGCCATCACTATAGTGCAGAGGATTCACCTGCACAGGTTGAGGGTGGGGAGTCAGGGTCTAAAGGCAGGACACAGCCAAAATGACACTTCATAGTTCCTTGAACTGTGCAGGTTTTCACCCTGCACAAAGCAAATACTGGGGCATAAATGTCATCAGCAGATTCATTCTCTCATCTCACACTCACTCCATGGGAAACGGGCATAAGCAGAATTTCCAGCACTATCTAAATAGTGCTTCCCATGCCAAGTACAGACAGTTGAATTCACATATAAATGTTTGTGTCATGTAACTCCACTGTAACAATAATAATCACGAATCTACAAGTGTGCACTGTGTGCAAAGTATGACGCTTGTTCTCTACATATTTATATCTTGCTTAATCTTTCTTGGTACTATTCCCGTTCTACAGATGACGCTCAGAGAGGTTAAGAAACTTGCTTGAGGCTGCACAGCTCATCTGTGCTCAGAACTTGAATCTACACGGCTACAGTTTGAACTACCCAAACCCATTTAAAGGAAAATAATCCCAACAATACCTGCCATGGTTGCCTCTGATTCATCTGTCCCTCCTGGAGAGTTTGGGATGGAAGCATCAGTTGGGGAGGTGGGTGTTTCGGCTGTTTGGGTCTCTTCTCCTGAGTGCTCGGGGCTTGAGGACTCCATTTCTAGATGCGCCTCTGCAGGGCTCTGGGTCTGCTGAGTCCACTTGGATTCCAGGATGGTGGTGCTGATGACAACATCCAACCCCGAGGTGTGACCAGACAGGTCTCTGCTGATTTCAGTCCTGTCTCCAGAAGCCATGGGAGTGGCCGAAGGTGAGCCTGATGCCTCTGTGCCCACATCATAGGTGGTGGTTGACTCTCCGCTCACTTCCGGGGCAGCCGAGCCCTCCCTGGGGCCTTCCTGAAAGGCTGAGGTGCTACCTGTCACTCCCAGGCCTGAGGCTCCCTCCAGATCAGCTTCATGGAAGGTGGAGGTGGTTCCACTCAGATCAGGGGACCTGGAAGTGCCTCCGCTGGCCTCGGGGACAGCAGATGCTCCCACCTCAGCCTCAGGATAGGCAGACGTCTCGCTGCTAGATTCTGGGACTGATGATGCTTCTACCCCAGACCCGGGGAACTTTGGTGTATCCCCAGATGCAGAGGTTTCTCCACTGGACTCAAAACGCTGGGGGGTGTATGTTACAGGGGGTCTTTGGCCCAGTTCCTGGGAAACAGTAGGCTCAGTAACACCCTCCACGAACTCAGAAATGATTAAAGTAACTTCTGGAAGTCCTGAGGCCTCCCCACTGGTGCTCGTGGGTGCAGAGGATTCTCCGCTTACATCAGTGGTGCCAGAAAAGTCCCCACTAAAATATGGAGTACTTGATGGCTCTCCACTGGGCTCTACCAGTCCAGACTGAAGTCCACTTAGGTCCAAAAGTCCTGAATGGTCTCCAGACATGTCTGGCGCTCCAGACGGGGCACCACTAAGTTCCAAAATGCCCGAAGGCCCTTCTCCTGCTTCTTGGGCTGTGGGAACCTGGGTTACAGATTCCACCAAAGTTCTGTCTACAAGAGAGACAGTGGAGAAACCAGATGGAAGTCCACGGCCGTCATATGCTCCAGAGGGCTGGCTGCTCCCACTCTCAGCTCCAGAGGACTCTCCACTGACCTCAGCTACTCTGCTTGGCAGGCCACTGAATTCTGGAGGCTGGGGTGTAAACCCACTGGAGTCAATTACTCCAGAAGAGAGTCCACTGACATCCACAATCCCAGATGTGCCTGAGAGATCTGCCTCTCCTGAAGGGAGGCCACTGAGTTCCACGGACCCTAAACCTTCTTCTTCTTTAAATGTAGTTGGGGTCACTTCAACCAAACTGGTGTCCACGAATGTAATGCCAGAAGATTCACCACTGCCACTCACGGCACTGGAAACCAGGTCAGGGATTCCGGATGTTGTCCCACTGAACCCTGGTAACCCTGATGGCTGCCCACTGAGATCAGGGATCCCGGACGTTTCTCCACTCATGTCGGTTATGCCAAATGGTGGACCAATGCCAGAAAGAACTCCAGAAGCTTCTCCACTGATTTCTGGTTGTCCGGAGGACAGTCCACTAAGCTCAGTCACACCAGATGTTTCCCCAGAAAACCCTGATGGCTGCCCACTGACCTCAAAAAGTCCAGATGTTCCCCCACTAATGTCAGGAAACCCTGATGGCTGTCCACTGACACCAAAGAGTCCAGATGTTTCCCCACTGATGTCAGGAGTCCCAGATGCCTGGCCACTGAGTTCAGCTCCTGAAGAGAGTCTGCTTGCTCCTCCACTAATGTCCAACTCACTGAAGGGCAGCCCAGATGTTTCTCCAGCACCACTGATGCCAATGGTTCCCCTTCCTTCTAGTTCACCTGCAGTGGTGGCTGTGACCACTTCCACCAATGTAGTATCCACTAGGGAGACAGTTGGGAACCCAGATGGAAGTCCACTGAAGTCAGGAAGGCCAGAAGATGGGCCACTTCCAAGGTCCACCCCAGAATACTCACCACTAAATCCAGAGGGAAGGCCACCTGCTTCTGGAGCTTGCCCACTTCCTAGAGTTCCAGAAGGTATTCTGCCAAGGTCCAAGACTCCAGAAGCTGACCCAATCAAGTCTTCTTTTCCAGAAGTCAACCCACTAAGATCCTCAGCTCCAGAAGCAGAGATCTCCAGACTTTCCCTTCCAGAAGGAAGTCCACTAAGGTCCCCTACTCCAGAAGCAGAGGTCTCTAGATGATCCTCACCTACAGAAGGAAGTCCACTGAGGTCCTCTACTCCAGAGACAGAGGTCTCTAGACCCTCTCCTCCAGAAGGAAGTCCACTAAGGTCCTCTACTCCAGAGGCAGAGGCTTCTGGACCTTCTCCAGAAGGAAGTCTGCTGAGATCCTCTATTCCAGAGGCAGAGGTTTCTGGACCTTCTCCAGAAGGAAGTCCACTGAGGTCCTCTACTCCAGAGACAGAGGTCTCTAGGTCCTCTCTTCCAGAAGGAAGTCCACTAAGGTCCCCTACTCCAGAAGCAGAGGTCTCTAGATGATCCTCACCTACAGAAGGAAGTCCACTGAGGTCCCCTACTCCAGAGACAGAGCCCTCTGGGACCTCACCTCCAGAGGGCAACCTGTCAACTTCAGGAGTGGTGGTCCACGTAATTCTATCTTCATCTCCTGAAGCCAGTCCACTTTCCACAGGCAGGCCTGAGCCCACTGTAGAGGTGAGCCCACTGAAGTCAAGGTCTTCAGAGGGCAGTCCACTTGCAATTTCCCCTGAAGGCTGCCCACCGGAGTCTAGGTGTCCTGAAATTTCGCCACTGCCTGTGAAGTCACCACTGACTTCAGGCACCCCAGATACCTCCCCAGAGCCTGGCAGCTCAGTCCTGCTGGGTACTGGGGCTGAAAGTGTGGATGGCTCCTCTGAGGGGAACAGCTCCTCTGAGGGGAACGGTTTCTCTGAGGGGAACGGTTCCTCTGAGGGGAATGGCTCCTCTGAGGGGAATGGTTCTTCTGAGGGCAACGGCTTTTCTGAGGGCAATGGCTCCTCCGAGGCTGAGGGCACTTCCGTTGCAGAAGGGGCTTCTGTGCTCTCCTCTGTTGCTGTGCTAGTGGGAAGCCATGTAGGAGGGACCCCTGGAGGAAAGGAAGAAGAAAGATGAGGTGTGGATTTAGTAACTCTGCCCCATTTTAAGCTCATGCAGAGAAGCTGAACTCCATTCCTTCCACAGTAAAACTTTTCTCTCAAGAGCTCAGAGATGTGTCCAGACATTTTCTAATGGAACCTCGCACAGCCTCTTGGGAAGGATGGGGACCAGAAACTCCCCGCCACCCTCAGGCTACGCTTTGTGAGACCCTAGGGGGCGCCATTCACACTAGTTACAGAATGTGGGGGACTGGCTGCCACTGAAGACAGTCAAGGTCACCTTTCAAGTACTTCCACATTATTACCTCATTTATCTAAAACCATGATTTTTAAAGTGTGGTCTCCAGACCATCAGCACCAACCTTCACCTGGGAACTTGGCAGAAAAGCAAATTCTCAGATCCTACCCCAGCCCCATTGACTTAGGAATTCTGGGGCGGGACATGGCACTATGTGTTTTGTTTTTCTTTTTTTTTGCGGTACGCGGGCCTCTTACTGCTGTGGCCTCTCCCGTTGCGGAGCACAGGCTCCAGAAGCGTGGGCTCAGCGGCCATGGCTCACAGGCCCAGCCGCTCCGCAGCATGTGGGATCTTCCCGGAGCGGGGCGCGAACCCGTGTCCCCTGCTGTGGCAGGCAGACTCTCAACCACTGCGCCACCAGGGAAGCCCATACTATGTGTTTTAATAAGCTCTCCCTATCATGCTGATACTCCTTGAAAGTGGGAATTGTTCATCCGGACCCATCCCTCTGAGGCTGAGAGGGCCAGGTGATGTTTGCAAAAATACGTGAACTTTTTCAATTCTGAGAGCCCTATTACAGAGGACTTGGAAAATATAGAAAAAAAAGAAAAGAACAGAAAAGAAAACCCCACCATCCTAAATAATCATGGTTACATTATTTTCTTTCTGTCTTGTTTCCTTTGGCATTTAAAAATAACTAGCTGGGATTATACCTTGCATGTATTTTTGGGCTAATTTCCCAGGCAGAGAACATGAGCACAGAGGGTACTGGGTCCCAGTGGGCAGGTTTACAGCCTACTCTCACTTAAAGGAGAATCCTGGAGGGGGGGTGGGGAGTTCGATATAGCAGTGGTGACATGTAAGACGATTTTAAATGGATATATACACACACACACACACATACACGTATTGGGTTGGCCAAAAGTTTGTTTGGGTTTTTCGGTAAGAGGCTATGGAAAAACCCGAATGAACTTTTTGGGCAACCCTATATATATATATATATATATATATATATATACCACATATCAGAAAATAGACACTTACAGATATGATATAACGTTTCTCTTTGAAATACATCTACATTTCTTTTCAAAAGGAGGTCAATTTGAAGAAAAAGATACAGAGTTAATAGCAGTAGAGATGGTTCCCCGGTAAGGCTCAAATCAGCGAGGTGGTGGGGAACTGAAGAAATATTGGAAAACATTTCTATGGGGCCACTGGAGTCCCCTCCCATGGATAACTCCCGTTAGTGGCTGCCCGAGTCCTGTGCCAAGCCACACACTCATGCCAAAGAGGCCTTGGTTATTCTTGTCCTTGTGAAGGTCAAGGAAAGGGCCTCAAGCAGGTATGGCTGCTGGGTGAGGTCTTGGGGTTAGAATCCCACCTGCTCCACTGATGCACCTTTACCTTCTGGTTTTGCATTTCCAGCACCCAGAGGAGCACTTGGTGTGGCCAAATTGCTTGGGAACTGTGCACTGAATGACTGGATAAATTAGTGGGAAGCTTTGATATATTCCTTTCTTCAAATGCATGTACCCCTGGGCGAGCTGACTCTAAAAGGTGCACACAGGTTACTGTGCATTGCTCTAATTCAGCCTTACCCAAAGTGGGCCATGTTAAAAATGCTCCGTGAAGGGGCTTCCCTGGTGGCACAGTGATTAAGAATCTACCTGCCAATGTAGGGGACACGGGTTCGAGCCCTGGTCCGGGCAGATCCCACACACTGCATAGCAACTAAGCCTGTGCACCACAACTACTGAGCCTGCGCTCTAGAGCCCACGAGCCACAACTACTGAAGCCTGTGCACCTAGAGCCCGTGCTCTGCAACAAGAGAAGCCACTGCAATGAGAAGCCCTGAGAAGACCACACACTGCAACAAAGAGCAGCCCCCATTCGCCACAACTAGAGAAAGGCCACGTGCAGCAACGAAGACCCAACGCAGCCTAAATAAATAAATAAATTAATTAATTAATTAAAAAAAATGAAAACGCTCCATGATAAAAAAAGACCCTCTGGTCAGATTCATTTGGCACACACTGAATACATTGTCCCCCTCTGCCTTACAGTGCATATTAGCATATCCAAGGCTCTGAGAAGGTCTGCAGTGGGGGAAATCTGTATCTTCCTGTAAGCCAGGATTTCCCAAACCTTATGGCTAGAAAACACTTTTTCCAATAGGGTTTGGGGGTCTTCCGATTTCATCCCATCAAATCCCATCTGATTTAATCATACCAGATGTTGCTCAGCAAGTTCTGACTGGGGACGCCTGGCCCAGAAGAGGGACACGGAAGGAGAAGTGGGGCAAGGAGACAGGTCACAGTCAGACTGCCCACAGCCACCCCCTCCCAGGCCCTTTCCCCTCTACTGGAGCTCCCCCTGCAAGAGAGTTTTTAAGAGGTTAGAGAGTAGGGGTGTAAATGCAGGAGCACAGAGTGAGAGCCCTCTGATTGACACAGTGCTGGGCATTTGGGGGTGTGTAGCTGGAAGACAGTGCGGAGAGAGAGAGAGACAGAGAGAGAGAAAGAGAGAGACAGAGAGAGAGGGAAAGAGGTGTGTTTTATGAACAAAGCTGCCCTTTCTCTCCCTTGGGGTTTGTCCTAGAGGCCCGCTGAGGTGGCCGAAGTTGCCCACAGCGGCACATTTAGCTAGTGTAAGGGCTGGGGAAACAGAGCACAAGTCCCAGGGGGAGACCACCCTGCCCTCCCCCCACCGGGGCACACCCTAGGCTGCCAGGCGTGTGACGCATCGGGACGTGGCCCGGAGCCCGAGCCACACAGACCTGGCAGTGGGGAAGTGCCCGCTGGCGTGTAGGCGGGCTCCCATTCCGTCTGGTTTTCTGGCTCAGTGGTGAACTCTGGGATTGCAGTCGTCTCCTCCCCAACAGGGACAGCAGCCACGCTGGGCCCCACTTCAGTAGTGATCCAGGCTTCCACCTCAGGGCGCTCTGTGGGTGTCCTACCCTCCTCTTCTCCTGGAGAGGGCGCCGCTGGGATGCCTAAAGGGCACGTGGGTGGTGAGGGTTCCTTCTTACCAGTGACCCAATCCAGGCTGGCCCTTCTTGAGGGCAACTAGGGGATCCTGAGGTGGGCCAGGCCAGTGCACAAACCTTACTGGTCCTTGGCCTCCCACCACCCCACCCAGTCCAGTAGGATGGCTCTTGTCCTCAATTAATAAGAGCCGTTTGCATCAGCTATATCGATATGCACACACCATCAGCACTTTATTTCAGAGTGGTCTGGGGCAC
The DNA here is from genome assembly GCF_039906515.1 of Pseudorca crassidens. NCBI lineage: Eukaryota > Metazoa > Chordata > Mammalia > Artiodactyla > Delphinidae > Pseudorca > Pseudorca crassidens. Next base: position 144,231,634 of record NC_090296.1, on the reverse strand, counting down.
CTCTTCTACAGAATCTATTATACCTGCCAGGCGTTGTTTAAAGGTGTTATGCATATAAAATCATTTTATCTCACAATGGCCATGTGAAACAGATACTATTATCTCATTTACAGATAGGGAAACTAAGGCACAGAGGTAAGTGACTTGTCCAGTGTCAGTGGCTTCTAAGTGATAGATCTAGTCTTTGGACCCAAGTATCTGGTGCCAGACTCTCTGCTCTCAAGTACTGCAATGATGCTGCTTTTCTTGGGGACAGAAATTATATTCCAAGTGTGTCTGGATCAAAATCAGGAGAGTGCTATTTAAAATGCATGAAGCCATCCTGGCACTGATGGCTGAAGGCAGGATTCATTGACTGGGGGTAATTGTTCTGGTTTAGTGGGCTCGATTGGGAAGGAAGCCAAACTTCTTGGCAGTTATATAAGAGGCTGAGTTTACAGAGGGTTGGGCATGGATGGTGGAGATGCATGGGAGGAATTTACTGGGAGGCTAACTGGCTTGGCTTCTAATTCCCAGAGCAGGGAGAAGGGTACTGGGGCAAGATCCTCATCAAATCCTCTGGGAGGGGACTGGCTTTCTTAGGCTGGCAGAGTGGGACTGAACTTTCTTTGAATTAGGTTTTAATAGGGGACCTGAAAGTCTGGGAAACTTTGGGGTTCTCAGGGTTTTTTTAAAATTAACTTTATTTTGAAATAATTACAGATTCATGGGCAGTTACAACTATACTGAGTTTTGATGTATAATATGTAAAATATGGCACAAGCCATTACCACAATCTACATTCTAGGCAGTGCATCTAGACCCATGGACCTTGTGAGAACTCATCCAATCAGAACCCAGCAAGGCCTTGGCCATGCCCTGGCCATGCCCACTGAGTTGTTTGATGACGTCACTCTCAGAACGCTGGTAACATGGCATCGAGTACCCAGCATGGGTCAATTTAAAATGTGAATTTTTGGTGCTTGGTGAAGAATAATAATTTGACTAAATTCATCACAGAAATATTTAGAAGGTGAAAATTTCACAAAGGTGTACAAATTAAAACAGTATATGAATATATATGTGTGTGTGTTATTTACTTATAATAATAAAGGTAACATTTATTGAGCACTTACTATGTCCTAGGCACTATGCCAAGCATACTGTGTGCACTACCCTTGTTAATCCTTCCAGCAACCCTTTGAGGTAGAAACTATTGTATCACTATTTTATAGAGGAAGCAGAGGAACAGAGAGGTTAAGTGACTTGCACAAGGTCACATAGCTACTAAGCAGCAGAGCCATGATTAAAATTCGGGTCTGCCTGATCTTAGAGCCCAAGTTCTTACTCATTTCTCTCTATGTGTCTCTGGGAGCATTTTAGAAGGATGTGCTTGCCTTGGGGTCAAAGTCTAGGGTCGTGCTAGCTCCAGAGCTGCCCCTGCCCAGAAAAACTGCCTTTTTCCTCTTTGCTGTGATGGATGGACGGAGGTCAGGGGGGATGAGCCGGGGGAGTCACCACCCCAGACAGAAGGGGTGCCGGAGGAGAGGTGAAGGCACATACCTCGGAAGCAGAAGGCGTGGTGCCGGGACAGCGGGTCCAGGAGGCCTGTCTGGTTGGGGTAGAGATAGACGGTTCTCACACCTGGCTTGTCCCCACCGCAGGCAGGCCTTGGGGTGACGATGGGGTAGCGGAGGCTGCCGTCAGATAGCCAGCCAGCGTAGCACTTGTCCAGGCCCTGGCTCCAGGCAGCATAGAGCTGGCCCGTGGTGGCCAGTGTGGCATTTTGGGTTTCACAGAACTCCTGTGCTTCCTGGAAGGTGAACTGCTCCGGGCGTGTGGCGAAGAACACCTCCCCTGGGGGCAGAGGCAGATGGCAGGTGTGACCCTCCACCCTCATGGCCAGAGCAGCCTCTGCTCACCCAGGGTCAGGGCAGCTAAAGTAAGATGAGTTGGTTTCTCACCATGGGAAGAACCTTCCCGCCTTTCTGGATTCTCCAGTCACACTTAGACACCCCCTCCTCTGGCTAAGAGAAGAACTCCCTTGGGCACCCCGTGCTCCCCCTAACCACAGCACTTAGTCACTGAGCACTGAATGCTGTGGACCTGCCAACCCACCCGCCCCACTGTCATCCCCACCCTGTGAGCTCATCGAGGGCAGGAGGTGGGGCCTGTAGCCGCTGTTGGGGGTTGGGGTCCCAATACCCAGAACAATACCCGGGTCTCTGTCTGATTTTGGGGAAGGAAGTTCACATTTACTGAAAACCTGCTTATACCAGGCACTTTTCATACACGTCTTATTTAATACTCAAAAAAGTCTCTGACATAAGCATAAATCAACCACATTTTATAGATGAGGAAACTGAGGCCTAGGAGGTTAAGTAACTTGTCCAGTTCCCAAAACAAGTGAGTGGCAATGTTGAGATCTTTCCTGAATACGAGCATTTCCAAAATTGGGTTCACTGGAACGGTAATTTGGTGATTTTAATTGAAATGAAAAGAAATGAAATAAGACCAAACAAAGAGTCTGTGTTTTTTGTTTTTTTGTGGTACACGGGCCTCTCACTCTTGTGGCCCCTCCCATCGCGGAGCACAGGCTCCGGACGCGCAGGCTCAGCGGCCATGGCTCACAGGCCCAGCCGTTGCGCAACATGTGGGATCCTCCTGGACCGGGGCACGAACCCGTGTCCCCTGCATCGGCAAGTGGACTCTCAACCACTGTGCCACCAGGGGAGCCCCAAGGGTCCGTGTTTAACTAAGCTTGGGCGATGCTTGGTTAAGCAGAGTTAAAGAGATATTTTTTACTGCAGGACTTGTCAGAGCCTTTGATTTGTTCATAGGCATTGGGATTCTCCATGAGGCAGAAGGTGTATGTAATACTTTTTGGTATAAGTAAATTAATTCATTTATCCTTAGAACTTATTGCTTTTTCAAGAAACCAACGCTCCCCCGCAATGCTGGGGAATCCACATGAACCATCTGGGAGGGAGAGGAGGGGCCTGACCTGAGAGACCGGCTGGGAAGCCCTTCTTTCTTAAACAGGATCCTTCCCCTGCTCCCTGCCCAGGTGGGAATGGGATTAGGTGGATGGTAATTCCCTCTTCTCTGTGTCACCCCATCAGCCCACTGCCTGTCTAGAGACCAAAATGTGAGAACGTGGTCTGTACCATCGAGTCTGTCCACGTAGCAGTAGACATCGTAGGTTTCTGATGGTGGTCGCACGCCATAGGTCCGGACCCCCGGGCTGCTGTCCTTGTCACCCACACATGGGGTCCGTGGGCTCACAATGGGGTATCTGCAGAGGAGGATGGGAAGGGCGGATGAAGGCCTGTTCCGGGGCCTGGGGATGCAGGGCCTCAGAGTGTGGATGGCAGGTCACTTGGGGACTTGGGCAGGGTGTGTCTTCTGCTGTCCAGTGGGATTCAAACCAGGAAGGAACTTCTCAGTCAGCACATTCCCTGTGTGGCTGGGGGAAGGGTCTGGGGGCCGCTGGGGGATTCCTGGCTTCAGAAGAAAGCCCACGGCATGGAAGGGCCAAGCTGGGGAAGACTGCGGGGCTTGACAAGGAGCTCTCTCTATGTCTCTTGAGGTGAAATGGCCAAGGAGTTAATGTCACCTGAGGCCCATCCCCACTGTCTCAGAATATGCCTTGATTCTGAGGGAGAAGTTAAGGGATTAGCCAGAAACCACTAATTAATGGGCATGCAGTGTGGTGGGTGCCCGCTCTGGCTCCCCAAGCCTGACCTCTCATGGTTGGGTTTGGGTTAAGAGGGGAACCCAGCTAGTCTGTCACCTGACGGTCTGGTCCTGCAGCCAGCCAGCGTCACACTGCTCGTAGCCTGCTTCATAGGCGGCCTGGAGCTGTTCGGGCGAGGCGATGACGGCCCCGGTGCGCAGGCAGGCCTGCTGGGCCTCCTCAAAGGTCAGCGAGTAGCGGGAGGAGCCCGGGCGGTAGTGGAACACAACTCCTGGGTGGGGAGGAGAGGGAGAGAAGGAGAAACAGGTCAGGCTCAAGGCATGGACCAGGTGCCACAATGCCAGTGACCATGGTGCCTGGTTCTCAAGGCTCTGCAGGTATGGAGGGAGCCCTGGCTCCTTGAGGAATGACCTCCCTTCATCCCCTCCTTCCTTTCCTACTCCCGATCTGATTCCTAGTCAAGCTAGTCCTCTCTGCTTGTTCAAACCACTCCTGAAAGCCACCTCCTTGAGAGAGCCTTCTAGGACTCTTCTGCCGTAAGTCTTCCCAGCCCTCCTTTCTGGACTCCCTACTCCTAGGCTGCTCATTTTTCCTATTACTCTTGAAAACAAATGCATTTTCTCTTATTGTGGAAAGAATAAACAATCATTACAGAGCATTTGGAAAATATAGAGAAGGATAAGGAAGAAATCAAACAACCACTGCATTTCTTCCACTTGGCCCAGGGTCCAGGGTTCAGGGGATGGGTGGTCCTCCTGAAAGTGGCCGCAAGAGTTTGTGTGGGTGCACCGGGTGTATTTCTGGTGAGTGAGCTCATAGCTTTTGCCAGATTCCCAAAGGGTCTGGGCTCCACACAGCTTATCCTGGAGCCCCTACTTACTCTGCCTCCCCCATTGCATTCAGCTGGACACACATTTGCTTTTGACACTCCCCTGGGTGACTGGCCAGTTTATGTCACAGCTGTGGATCCCCAATCTGAGTCTGCCCCTGTTCTTGTCCTGTTCTGGGTTAGCTGTTCATGTGTCCATTGGCACCTTCCCATGTGGTGGCCACGTGGAGACAGTGAGGGTCTCTCCAGCCCTGGGCCAACCCTGGGACTCAGCTACGGTTGGTGTTACTCCAAAACTTCTAAACAATTCTTCCTTCTCAACATACTGTATTAATCTGGGCAATTCAGGCTGAAATCTCACTTGGTGGTATCGTGGGTGTGATGGTGGATGGCAGTGTCCATTTGCCCCTCCTCCAGGAGGGGACACCACCAAGGTCCTTAAGGAGGCCACCCCACTACGTCCTTCCTGATCACGGACTTGAGTCTGGGGACCAGCTGGGCTTTATGTGATGTGACATTCCAATAATCCAGACACTTATTAAGCACCTGAAACACCATCATCCCAGAACTGGGGTGGCAAACGTTTTCTGGAAAGGGCCAGACAGAACACATTTTAGGCTTCGTGGGCTAAATGGTTTCTGCACAACTATTTAATCCTACCATGATAGCCCTAAATGGCCACAGACAACATGTTACCAAATGGGTGTGGTTTTTTTTCCAATCAAACTTTATTTGTAGACATTAAAGTTTGAATTTTATATAATTTTCATTATATGTCACAAAATATTCTTCTTCTTTTGACTTTCCCCCTCAAGTATTTAAAAAGTTTCTTAACTCTTAGTTCATGGGCCATATAAAAACAGAGGATGGGCTGGATTTGGTCCACGGGCCAGTTTGCTGACCCCTGTCCTGGAGGGTCAGTGCTGTGAGAGGCCCAGGGGTCACCCAGTGCAGCCGACCTCAAGCGGTTCTATTCTATGGAAGTGCCTGATGGGGCTAGGAGGGCCCCTGGGAAAAAGAGCCCCCATTCTCCATCACACTTCACCTCTACCTGTTGATATATACCACCTATGACTTCATTGGAAGGAAATGCTTTGTGGCAAAAGAGCCATAGACACACAAAAGAGCGTGGGTATCACTGGTCTGGCCCATCCCCCTTGTTTCACAAATGAGGAGAGTCAAGTCTGAGAGGAGGGAGGCTTGTCCCACATCCCAGGTTAAGCTAAAGGTATAGAAGACCCCCAGGCCAAGCTCTTTCCACCTACCCTCGATGCAGCCCCCCTGAGGGCCGGGCACTTACCCCCTGGCAGTCGTGGCTGCCCAGGGACCTCGGTTGCACCTGGGGCTGCGGTCACCTGCACAACGAGGTCCTCGCTGGTGAAGGCCGTTGGAGCGCCCAGGCCAGGTGTGGACTCTTCGGGAAAGGCCCAGGGCCGGGTAGCCTCTCCAGTCCTGTTCTCGGCCTCAGAGAAGGCGGTGGCCCCTACTTCGGGGGCAAAAGTGAAGGGCTCCTTGGGCTCCAGGGCGGTAGGGGTGATGTCAAAGACGGGTTTCACTGTGAGGATCACGCTGCCTCGGGCTTCACCCTCGGTGATGTTTCGTGGCAAAGGCAGCTCCACATCAGGCCAGGTCACCGTCTGGATGGTGATGTCCTCCTCACCACCCACCCCGAAGAAATCTTCTGGGATGTCCACAAAGTCTTCACCTGGGGCCGGGGGTTAAAGACAGGCATTAGTGCTCAGCCTGGGGCTGGCTTGGGGGAGGTGAGCCACTGATTGCCTCCTCCTCTGCTAAGGAAGGAAAGCACCTACTGTGTGCCTGGTACCTGGCTAGGCCCATTGCAGTGGTCCTCAACGATTTGAGTATTTATTATAGGGGTGCCCACGATTTCCAGACTGTAAGAGAATGCAGTCACCAGAGCACAAGACTGACCAATCAGCTCACTGCTTGTAAAGCCATCTTGTTCCAACATCCCTTCCTGATTAATGCCAGCCAGTTGTCTCCTTACCTATCTTGTGAGTACCTGTTGACCATCTGATGTTATAACTAGCCAACCGGACAATGTAAATCCGCTACAAAGAGAAATGGAAAAATCTTCCCAAGGATGCAGGAGCTCATGAAGTTGATGAAGGTGCCATGAGAGAACTGCCTGCCTCAGTCATGAACAAACGGGGGTCTGGCAGAAACAAGCCATTTAGTAATTAACAAAGAGAGCAACCATGAGGAGGCTAGAACTTCAAATAGAGTGGTAGGAATATTGAAAGGTTAAGAGAAGTTTTGCGGGAAATTCTAATTATTTTTGCACAAGTAACCCTCTTCATGTAAGATCAGGCTGTGGAAGTTAAACATGAAATGAGCTATGTTGTTGTGCTAGCACCAGTTTTGTCATTAAATTTACTCAACTCCAAATTATTCATTGTTTTTTTTCCCCTCCAATAATTAGCACTTAATTGTAAGTATAACCTAGACTGTGTAAAATATAAGATAAAAACATTTTTTAAAGTTTTAGTTTAGTTTTAGTTTTAAGGCTGGGTACGCTGCAGCCTTCAGTGCTTCTACCTTAGCTCCCCTAGGAACCCGTGAAAATAGGGGGTGCTAAGACAAGGGGTTCAGGTACCCAGTGGTCCTTTGGAGGGGGTAGAAACCAGCCCCCCACTCTAAGATCTCATCCTCTGGGCCCGAATTTCGGTGGCACGATCCTCTTTCCGGCCTCCAGCCCAAGCCCACCTGTGTAGCAGATGGCGTCGTAGCGGGATGAGGGGTCGGGGTATCCCGTCTGGTTGGCATGCAGGTAGACAGTCCTCACGCCCAAGAGGTTGCCCCCGCAGTTGGGCCGGGCCTTGGAGATGGGGTAGCGCACGCTGCGGTCGGCCAGCCAGCCAGCGCTGCACATGTCCATGCCACTCTGCCAGGCCAGGTAGAGCTGGCCCGTGGTGGCCAGCCGGGCGCCCAGCCGCCGGCACTCATTGGCTGCCTCCTGGAAGGTGAACTTCTCCGGGGATGTTGCATAAAAGACCTCGCCTGCGAAAGATACATCCGGCAGGGTGAGGCGCTCCCTCCCACGCCTGCCCCATGTCCCCAGGGAGATCCATGTGGTTCCTTGGGGTTTGGCTTCTAACTTCTCAAAGCCCTGGTCCCACATGTCTGTATTTCAGATCCTGCCCTCCACTTCCTATGGGCTTTTGGGTGGGGTGATGTCAGTTTCCTAAAACAGGGACCAATAAAGAAGCTGCCAAAAAGACAAAGAAGTGAGGAAAGTGCAGAGCAAATGTGAGGCCCGGGAGGAAACTCCTGCCGGAAAGCATCTTCGCCCACACTTTTCTATGGAACTTCCTATCACCGGGGCATCTCTCCTATGAGTCAAGCATTGCCCACTGGAACAATCCTTTTTTTAAACTGATTTTTTAAAAAATGTTTATTTATTCGGCTGCGTCAGGTCTTAGTTGCGGCACATGGGATCTTTGTTGAGGCATGTGGGATCTAGTTCCCTGACCGGGGATCGAACCCACAGCTCCTGCATTGGCGTGCAGAGTCTTAACCACTGGGCCACCAGGGAAGTTGCTGGAGCACTCCTTTTTACAATTCCACATTCTGATGGGAAAAGCAGGCATCAGACTTTGACCCTAATAGCAGTGTTTCCCAAATTGGGGTCTCTAGGCCCCAAAGTGTCCATAAGGTCAATGGTGGGGGACTGTGGGCTCTTTTTACTGTTTTTGAAAACCTAACAAGGTTGTGCTGCAGGGAGGGATAGGGTGGTGGGCATCGCTCCCGGGGGTTGTTCTGTCTGTCCCTGTTCAGTGGCAGCTCTGGTTGGCCCTAATCAGTGTCTTTAATTAGCCCAAAGTGGGAACACAAATATTCGTTACTTAATCTACCAGCTTGGGCCCTGGGGTGAGAATGAGGAAAGGGGTCACGGTGGTGAGGAAGCTGGGGACGTTCCCTGCCTCACAGTGGGCCAGGTTGTCAGCCCTTCTCCTTCCTGGGCGCAGCCGTGATCTCGGGGTAGGGGTGGAGGTGCAGAGTTTGCAATGTCAAAATGTGTGAATGAGTGCTGATGGGGGAAGGGGTGTCATCCACTTGCCTGGGTAACTTGCTCAGCTCTGACTGTGACCAAACTTAACTCCCCTTACAAACCAGAGAAAGACTATAGGTTTCTTCTCGCTGCCCCTGGTGCTCTCCAGAACTAGCCCATTGGGGTGGCCTGGATAGGGCTGGGGGCTGGCAGCACAAAAGCTGAGAGGGTGGCTGGGAGGCCAGCTCTCCTGGGAATGACATTTCTGATAGGCTCTCCCTGGAGTGGCCTGGGTGGGAGGGGGTCCTTTGTGAGGGTGACAAGGCTGAGCTGGGCTTTAATTGTGCAGTGGAGCTTGGGACAGCGATGGGCTGGTCAAGCAGCGGGGGTCCTGGCTGGGAGGAACAGTCACAGGTGAGAGACCAGTTATAAATATTCTTGGGCCTAGTGATGGCCCAGTTTGCAGGTACCTCGGGCCACTGAGGCCCTCCCCCAACGTGGAGAGTGAGGGGGCCAGACCCTTCCTTCCTTAAGTCTTCCCTCCCCCACCCACGCTGGGCATGATGAGGCTGGGGGCCAGGGAGGGGGGCAGGGCAGGGGGGCAGGGCAGGGGCGGGGAGGAAGGGGGTGTTGAGGGTGTGATGTCCTGGATCAATGCCCTGCCCAGGAGGAGGCCCCTGTGATCCTGAGGGTCAGCAGGATGAAGGGACTGGGGAGCCGGCTCTTGGGAGGTCGGGGGGGGGGGTGGCCTCACCCTCCATCTCCTCTGCGAAGCAGTACACGTCATAGGTTTCATTGGTGTCACGGATGCCGTAGGTTCTTACACCGGGAAACTCATCCTTGTCCCCATAGCAGGCTTCCCTTGGAGTGTGGATGGGGTACCTACCAGGAACCCAAAGTAGGGATGTGACAGTCAGGGGATGGAGGGGGCCAGTGGCCCGTGCCCTTGTATCCTCCTCCCTTGTGGGAGGAAACGGTGACTTACTGATGTGTTTGCTGAGATCTGCCTAGATCTGTGGGCTACTTGTTTCTACAGCTTTTTCCCCAGCTTTATTAAGATATGTTTTCACCGTTACTGGTGATTAAAGGCGGACCCCTTTACTGAATATTTATTGGTACCAAACATGTTCTATCAGGAGCTTGCAAATCTTTTCTGTAAAAGGGCACATAGTAAATATTTTAGGTCTTACAGGCCATAGGGTCTTCATTGTGACCTTGCCATTGTAGTGTGAATGAAGCAACCACAGACAAAATAACAGGAGTGGCTGTGTCCCCATAAAACTTTGTTTACAGAAACAAGGGGTGGGTTGGATTTGGCCCATGAGCCGTAGTGTGCTGACCCTTGCTCTGTAACATTTGAGTCTCTCATCAACCAAATGAGGTGCTATTACAACTCTATTTTAAACTGGAAGAAACTGGGGCCCAGAGATGTTAAGCAATTTGTTCCAGGTCACACAGCTTCCAAGTGTCAGAGTTGGGATTTGAGCCCAGCTCTTTCTGAGGCTGAGGTGTGGGCTCTTGCACTATGCTAGGCTGTTGTCTTATTTTGCTTTAAAAAAAAATGGCTAATGGGTTTTGTGTCCTAAGATCTTTTGCCTACCCCAAGATTACAAAGGGATTTCCCTTTGTTTTCTTCTTGTGGCTTTGTGGCTCTGGCTTTTGCATTTAGAGCTCTGATCCATCCCCAAAGAAGTGTCTCATCTTGCTTTTACAGACTTGATCACACAATTGCAGTCCCTTGAAGGCAGGGCTCTGACTGTCCTGCTGCACAACCTATTCCTCAGCAGCTGTGCTCAGGGAAAAATGCATCAAGAGGCTTAATTTACATATGGCTTGCCTTATTAAAGACAAACTGAATGTAAAGTGGTTTACAAAAATGTATAAACAACAAAGTTTTAAAAAGATATAAGTGAAGAAATCATGGCAAAGGGAAAAATGAGTAGGAAAAATAATCATGTGTAATTTGCATGGAGAAAATGCTTGTGTAGCGCAAAGTTGCTAGTGGCCACTCACTCCACCGCAGGACAGAAGACCAAGGATTTGGGACAGGTTATCGGGGCCTGACCTAGAACTGGTCAAGGCATCCCTTCAGCCCCAGCTGAGGTTGGGCTCTGTGTCTGGCCGGCACCAGCTCAGTACTGTTCAACGTTCCAGCCCATCACCCACCCTACTCCTATGGTAGCCTGGGGCTCACCTGACAGTCTGGTCTGCCAGCCAGCCGGCGTCGCACTGGTGGAAGCCGTCCTCATAGGCGGCCTGCAGCTGCTCGGGCGTGGCGATGATGGCGCTGTTCTGCAGGCAGGCTCGCTGCGCCCTGTCGAAGTCCAGGGTGTAGCGTGTGGAGATGGCTCTGTAATGGAACACGATGCCTGCAAGACACGAGACGGCAAGAGAGCAGGTCAGGCACAGCCTCCCGTCACCCAGGCCCTTGCAGAATTAGGGCAGGAGTCAAGGGGATGTAGAGACATCTGGTCGGGCCCCTAGCTGATGGGTGGCTCCTGTCTCCACATTTGCATGTGGTCCTTCTGCCTTTCCTGAAACACCTCCGGTAATGGGGAGCTCACTACCTCACAAGGCATCTTTTTGGAAACCTGTGATAATTCTGATAATCAGAAAGTTCTTTGACTTGAACTAAAATCTGCCTCCTTATAATTTTTTCTTGTCATTCCAGGTCCCTATATTTGCTTTGCAGAAAGAGACACTTAGAGCTCCATGCACCCTCAGCCCAGGGGCATCCTAGTGGGAATCCTGTTTAAGGCACAGGCAGGAGTGGACCGTCTTTGGCAGAGTCACCCAGCAGAAAAAATCTGGTGCCGACTGAAGTCCTAGAGCCAACCAAGGACAACCACATTCCTTGGTCCATCGAGAGCAAGGGAACCAGGGTGTCCTCATCCCTTTCTTTGGCTTCTGGAACTGGAGATGGGGGAGGGAAAAGACACCTGGGTAGAGAGTCAGGAGACTACTCTGGCTCACTTCCAGGGAAACTTCATTCAGGCAAGTCACTTAACCTCAGTTTGCTTGTCTGTAAAATGGGGATGATCACAAGGCAACCGAATCACAGGATTGATGGGAAGAATAGACTGTCATTTTCATGCGACTGTGGCCCTGAAGAATTTAATTCATTTAAATTCCAGAGAGAGTGATGTTACCAGCTCTGTGTTAGAAGTTAAGTAACTTGACTGAGGTGCAAACCGTCAGGGGGAGGAGCCGGGATTTGAAAGCCAGACAGCCTGGCCCGACAGAGGATGCCATTCTGGTTCTTCCTGCAGGTGAAGCAGGGCCCCTGTGGGAGGAGGCTCTCACCTTTCACCACGACCTCCACGGTGGCCTTGCTGTCCTCGATGCCGTGCATCACCTCGCAGCGATAGATCCCAGAGTCATTGGAGCGCAGGTTCTGGATTTCCAGGGTGGCGTCGCTGGGGATGGCCGGGTAGTTGGGCAGCGTGACCCTGTCTCGGTAGGCACTGTTAACCCGCACCTGCCCTTCAGTCGCCACCAGCAGCACCAGCTCCTTCTCCTTGGAAATGCAGCTCCACTTGATTCTTGGGGCGAGGGGGGCGGTGGAGGGGGCGGTGGTCACGGGGTGCATGGGGTCGATGAAGTAGCAGGGGATGGTGAGGGAGCTCCCCAGGAGGACCCGCAGCGGGGACGGTTCAGGGATGCTGACACTCAGCGAGTTGTCAGGGTCTGTGCGGGAGACACGGGGGTGGGAGACAGACCTGTTAGTGCCCAGAGAGGACCACCCAGCCTCCCTGTCAGTGTTTCTGGAAATGACAAAGTCCCACGAGTGTGCTGGTGTCTATCCTGCGCCATAGGGAATTCCCTTTCCAGAGCAGCTTTCTCAAGACCTCTGGTCTCTGTGCCTCAAGACAGGAACTATGGAGCCAGAAAGGGCTGCAGAGGAGGGCAGGGGAAGCTTCAGAGGGGAGACCACTTCTCTGTTTCTGAAACTGGGGTACCCAAAGTGATGCCAAGCCATAGGATAAACAGAACCCATCTTCCTGGAGTGACAGCTTGACTCAAAAATTGGCAAAAAATTATCTGGAGATAGAAAAAATTATTATAGGGAGGAAAAAATATCCATACAACTTTTTAAGCTAAGATATAAAAATATCAAATACTTAAGGAGTATAGCGAGGCCTGCTATAAGGAGGTCTGCCTCAGGCTCCATCCTGACCTTGCAGAAGGATGAATCATTCTCTTCTGCTGTTGGGGGATCGGGAGCCTAGCTGGAGAAGCACCAGAGAGGATCAGACATTTAAGTCTGCAAAGGGTCAGACTGGGGTGGGGTGGGATATGATTAGACTCCACAAAAACACATGGAGAGCATTGATAGGGAAGATGCAGCGTGTTGCCAAATCCTGTTAGAAGTCAAAGATCTTCCTGGAATTGGCAAGAAGTTGCCTTTGAAAAAATAGCACCTTTCATGGAGATTCATACACTTATTGAATCTTTTTTTTCCAGGAATCTAGAGGTTGAAAATAAAAATGTTTCAGGTATTTGTGGGTGGCAGATACATAACAAGGCAGGGAAAGGGGAGCCAGGAATGTTTGGGGTGAACTCTAACCTTCTGATGTCCTGGCCGGTCACCACCAGGCCCTTCACAGAAACCTCCCTCTGATACTCAACCCTAGCACGTGACACAGTGTGGTTTTAGTGATGGTGGTTGTCTGGGGACAGCTGGAAGTGACAGCAGCGCCTGGCTCTACAGTTTTGAAAGCTCTCAACCAACCCTCGTGAACTGGGTGGGCTGTGTGGGCAAACCACCCCAGGTTATAGCCAGGGGTCCCAGAGCAAGAGTACAGATGGAGACCCATGGACCATATGTCTAAATATTTAAAAGCTATAAATCAAGCCAACAGATTGTTAAGTAAAACATGTTCTATCTTCTTATTTGACAGTGATACTTTTCAAAATGAAAAGCCGGATTCAAATTTAGAATTCTTGGATTCCTTAGAGTTTTGCATTGAGATGTGTTGGCTAAGCTGGAGGAGGGGAAATCAGGGCCCCTTCTCTTCCCACCACAGCTCTGCATTTTGAGGGGTCTGTGTGTACCCCAGTCCTCACATCCCAGCCCTGTCTACACTCAAACAGCCACCCCTTCACCTCTCAGACTGGAGGCGTGGTTCCTCCATGGGAGGATGGACCCAGAGGAACGAACCATGCAGCCCTGGAAGTGACTTGGGTCCAGCTGGACAGGGAATTCTGGGCGTTCTGGGTACCCAGAGGGAGCACAGATCTGAGCGGACACATCTCACTGGCCCTACAGATTCCTCATTCTTTAGGGAGCTTTGGGGCTGGAGGAGGATAAGAGGGGCCTCTAGGGTGATGGCCCAGAGTAAGCACCAGGACTGGCAGGACTAGGTTCGGGTCCCCCATCCCCAGGGTCCAGTCCTCAGTGCCTGCTGGAGAGATGAGACATGAGTGGGAATGTCCTCACCTGAAACTTCTACTGAGATGGCTGCTGCGATGACTCTCAGAGTCAGAAACACGAAGAGTAAAGTGGTCATAGTTCACCTGGAAGAGAGGAGTTATTCGGAGGTTCAGATACAGTGAGGTTGAGGGTCATGTGTCACATGACGAGTGTGATAAAGTCCTGGCCTGTGGATCTGAAATTGCATAGGGATAAGGAGGCTATACTGTATAAGCACAGGGAACTCTGCTCAGTACTCTGTAATGACCTATATGGGAAAAGAATCTAAAAAAAGAGTGGATATATGTATACGTATAACTGATTCACTTTGCTGTACAGCAGAAACTAACACAACATTGTAAATCAACTATACTCCAATAAAAATGAAAAAAAAAAAAAAAGGTAAGGAAGCTGCCTGTGACTCGAGAGATATCTTCTGCAAGAATCCCCTCCTCACAAAACCTTCACGGATTTCTCAGTTTAATTACCGGTGTGAGGCTGGAAACCTCCTCCTACATTTTCTAGGGAACCTCTCACCTTCTGACCAACAAAGGCTCATCCTAAAGGATCCCTGCAATGGTTGATTTTATGTCAACTTGACTGGGCTCCAATATTTGGTCAAACGTTATTCTGGGTGGGTTTATGAGGGTGTTTTGGGATGAGATTAACATTTTTTTAAAAGACTTTTCGTTTTTTTTGATGTGAACCATTTTTTAGTCTTTACTGAATTTGTTACAATATTGCTTCTGCTTTTTATGTTTTGGTTTTTTGGCTGTGAGGCATGTGGGATCTTAGCTCCCCAACCGGGGATCGAACCCACACCCCCTGCATTGGAAGGCGAAGTCTTAACCACTGGACTGCGAGGGAAGTCTCAAGGATGAGATTAACTTTTAAATTGGCAGACTGAGTAGAGCAGATTGCCCAGCTAATGGGGGTGAGCCTCGCCCAATCAGTTGAAGGCCTGAGTCAAACAAAACGGCTGAACCTCCCCCGAATAAGAGATAATTTCTCCTGCCTGATGACCTTCAAACTGCCTTCAGACTCGAACTGAAACATTGGTTCTTCCTGGGTCTCAAGGCTTCAGACTCAGGCTGGAACAACACCCTAGCTCTCCTGGGTCTCTAGCTTGCCAAAAACCTCAGTAATCATGTGAGCCAATTCCTTAGAATAAATCTCTTTCTATGTGTATACACACATCCAAATGGTTCTATCTCTCTGGAGAACCCTGACTAACACAATTCCCCAGGCCCAGAAAAGTGACATGAGTTACCCAACCTCCCTGATGAAATCTGGACCTGCCACCGATTTCAAATTCAGGAATCTTGTGCGTTTTAGGATGGAGGATGCTCCAAGATTTGGGGCACAATTCAGGGGCCTGGTTCAAGTCAGGGGAAGGATGCTCACCCAGAGAGCTCTGTGGGATGGACAGGTTAATAATTTAGGAGAGAAATGAGAGCCCAGGATCCCTGGAGCCCTCTTGCTGGCCCAAACAATGATTTCATGTGAATTAGAGAAACAAACTTCCCTTATTGCCATCTGCTGGAAAACGGTCATGCTAAGTATACTAATCTTTGAAGGGCAACCCCTGCATTACTGGGATCCTGACTCCAAGTGGGCGAGTGCAGTTAGACCCCAAGAAAACCCATCTGAAGTTCCAAGAGATCAAAGCTGGTTCTCAGCTTTGGCTGCACGTTGAGATCACCTGGGCTTCAGCCTGGTCCTCAGGCATTTTAAAATCTCCCCAGAAGGTTCTAACGTGCAGCCAGGATGTGGGCAGTCACACTGCTGACACCTGTGACTCGCACCCCATGACACGTGCCCGAGGATGTTTACTGAGCTGTTCTGTTGGATGGACCTGCATTGGCACGTTCCCTACCCTCCTCTCAGTCTGTGAGCGTTTAGTCTTGGTTTAATGAGAGTTTGCATGCTCCGCTGGAAGGAGGGAGGAAGCCTGGAACTAAAGACAAGAAGGGAGCTTTCAGAGGCTAAGAGTAATGCCCAACTGAGGCTGCGGCCAGTGTCCCTGACCTTGACTCTGTCAGCATCTGATGGCCCAGCAGGCGTCGCTATTGGCTCAGTCACCATCAGCTGGGGCCGGATGGATGTGAGGATGAGGGCCTCCCGTGGTCCCCATCTCTGGAATCTGTGTGGGAGGGGCGGGCAGGGCCCAGGACTCTAGGGACCCTCTTGGGTGACCCCAGTCTGTCATTTGAGTGATCTTTCCACTGCTATTCTTCATTCATTCCACATACATTGGGCACCTGAGGGATGAAGGGCCGTCTGTACGGGTGCTGCTGGGGCCCCAGAGATGGAGCCATGAGGCACAAAATGAGTGGGAAGTCTGGGAAATCCCAAAGGCTTAAGAAGCAGCTCCTTGCTTCTCCTCAGGGATGTTTCTCCTTAGAGGCTGTCTTCAAAAAGAAAAATCTCTGGGGCTCCAGGTTCTGGCTCTCTCAGGTCCAGTGTGATCCGTCATGGCCAAGAAATATTCCCCCGGAGGCTAAAACGGTCAGGTGTCTCCTCCACTGTGAGGAGGGGGCTAGACTTGCGGGCCCCCCTCTTCCCAGAGCCTCAGGGAAACCGTGTCCAGACACAAGGCCGCCTGTTCTTCTTCCCTCAGGAACACCCTTCACGGAGAAGTTCTGTGTATGTTTTCGGAGTTGTGCTTCTTTTCTCACTCTCTGAACAAGCCTGACATTGTCCAGGAGGCAATGGTTCTCTGTGGGGCTTGGGTCTGCTCTGTTTTTCTCCCTGGCCTCGGCCAGGAATGAAAAGGGCAGGGAGTGGGCATGGGGGAGGCGGAGTGTGGGCAGAGAAACTAATTTTATTTCTTCTTCTTTTTTTTTAAGACAAACTTTGGGATAGAAATATCGCAATAAATATGCTCTTGTGTTTGCGTGTGTTTTCTCAGCTGTAAAGAAAATAGGGAGAAATTCCATTCTGTCTGGGTTCCAAGTGTCTCCAGGACTCACTGAGCCTTTATGTGATGAGATGGACTTTGCCAGTCCTTCAACAGGGAGGCCTTTCTCCATGGGAGGCAGAGTTAGTTGTGGCGAGGGGATTGGGTAGCTGGGACTGAGGAAGGGGTAAGGGGGCATCTGAAATGGAGGGAAAGAGGAGCCTGGAAAGTGGGAAGTGGATCCTGGGTGAAGGCAGGGGTGTGTGAATGGAGCTTCTGTGGGAGCCATGTGTGTGAGCTTGGGTTCATCATCAAGGAATCGGCTTTTTTAGCAGAGAATTATTAGGAGGCTTGATGGGAGAAAATAAGCTTGCTAGTGCTTTGAACCTGAGCTGAGGCTGCGTGTGTGCATGTGTGTGTGTGTGTGTGCATGTGTGTGTGTGTGTGTGTGTGTGTGTGTGTGTGAGAGAGAGAGAGAGAGAGAGAGAGAGAGAGAGACCCATAGCTGAACACAGGAAAACCCACCTCCTCTTCAGCTAGACTCTGTCCCATGGTTGCCAACCCTGCTGGGCCTTTGACCTTTATTCCATCAGATTATGGGATTGAATGGGCAGCTTGCCTGCTTGCCCTGAATTCCTATTCCAGCAACGTGCAGTGGAGACCCCCAGACCTGGGTCCCAGTCCTGGCTCGGCCACCTCCTGCTCTAATAACACAGGACCCACCTCCACCGCTGTTTCAGAGACCGAGTAGGATAAGGTGCCAGGCAGGCCCTGCTTCTGGAGGGCGGGGGCTGTGTCTCTGGCTTGGTACCCAGCCCAGGGTCTGGCACTCAGCAGGCATCCACCAGCACCACTCTCTTCCCACCTCCCTAGCGTCAGGCCCGGGTGAGCCCCTCAGAACGTGGGGACTGGAGAGCGTTTAGCGGTTACAGGGTGGCTTCTTGCCCTGGGATGAGGGTTGGACTAGATGACTTTCTATAAAGAATAAAACTGCATTTGCTTCAAAAACAACATCACCACCCTACCAAACTTTGGAAAATAAGAAACTAGAGAAAATAAATCACCATAATCCTCGATCCTAATCCAACCATTATTCGTGTTTTGATAGTTTTCCTTCTGGTCTTTTTCCTTAGGCATCTACTTGCTTTTCATGGAGTTGTAATCTTTTTGCATCCTATTTGCTTCTTCCACATAGCACGATGGACCAAATGACTGCTTTTGGTTCCTTCAGAACTGATGGCTTTGGGGTTTTACAATCATGACCTCACTGCCGGAAATCCTTTCTATGTGGCCGGGACAGGTGGTCTTCAGCCTCTAATCGAACAGGAAGTGCTCATTCCTTCACGGGGTGACCCACCCATGGCTGGACAGCTCCAATTGTGCTCAATATATTTCAAGACGGAGTCAAGGTGACCCACCCCTATTACAATTTCCACCCATGAGTTCTCCCCTCAGGGACCACACTAAACAAGCCCACTCCTCTTTTATGGGACTCATGCCAGATCTTCAGGGGTCTAATCTGCTCTCCCATCTGCTGTTCTCCTATGGAGACATTCCTAGTCCCTTCAAATGTTCCTCATGTGGCTTCTCCTCCCTCCCTGGAGCCACAGAAGGTCAAAGCTGGGATAGACTTTAGTGAACATCAAGTCCAACTCTTCCATTTTACAGGTGAAGAAACCGAGGCCAAAGGAGGTAAGTGATTTGCTCAAGGCCACACAGTAAGTTGGAGATGGAGCCAGGACCAGCGTTCTGGTCCCGAGTTCTCAGGACTGGCTGTCTTAATGCCAGGTTTGTGAGCTCCACAAGGCGGCGACTGTGTCTGCTTGTTCCTCACTGTCTCCCTGGCCCCCAGCAGAATATCCAGCAAAGAGAGAGGGCAATTAGGAAATATCTACCAAATGAATGAATGAATGAATGAACAAATGGAGGCCCAAGAACCTTAGAAGTCACCTCCTTCAACCCCAGGCCTCTGAGGGAGGAGGCTTGGGCTGGAGGCCCACATTTGTTGAGCACCCATGAGGGACACAGCCCTTTGAGGCAGACTATTTTGCAGTCAATAAATCTCAGCTAGAGACATACATTGCTTGCTTGTGATGCGCACAGCAGTAATGATTAATGCTAGTGCATCAGTACAGTGTGTGACAGTGTGTGACTTTGGGAAGGTCATAGTCCAGGTGCAGCCCAGGAGTGTGACCCCCCCACGGTCTTCCCTTCCCAGGGCTCCAGGTAGAGCCAATGCTTGAAATTGGTCACGATGGGAGTATTTACACCATGGAAATCAGGAAACACTACAAACAAGGGCTTTTCTTTTTCTTCTTTCCTTTTCTGAGAGTGGGCTTACCAGCACACTCCTGGAAGTTACTAACACTAAATAAAGAAGGCAGCCGGCAGAAGGGTAATGAGCACTTCTCCTTTTCTAATGAAGCCTTATTCGTCCTTCGTTTTGCTGTCCTGCATGAGTTCTGAAGCTGACCCTGAAACCAAGGCCAGTTTGCCAGCCTGAGGGCCGGGTGGGGTCACAGTCATCTCCATGTCATATTCTCAGGCCCAGCCTGACAGCCACATTAGTGTGAACTCAGCAAATGTTTGCTGGTTAAGTGAATGTATTCACTCCCCCTTCCCTGACCCTGCAGGGCCCCTGTGTCCTCCGTGAAGCCTCATCAGGCCCTGCCCCTCAGTTCTGCTCTCCCAACTGTGACTGCTTGTACAGCCACTTTGGCACTTATTTTTCTCTATTGTTTTACATACGTTAGCTTGGCCTCATCATGCAGACTGTGACCTCCTTAAAGTTAAAATCAAGCCTTAACTGAAAAAAAAAAAAGTCCTCCTGTGTTAATTCACACAGTGCGGGTCGGGTGGGGAGTGGGTTGGGGGTCGGGAACAACAAAAAATGGTATTTTGACACCTACTTGTTAAACGAATGGGTGGATGCTGGAATTTAGTAGACTAGTTGACCAGTAAGATTTGTCAGTACCCAAGAAGCTCTGTGTCTGTGACTTAAGTCCTGAGGAGAGATTCAAGAGGACCAAGGTCAGCCATTCCCCTAGCCACCAGCCTCCAGCACATCATTTATTTGCAGGCTAACTTCCCAGTGGTGCCTCTTCTCTTACCACTCATGGATCCATGCATACAAGTGGTGGCATATGCACTTGAGATTGGAGTTTTAAACCCAGCATAGGGGAAGTGGTAGGGCTCCCACACCAAGGACACATCTGGCCAGAGTGACCCCAGCTGCAGCTGCTAATTTTCCACATATTCTAAATAGACATGGTGGGGGGTGGTGTGCAAAAGGGGAGCCAGGAAACTGATTCCAGGAGAACATATACAAGCCCTCAGTTTTCCTAACTGCAAACTGGTATCAGAATGCAAGCTTCACCCCAGGAACACTGTGAAGGTAATTTTCATGGATGCTAATACTGTTTTTGTATTTCCTCCTCTTTCTCTTCTCTCCCTTTTCTGTATTCTCTCTCCATCTATATCTTTTCCCATATAGTTGACTTCCTTATTCCTATTGTGTTACTTGCTTGGTCATCACCAAAGCATAGTAAATTCTGCAAATGTTTTCCTGCTTTCTGGGCAATTAAGTGGGTCCTCTGAAAAAGGCTGCTGGCAGTGGGTGGGGGGCTGTAGATCGACCTTTCAAGCCCATAGTTTTGTCTAGGATTGGCCTCAAGCAGCATTGTGCTTAGACAGAAGGGCACAATGAGGTGGGGAGGAAGGGTTTTCCTCTGAGTTGCTTATAGCCTAGCGGATGGAGACAAACCTATACCCAGAGATAGCAGACATCAGTGAGTGGGCGCTGGATCCTAACCTTGACCCTGCCTAGAATGACTGTATGACCCCGAGCGTCAGTTTTTCCATCTTTGACATGGGGCAGAGTGGGAAAATTGGCCCTGGAGTTCTCTGAGATTCTAAATGCCAGCTCCACACAGTTCAGAAGAGAGACTATTTGATATGGGGTCAGAGTGAGTCACATCTCACAGTCACATCACAGCCTCCCCCATGGTTAAGAACCAGATCATCTGTTACTTGCCCCTGCACCAAGAACAGCATTATCTGGGAAAGTTCAAGCCCACTTGGAAAGATGTCCCTTGTGCCCTCAATGTGCTGGGGAAGAAGTGAGGGGCAGCAGGATGCAAAGAGGGGAGCTGTGAGGTTGTGGGGGTCCTGCCTAAGTCTCAGAGGAATTAGGGGAGGCTCTAAGGAGAGGAGCAAGGCTCAAGTGGTGGAATTGGGAGAAAAAATAAAGAAATCAAGAAACGACACAGGTCCATACCTGGTATCTCTGCAAATGTGGCCATGGGCTTATCTCCCAGCAGTGCCCTTGGCTTGGGTCTGGCCCTGCACTTTCCCATCCTTCCTTTTGCTCACACAGTTTGTTCTTTCCAGAATACTCTGCATCTGTAGAACAGCTCTACATCTGACCTAATCATAGCCTTCTCTGAACGCAGTGCAAATGCTGCCTCCTGGGAACTTCCAGGTACCCTGGCCTGAAACCATCTCCTTTCCGCCCATGTTCTTGTCATTCCTTGTTGTTACCACCAATTAATTAACGAATACATCCCAGCTTGTGACTTCTTTCCCACTGCTGGTTTAAACTACCAGACCAAGCACTTATGGGGGTGTGTGGGTGGCTGGGTGGAATGGCTTGGGTGGAGGGCAGGGCTGTGTAGTGAGAAGATGGCTGTGGAGTCACAGAGATGCTGTTAACTCACAGTCCTGATACTTATATGGAAACATAAAATCTTGGTCCAATTATTTAACCTCTTGAAGGATTGGTTTCTTTACTTCTAAAGTGCTGATCAAATAGGATCTATCGCATAGGGCTTTCGTGGGGATTAAATGAGAGACACTGTGTGGCTCTCAGTAAATTTTGTCTCCTTTCCTAAGTCTTGTCCAACTGAATCCTCCCTCACTGAGGAGGGAGAAGAGAACAGCTGCATCATGCACACCCATCACGGCATTCAGTCTAGCATAGACGCACTGAGCACCTGCCGTGGTCGCCGAGGACAGGGCTCTGCATGTAGTAGCTCCACAACCAACACGTGCTGACTTGATAAGAAGTTACACCCAAATACAGTTTATGCCTCGATCTAATTTAAATGATGCCCCATGAGGATGGTCTTTTGATCTGCAATGATAACAAACCATGGGACCCCCTCCCCCACCAACTAGGTTAACCTAGGCTCATTCCTGCATTCGCACCAAGCCTGGGCACAGGATGTGGGTTCGAGTAAAATTCTGGACTGTAAGTAAGATCCTAATGCTGCTGGGGTCGTATCCAGTGACACAAGACCGGTCACTCTCAGAGCTTCTCCATGTTCACTGACTGAGGGCAGCCCTCCCGGTTCCACCCTCCAGCAACAGTGAGTATCTTACAGTCAGAATCAGCTTATACAGTGGTTTCAGGGACCATCTGAAGACTACCTTTATGAAGGGCTTACTATGTGCCAGGAACTATACTCTGACCATAATGGTACATAACGCCATGCTTAAAAAAACCTTTCAAAGGTTGGTTTTGTTATCCTCACTTTACAGATTGTGAGATGACTGCTCAGAGAGGTTAAACAACTTGCCAAAAGTCACACAGATAGTACGTGGCTGAACTTGGCTTGGAACCCATGTCTTATGGCTATAAATTCCATGTTTCTTCTCAACATTCCCAGCCCCTCTACATTCATTAGTTTTACTCATTCATTCACTCTTCAGTCAACAAACATATTTAAATTAAGGGGAAGATAGGGGATGTTCTCATTGAATTTCAGATCCAGAGGGTTTTAGGGATTGGTAGAGCGTAAAATGAGTCCCTAATTAGTTCATCAGAGGGAAATCCACATTTACTCCAGCTCTGCCCAGGACTACAGAGCACCTGGAATATTGGGCAGGGCTGGGGGGATCTTGACAAAGATTAACACAGGGTCCAATCTGGAGAAGGTGAATTCCCAAGTGAGAGTCCTGACCCACTCTTGGACCTTCCATCAGCAGGGAGGTCCCCAGCCAGAGCTCCGAGTCCTGTCTTTCCCTCTGTGCCTAGAAGTCCAATGGAGGAATGGCCCCTGCAGCCCAACATGGCAGCTCTTCCCCAAAGTCCTTCAGGCAAATTGCCTGAGGGGGTCCAAAAAAAGATGGCCACTGCACAAATCCAATTCTGCTCTGCTGGGCTGCAGGCAGCCCTTGCTAACTTCTTTCCAGGGGTCTTCAGGGCTGGTTTTTAAAAGAGCTCCAATCAAGTCATTCTTGATTGAATGCGCCATGTCTCAGCCAGTGTCTGCAAAGGCATGAACATCACTTGCTCATGAATAATTGGCCTCCTATCAGCCAACTCACCAGAAAAGTCAGTAGAGCCCTCCCTTGGGCTGGGTGTTCTGGACCTTTCTAATGTCCCACCCTGCCACGTGAGGACCCTTGCCTCCACCAGCTAGAAGAACTGGCCAACTCCTTGCAGGGAGAGGCGACTCAAGGGAAGGAAGCCCTTTCTGAATTTCAGCTTCAGACATCAGCCCAATGAGCTATTTCTGCCAACGTCAATCTGTGGCCAAACTCCCTGTCCTTACCAGGGGCCAGGAGGATGCTGGTCCCACAACAAAAACAGCACTGGCCTTGGCTTGCTGAAGGTCTATGTAGGTTTGAAGGTAAAGGCCCTCCCTGCGGAGGTGGGTGATGTGCACAATGGGAAATTGGAAGGAGTAGACCCTGGTTCAGGGCACAGAGCACATAAAAGACTTTAGAAAACATCAATTTCTCCTCTCTCTGGCCTTTCTGTCGTGATTCCCTTCACCCACCAATAAAGGTCCTTGCTAGTAATAACTGACCTGGATCTATTGTGACAAGATATATTCTGTTCTTCATCTTCTCTCTGGGGTCTACTTTAAACCCCATGCAATTTCCTCAAATGGCCTCTTCTCAGTTTCCAGGGAGACAATATGGTTTGGGAGAAGGTGGGTACCTTAAAAATACAACCTGAATTCATACCGTTGACTCATCACTTGCTATCTGGGTGAGCTTGGGGAAGTCTCTTGGCAGCTCTGGCCAGAATATCCATGAATGAGGCCTCTGGAAATGGCTAATTTCCAGTTAGGAGGAGAGGCAGGGAATGATGATTCCCATGACAAATTGCTCTAAACTTCTAATTTCCTTTAAATTATCAAACAGAAGTCTTTATGTCCCCTGAGTAGTCTGGTCCTGTCGGGTGGTGTGGCAGGAGGAGATAGAGGAAGGGAGCTTGTATCGCACTGGAACCTTGAATGAGTCAGGGATGCTGAGCTCAGGTCAGGAGGGACAGCTAAAGCAAAAGGGATCTTGGCCTGGGCTTCCCTGGTGGCGCAGTGGTTGAGAGTCTGCCTGCCGACGCAGGAGACACGGGTTCGTGCCCCAGCCTGGGAAGATCCCACATGCCGTGGAGCGGCTGGGCCCGTGAGCCATGGCCGCTGAGCCTGCGCGTCCGGAGCCTGTGCTCCGCAATGGGAGAGGCCACAACGGTGAGAGGCCCGCGTACCGCAAAAAAAAAAAAAAAAAAAGGGATCTTGGCCTATATTTCATGGCAGAACAGGACGAATGTCCTTAGAATGAAGTCCAGCCTGTCCCCATGGCCTGTAAGTATCCTACATGATACGCCCTCGCTCCTGCACACACCTCATCCTACCTCTATTCCCAGCCACATTCTAGCTGTTTCTTCTTTTTTCTTTTTTTCTTTTTTTTTTTTTGCCGTACGCGGGCCTCTCATTGTTGTGGCCTCTCCCGTTGCGGAGCACAGACTCCGGACGCGCAGGCTCAGCGGCCATGGCTCACGGGCCCAGTGCATGTGGGATCTTCTCGGATCGGGGCACGAACCCGTGTCCCCTGCATCGGCAGGCGGACTCTCAACCACTGCGCCACCAGGGAAGCCCCTAGCTGTTTCTTGAACATAAAAACTTGTTTCCCTCTAAGGGCTTTTGTACCTGCACTTCCTTCTTCCTGGTACACTTTTCTGGATCTTTCCCTAGTTGGCCACTCTTCATCATTTCAGCCTCAGTTCAAAGGTCCCTTCCCTGACCACCTTGTTCCCTCACCCCTACCCAGTGCCTCCCTATCATGTCACCCTATTACTGTTTATTTATATCATTATCATTATTAGAAATTATTGCCATTTTCTGTTTGTTTGTTTATTGTTTGTTTCCCCTCCTAGAATATACACTCCATGAGGGCAGGGACTTTTGTCTGTTTCGCTTACTAATCTACACACTTCAGGTGCCTGGAACAGTGCCTGTCACATAGCAGGTGTTCAACAAATATTTGCTGAATAAATGAATGAATGGTGCTTCATGAATGGGCAATGTTCTTTCTGGATTAAGTTCTGGAATGGAAGGAGTGTTAAGCTTAAGACTGATCATAACTGTTGCAAGTGATTTCAAAGCATTCTTGCCTCTGCAGTCCTGGAATATGTTGGAAGCTCTAGGAGGAAGGGTAACTCCAAATGTGGCGAACAGGGGTAGCCTAGAGCATGCCATGGCCCCTGGAAAGATTCATCCACCCTCCTCTCCTGTTAAGAGGGGACCAGGAGTGGTCAGGATGGGCCCAGGGACCACGAAGCAGGGAGTGGTGGGTGACCCAGGAGATAGCATCCAGGGACAAAACAGAACTCAGAGTCATGCTGGCAGCCTGATGAAGGCTGCTTTTCTAAGGTGCCGGGAGTGAGCCAAGTCCAGAGCTGGGAAGGAAGGCCAGCCATGATGGAACTTCCTAGGGTGGGATGGAAGCAGCCAAACCTGGCCCCGAAGCCTATGACTGGACCAGGGTGGGCACCAGAGGGAAGAATTCAGCTCAACACCACCAACCTTTCCCCGTTATTCCCACCTCTCCCCACTCCCAGTTGCAATTTCCTTGTAAAACCAGTTTAAAGTGGAGAGTGGTACACGGCAAGATTAATGGATCCTGATTCACTCACCCGGGGACACTGAGCTTTGCCCTGCTCTCTTTGTGGAAAAAAACCTGGTACTTGGGACATGCCCCTTCCTGTTCTCAGCCTTCCGTTCCAGCCCGGGCACTTTGGAGGTTTTCTCTGCATTAATTTCAGACGTTGTGTAAATATCAGGCCTGGGAGTTTGGAAGAGTATCCTTCAGCCCAAACTTTCCATCAGGCACAAGCACCTTTCTTGGGGCAGGAATCTTGGGCCAAGAACTGAGTTCCCTCAACTTGGCGCTGACCACCAACCTGGCAGGACAGAATGCTCCTTCCTGCAGGAGTTTGGGAAGGGGCTAGGGGACCAAGCATGACTCCTTGGTGGCCTCTCTGGGTAGAAACTGAGCCCAGGTTTCAAAAATGATCTTCAGTAATGGTTTCTAGAAGCCGAGGGTCCTTGCCAGAAAGGGCCACCAGGCATTTGGGGTTACAGCCAAATTCCTGAACAAAGCCGAGGGCCAGGTGCCTGAGATGCAGCTGAAAGGAAACAAGGGGCAACTAGCCCAACCTCTTAAACTCTAGGGGCGGATGCACGTTCTTGGAGTTTAGTCCTGGGGTCTAGTCATTTGGAATCAAACCTCATTCTTTTGACTCTAGTTTGCATGCCCTGATTCCAGGACTGGGAAGACTTCATAGAGAACATCCACTTAGCTCCTTTTGGGTCATGCTTCTCTTTGAGAGCCAATGGGAGCTGCAGACCTGGCTCCCAGAAGGTAATCTCTAAGCCCTTATTTAGCTGGGGGCCTTGGGCCATGCTGGATAGTCTATACTAACAGTGTGATTTACGGTGGGGGTCTTGGGTCATGTGATATCAACTTGACCTCTGGAGGGGCTGGAGACTAAGGTCAGCCATGTGGGTGGTCAGCCACGTCTATATGACCAACCTCCAGTGAAAACCCTGGACAGCCAGGCTCAAGTGATCTTTCCTGGCTGGCAACACTCTATGCATGCTGTAACCCATTGTTGCTGGGAGAAGTAAGCATTGTGCACAGAATGCCCTGGGCGAGCACATCTGGATGCTCATGCCCGGTCTCTCTGGGACCCTGTCCTGCGTGCCTCTTCCCTTTGCTGATTTTGATCTGTATTCGTCTGCTGTAATAAACCGTAACTTGTGAGCATAGCAGCTTTGCTGAGTTCTTTGAGTCCTTCTAGTGAATTACTGGACCAAGAGGAGGTCTTGGAGACCTCCTGAAACTGCACCTTTCTGCTACATCAGGTTAGTTTGTCCTGCCCAGGGTGGTTCAGTGTGGGTTGAGTGGACGAGACAGTGGACAAGCCCTCTTCTTCCCACAGCCGTCCGTCAGTGACACTGCTTTCCCTTCTTGGTGCATGTGCTCTGAAGAGCCGAGCATTCTTTTTTTGGCCCTCATGTGGAAGGAATAATTGCCTTTCATCTGGAAAAGTTCCAAGGACTTCTTGGCCCTCCTCCTTCTCTCGTTTCCTCTGTCAAACACCCACCATGTGGAAAACTCTGCAGCAGGTGATGAGGGGGATTTAAGGAAGGACCAGTGTGAATCCACCCCTGGGGCTCACTGTGGGAGACTGGAGATAAGATATGGGAATAAATCCTACAATACAAGAGGGGAGCCTCTCTCAATGAGAGGACTCCAGAAGCTGCGATACAGAAATCACTCCTGTTGGGAGGACGTGAGAGAGCTTTGAAGAAGAGGTGGCTTTTGAGCTGAGCCTTGAAAGATGAGGACACTCTGGGCATGTGGAGGTAGGGAGAGGGCATTCTAGGAGGAAGGGACCACATGAACAAAGGCATGGCGAAAGGAGTGGATCCAACTGGTGAAGGATCAAATAAAGTTAGAAACAAAGTTGGGCCAGATTCTGAGGAGCCTCCATGATTGGGCTAATGACTTTGGCTTTATTCTGTAGGTGATGGGGGGCTCTCGGGGGTTTGGGGAATGACCTGATCTAAGGTGTGTGTCAGGAGGAAATCACAGCCCCCACTATCTCTGCTGGCTGATCCTTGCTCTGTGAAGTTCCCATGGTGATCAGGTTCACCTCCTCCATTACAGCAGGAGCACATGCTCCTAGAGCATTTGTCTGCCTCTGCAGGGAGATTTCACCCACTGGGCTTGCCCGTCCTTGGGCCTCCCTCACCCACGAGCACCTACCATAACTACTTCCTCTAAAAATGGCTGTCTGTTGAAGGTTGAGCCCAGGCCGGGCACGGCGCGCAGCAGCAGTGTGAACAAACAAATAATGTCATTCAAGGCTCACAGTCATCCTGGGAGGGGCACCGTTACTAGTCCCATTTTTAGAAAGGAGGATACCGAGGCTCAGCGTGGGTAAATGACTTACCGTAAATCCCACAGCCAAGGAGCGGCCGAGCCAGAATTCAAACCCAGATTAGTCTGACTCCAAAACCAGTGCTCCTAGCCAATTCTCTGCTTCCCATGCCCGTGCCAGGGATGGGGGCAGGTGCTGAGGACGCAGACTGTCACGAGTTTGTTCTTGTCACCCAAAGACCTTTGACAATCTGTGGCCTCAGCTTAAAGGCACGATTCAAAGAACGGACATTAGTTGTGTGCCTCCTACACGGGGAGGCTTCGCATTTTGACTCGAAGCACCAAGGCGCTTCGGTGCTGTAGAATAAGACCTCACGAGAGGCAGGGAGCTTGCTCTCTGAGCCCCTCACAGACCTCTCTGACTCTTGACTTGTTCAAGAATAGTCGGCGAAGAGGTGCAAACATCGACATGAGATGATGTTGCCCCCACCCCGTTCCCGTTTCCTCCCTTTCCAGCTGTCCCTGGCGTGTCCCCCGTTCTCTGCCAGCTGTTCCTGGCTGTGTAACTGTGCCCTGCAAGGCTGTCAGGATTATGGTGCCCAACAGCCTCCCGACAGGATGCCAGAGCAGCGAGCTTCATGAAAGCACCTTCTAGGGATTCATGCCATCTGCTGCCTCCCAGTCAGGGTTTCTTCAACAACATTGTCCTCACAAGAAAGTTACCTTTCCCTTTTTAACAAATTGACCTCCTTTTTAAAAAAGCTGTGATAAAATACACATAACATAACATTTACCATCTTAACTATTTTCAAGTTCATATATTTTACAGTTCAGTGGCATTAAGTGCATTCACATTGTTTCTTTTTTTTTTTTGTGGACCTCTCACTGTTGTGGCCTCTCCCGTTGCGGAGCACAGACTCCGGACGCGCAGGCTCAGCGGCCATGGCTCACGGGCCCAGCCGCTCCGCAGCATGTGGGATCTTCCCAGACCGGGCACGAACCCGTGTCCCCTGCATCAGCAGGCGGACTCCCAACCACTGCACCACCAGGGAAGCCCTGTTTCTTAACCATCACCACTATCCATCTTTAGAACACCTTTCATCCTGCAAAACTGAAATTCTGTACCCATTAAACAACAACTCCCATTTCCCCTCCTCCCCTCTCGCCCAGCCCCTGGCAACCACCATTCTACTTTCTGTCTCTATGAACTGGACTACTGTCTTTCCTTTTGAGGAGGCAAATATATATCCGTAACTGGAACCATCTAGAGATCTTTGCATGCTATTTCTATTGGACAGGTTCCATGTTTTTCTGGACTGTTTTTTATATCCAAGGAGGCCTTCATATACTCAGGGCTCTCCCGGGTACCACCTGGTCTCCAGCATCCTGGGACGTCTTCACATACCCCAGAGAGGAGCTGTACCTTCATGGGGTTGGGCTCTAAAACCACACACAAGATGGAAACCAGGTACGATCAAAATTCACCT
The DNA here is from genome assembly GCF_039906515.1 of Pseudorca crassidens. Classification (NCBI taxonomy): domain Eukaryota; kingdom Metazoa; phylum Chordata; class Mammalia; order Artiodactyla; family Delphinidae; genus Pseudorca; species Pseudorca crassidens. The sequence goes on along the minus strand of NC_090296.1, from coordinate 144,202,143 downwards.
TGAAAATCTCTTAGGAAGGTGTCATGGCGGAGCCCCCCACATTCTCTCCTAAAGAGTTGAACACAATCATCTTTCTTCCATTACTGGGTGGGGCTGTTGTTTGTTTATCTGAGCAGCAGATGAATTGCTTGTTAGGAGGGCCATGTTGTATGAGAAATACATGTCATGAAACACTAGATACACGTGTGGTGCCTCAAAATGCTCTCACTCAGAGAAATGAGGGGACGGAGGCCAACTCTGGGAGCAGCAAATTTGAGCTCCTTGTCTCTGGCTCACTGGGAACACAGACCCATCAGCGGAATGCCTGCAGGGTTTCTTACTAAAGCATGCTCTCTCCCAGTGACCACCACTGCACTGTAGCTGAGCCTCCAACCCAGGATAGCCTGATGCCAATTTCCCTTGATGGAAAAATTCACTCACAGCTGCACAATCAGCTGTACGAGGGCAAGGAACTAGGGCTCTCTGCATCACATGATGAGCACACATCACTTTCTCCAACCTAGCTTGTGGGCTTTCCGGAAAGTCAGGGAAAACTTTTAATTTCTCCTTTTGTATTCCCTACTGTGTCCAGTAGAGAGCCTGGCATGTAGAATAGTCCAATTATGGAAAACTGTTTACTGACTTGGAAACATGTTCACACTATATCATAAAGCTCAAAAATCAAGTTGCAAAATAATATGTAGAATGCAATTCCATTCTGTACTTATGTATACCTATTCACAGAAAAAAGACCAGAAAAATAAATAGAAATTTAACTCTGGTCATTGTTGGGGGAGAGTTTACAGTAGATTTTAATTTTTTCCATTTTGAGCATTTTTATTTCCTAAACTTTCTATGTTGTTCTCTATTATTTTTTAAAGGAAAAATGTTTCTAAAAATAAAATGAAATTTTATATCCTTTAAAAAAATCTAGGGGCTTCCCTGGTGGCACAGTGGTTGAGAATCTGCCTGCCAATGCAGAGGACACGGGTTTGAGCCCTGGTATGGGAAGATCCCACATGCCGCGGAGCAACTAGGCCCGTGAGCCACAACTACTGAGCCTGCACGTCTGGAGCCTGTGCTCCGCAACAAGAGAAGCCCTGATAGTGAGAGGCCTGCGCACCGCGATGAAGAGTGGCCCCCACTTGCCGCAACTAGAGAAAGCCCACACACAGAAACGAAGACCCAACACAGCCAAAAAAATAAATAAAAAGCTGAGCTTATGTCCTTCCTAAAAAAAAAAAAAGAATCTACATTCAGGCCAATCGCAGTAGAAAATAAGCTCCAGTCCTGCCAGGCCGTTAGGAGAACTGGAGTTTGTGGGTCAAAGCCAATGGACTCCCCAGTGACCAAGGTGACAGCCAATTAGGGTTGGTGTGGGGAGGTGGGGAGGAGTGTCTCAGGGAGGAAGGGAGGAGGGAGACAGTTGTCTATGTGTTAGAAGTCTTGGAAACCTGCTGGGAAACAGAATTTTCTTCTGTCACAGTGAGTGTTCAACAGACTTTGGGCCCAAGGTCTTTCCAGCTCATGGCTCCCTCTCCTGAAGGTGGCCCTGACTCTGAGCCAAGGAATCCCCATGAAGTTCAAGGGCATAGTGTGCAGGAATAAACAGGGCTTTACACACACCCCCTGAAGGACAGGCCCCAGACTGGGTAACAAGCCCTGGTGCTTCTCTTTCTTATGCTAGATGTCAGGGTCTGGTCTGGGAAATTCATCTTCTCTCGAGGCACAGTGCACAGAATAGCCAGGAAACCATGAACTTTATAATCAGAGAGTCATGAGTGCAAGTCCTGGCCCTACCACTTAACAACTTTGCCTCAGTTTCACTATCTATAAAATAGGGATAATTAGACCTACTTCAAAGAGCTTCCTGCTGACGCAGCATGAAGTGTGCGTACGTGGAGAGTTTGGTTCAGGTCATGGGAAGGCATTTATATCCTTTGTACTCAACTTGCCCAGTCTCTGGTTAGCTTACACGCACTGACCTATTGGAAGATATATCATTTATTTAATCTGCCTTCCCTGATAGAACTTCCTTTGTATCTTACAAATGAAGCATAGATCTAAAATATAACAGCAAGTCAATAAAGGATGCCATAGGCTGAATTTTGTCTCTCCCCCACCCCAAAAGATATGTTGAAGCTCTAACCCCCAGTACCTGTGAATGTGACCTTATCTGGAAATAGAATCTTTGCAGATATAATCGTTAAGATGAGGTCATTACAATGGAACAGTAGGCTTGCTGCAGTTTCCAGGTGTGTCGGGAGACTTGTGCTAGCTTCAAGGTGGCAGGGAACATAAGGCTCTTGTTGCATCCCTCAGGTCCCTTCCTGCTCCAAGCTTGTATGACTACCTTAAGAGCATAAGTGGGCAGGAAAGCAACTGAGGAACTTCCGTTTGGGCAAGAGGAGGCAGTCACATGATCAGCCAACCCACTGCTACAAAACGTCAGGTTCTGAGACACCAGGAACGGGTCCGGGGATATTCATGATGAACAGCTTTGAGAGTGTTTCGAGAGCACTTGCTCTGTGCTACGTACCTTGGTTTAGCTATGTTATCTTGCTTTATCCTCCCAATAAACTTATGAGGGGAGAGTCATTATACCCAATTTGCAGATAAGGAAACTGAGGCATGCAAGACTAATCAACTCTGGCAAGGTCACACTGCTGGCGAATTGGCCAAACTGGGCCTGGAGCCCTTTGACCTGACTCCACCCCTGGAAGACAGTGGCCTGATGGATTTCTTGGTGAGTCCAAGTGCTAGATGTCATCAGGAAGGGAACTGGGAATAAAATGTAGGTGACAATGTGCTGGACTCTCCACCACAAAAGAAAGACAAGGTGGAGCTGGAGTTCAAGGAAGGCCCAGAGTGGGCGGGGCCTGAGAGGACAGGTGCAGAGCTGGTCGGGGGTAATGTTGCTCAGTGTGGACAGTGAAGGTGCAGAAGAGCTGCCCACTGAGGTCTTCAGAATCATGAAGACGCTGAGCTCTGAGGCCAAGGAAACCTCGTCTTGTTCTCTATGCTCTCCCTGGTGCCTGGCCTACCTCCTACCATGTCATGGGTAGTGCTGGGACCCTGCAGCTTGAAAGATGTACAGGAAATGAGATGAAAGATAGCCCATGGTCCATGTTGGGTGGTCCAATGATAGAATTTGAAGCTCCAAAGGTGGTAGAACCTAAAAATGTAAATTTATTTCTAGAAGCAGCTGCTCCCCAAGACATTCAATTCATCATGAACTGCTAAGGAAAGCTTGGAAGGGGAGTGGCCATTCCTCTCCTCAGCTGGGTCCCGCTGATGGCAGAACATCAGCTGGCCCAGGTGACTATGCAAAGTCCCTGGGCCCTGGCCAGGGTGGGATGGGGCTACTAAGGTGGCTGGGACAGTGGGGACTGTTCTTAGACAGCCACCATGTTCTGGAGATAGAGCATTGGGAGCTGGGAGACTGGGCCCTTGTTCCAGCTCTGACAGCCACACCTCTAGCCAGGACATACTCTTTTCTAGGTCCCAGCTTTCATATCTATGACAAGAGAAAGATGCACCACACGATGGCTTTCAAAAGACATAAAATCAGAGTTGTTCTCATAGAACCTGACACAGACCCTCACAATCACTGCCCCTCTCAACTCACTTCCGTGGCCCCTGAGGGGTGTCAGAGACACCCGCCCCCATGCCGACTCCTTGTGGAGCATGGTTTGAAAATTACTGGATTGAAGTCACTCAGCAGACTTTGACTGAGCACCTACTGAATGCTAAGCATTTTCTAGGTGTTGGAGACAGAAGATGATCAAGACAGACAGGGCTCCTGTCCCATGCAGCTTTTGTTGTTGGAGGGGCTGGGAAGGGGGCAGACAACCACCAAGGAAAACAACCAAGCAGCAACTTTTAGATAGTGATAAGCTACAGAGAAAATGCAACAAAGGATTGCTGGGGCGTTGGGGTAGAGGTGTTCAACTTCTTGAAATTGGGTGGCCAACTTAAAGGCTTCACCAAGGAGGTGACATTTGGACCTGAATGACCAGAATGAACCAGCTACGCAAAGTGATGTGGGAAGGGCATCCTGGCAGGGGAGACCATGTGGGCAAAGGCCCTGAGGTGGGAACGAAGTGGGAGGCCAGTGGCTGGAGGGTGGTGGATGAGGGGAGAGTGAATCGTGGATGCTGAGATGGCAGGGAGACAGCTCCTGAGGGCCTTGGGCCAAAGAAGGGGATTGGGCTTTATTCTTAGTGTGAGAGGACCACATCTCTACGGCCTTCTAAGGGCCTCTGCAATCCCCAGAGGGCTGAGGCAGGCGTGATTGCTGCCTGCATCTAAGGGTAGGTCATCCCACAGGGTACTTGCAGTGACTGAGGAGTAGTCCAGACTAGTTGCCAGTTTCCAGCCATTGAAGTTGCCTGAGCCTTATCTGGTGTATATAAGAGTCTTGCTGACCCCCGTGGGTAAAGCCCGGGTGCTCCCAGGCACTGAGAGGGCAGAGGGAGCTCCTGAGAGACGAGCGATGGAGGCCGAGGTGGGTCGAGGGGGCAGTAGGAGGCCAAGGCTCTGAGTCAGTGCTAGGAGCTTCCTTGACTAACAAAGCCACTCCAATCCCCAACCCAGCTACATAGCAGTCCTCTCCCTCAGGGATGGGTTTGAAGACAATCTAAGCAATCAGGTTCCCTCACACCAGGGGGACCCTGTCTCTTAAAACATCACCAAAGCGAGTTACAGCAGAAGCCACTGCAGGCTGGGCTTAGGAAGCAAGTAGGAATCCCAGAATGAGGCTGCCCTAAGGGGAATTAAGGGCTGAGGAAAGGGCTGGAGAAGCCCCCTGGCTGGGCTGTGTGGGCCTGGGTGGGGGTGAAGCCCACCGACGGAGTGGTGAGGACAGGAGACAGAGACAGGTAGGTAGACAGGGCACCTCTTTGCTCAGCTCTGGGGCTGCCATTCCCCCCTGGGGATGCTACTCACTGAGACTTCTGGGAGACTGGTGCCCCCTGGAGTCGGACAGCCAGTAGAGCACACAGGGTTAGGCCTGCAGCGGATGGGGTAGGAGGCAAGGGCAGTCAGGTCTGGAGAGAGAAAGTGTTCAGATGCAGGACTCAGTCAAGGAGCCAGGGCCCCACCCTCCGGAAAACCACACTGAATGTTCTACCTCTCTCCCCATTTTTCTTTTAAATCCAGGAAAAAAAAGGAACTAAAATGAGCTTCCAACATGACCACCCTTTAAACGGAAGGTAGCAGGTAGGAGGTGAAAAAGGAGAGGTTGGGTCCAGCCTTGCCCTGGGGGTGGAGAGGGCTTGTTGGGTCAGTGACTGCATTTGAAGTTTAGGGTTTTAAGCTCTACTTGGTGGGGTCTCCCTTGTCCCGGGTTGGCCCTGGGGCCCTGGTGCAGCAGCCTCATTCCTGCTGCAGCATCAGACCTGGCTGACTGCCTAGATCAGCATCTCTAGACTGAGTCCCTCACTCTGCTCTAGGGAAGAAGAGTCCTCTGGTCACATTCAATGTGAGGAACTTGATGGAGATTTCCAATGCCCCTTAGCATATTGAGCAGTCCTGCAAGAAAGGGCACTTTTTATTCTGTTTAACCCTTAGGGATGAGATCCTTTTTACATGCAATGCTACTGACATCCCTGGAAGGAATGTTCTACTTTGGGGAACCCTGGCCTAGCTTTTTCTGCCCCTTGGGACAAAGGTACTTTAATCCAGGGTCAAGGACAATTGTGTTAAGGAAGAAGGGCCCCTGTCTCAGGCAGGAGAGGGGAGGCAGGCTTCCACTTTCTCACTCCCCTAAAGGACAAAGGTGAGGCCAGAGGCTGTAGTTCTGTCTGCAGGGAAGGTAGGACAAGTCACCTTGAGAGGCAGGGCTAGAGGGAGGGGCTTAGAACCAAACACAACAGGAGGAACTGTTTTGGGCTTTAAACTAGGGGTTCAGAATCAGGACTGCATTAGAATCACCTGCGGAGATTTTGAAAAATGCAGATTACTAACCTGCCCCCCACTATCAACAATCTCTGGGGGCACATGAGGCCTGGGAACCCTTGTTTCTCAAAAGCTCCTTAAATGTTTCTGATTCTAGGGACAGAGGTTACCTCTGGTGACAGCCTTCCAGACCCCTTTTTCAGTGCCTCGTAAAACTGGCAAACATCTGCTACATCCCTGAGTCATCCTAAAATCGAGGTGTTCCCCTGAACCATCTGAATAAGCATGTCAAAGTGAGGGGGTTTGGTCGGGAGGCGGAAGGAGCACCCTTGATGGGGAAGGGAAGTAGTGGAGGGAAGGTCAGGGAAGATCTAGGGTTTGTTGGGGAAAATACCCCTACATATGACCCAGGGTGGTGGCCAGGACAAGGAAGCCCAGGTTTCTTGAGAGAGACGGGAGTCTGGGCTCCCCCCTTGCCTTGGACATTTCTCTTCTAAAGGGTTTTCTTCCCCAAAGCAACCCTGGGGCCAGGAAGGACCCTGGAAGGACAGAGTCAGAAGGTGGCCCAAGGGTGGGTAATGGGTGGTCCCAGGACAAAATGTGTCCACAGTTGGATGGGATGGCACAGTGTTTATGTGACCTAGCACCTCCTATTACTGGTTTGGACGTGACATATGATGTGGAGGGAGGAGCCTCAGAAGCCTGGTTAAAGCCGTGGCTCTGCCAAGAGCAGCCTGTGCCCTCCCAGTCCAAGGCCCTCCCCTCTCTGGGACTCAGTCTCTTCACCTGCATGATGAAGGAGCCAGGTGATTTAAATGTCTCCTTAGTCCCCCTGTGCTCTAATGCTTCATGATTCTGAGAAGCCTCAGGGAAGTTTGCTGATTTCCCAAATCCACCCATTTGGCTAGTGGCTTTCAGTTAGGCCTTAATTTGTTGTGATTTCAACTCCATGTGGTTGAGTAATGGTTCCATTTTAAAGAAAGGAAAATGGAGGTATTCAATGACGTGCCTGCACTGAGATAAGTCTCCAAGTTCCTGATCCTGATTTGTTCCTCTATTCAGCAGCTTCCTCAGTTCTGATGTCCCATTCCTACCTCCCTCCCCCCATGGGGATCCTGCTCTTGGGACTGTCACAGCTCAATGGCTCAAAGGCTGTACCTGAAGTTCCCTCTAGAGGGCGCTGCTGCCTGGGCGGTAACCTGACCTGGCGGGAACCAGAGGTCCTGGCTTCTGGCTTTCTTGGGATAGAGTGGCAAAGTGGAGGATGCCTGTTTGGGTGTTGCTGGCACTTTCCTTGTCAAGAATTGAGAGGAGTTTATAGTGCAGTGGTCCACTGGTTTGTTCATTCATTCATTCAGACTGTGCCCAGCACTGGTTTGGGCACAATGCACACCAGATACAAAAGAGTCCTGCTTGGGCTTCACAGGCACCCCTTCCTGGACAGTAATTTCTCACTGGATCTCGACCTATGAGGGCAGGGCTTAGTATATCCATTTTACAGATAAGGAACCTGAGGCTCAGAGAGGTGAAAAAATTTCCCCACATCACACAGCCAGTCAGTGCCCAGTTCACGTGACTCCAAGTCAGTGCTCTTCCCCCTGCACACACTGGAGGATGCACACATTGGGCTTCTTGCTGCAGCTAACCATTCTCCCATCTTCTCACCCCTTGCTGGGAGCTGTGTGTGTGAAGAGGTGCTGACCCTGCACCCCCAGAAGCAGAAGGCATTATTGTGGCAACCGTGTCCCAAACAGCAACCTTCTTTGACCTCATGATCACATGTCCGTACCTGCTGATACTGTAACTTTCCATAGTGGGACCTTTAAAAACCTCAGATAATCATAACAGCTGCTATTTTATTGTAGGTCTACTCTGTGTCAAGTCCTTTATTTGCTTTATCTTGAATTCTCTCAGCTGTCTCACAAGCCCAATTTCACAGGTGCAGAAACTGAGGCTCAGAGACGATGACTTGTCTAAGTGCTCATAGTTCGGATTTCAACCTATATCTGGGCCACCAGAGTCCAAGTTCTCTCTACTTTACCTCTGTGCCCCTGGCTCTTTTTTCATTTGTTGTCTCCTCTTTATTGCCTGCCAAACTCTCCCTTCTTGCCCTCCTACCCCCAGCTTACCTTCCTGCTGTTACACACAGTTGGGCATGGCCTGACCCAATGACTAAATGAAGATCTGGAGCAGAGTTTCTTAATCTTGGCACTAGGGACATTTGGGGCTGTATAATTCTCTCTTGTTGAGGAGAAGGCACTGTCCTGTGCATTGTAAATGTTTAGCAGCATCCCTGGTCTCTACCCACTAGATGCCAGTAGTATCGCTCCTCTCCCACCGTGACAACAAAAATTGTCTACAGACATGACCAAATGTTCTCTGGGGGGCAAAATAGCTCCCCAGTTGAGAACCACTGCTTTATAGAAATGAGGGGTCAGGGTCAAGTTGATTATAACCTGTCTTCCCCTTTAGACCATGAGTGGCTGGAGGGCAGGAAGAGTGAATCGTTTTATTCACTGCTGTGTTACCCACACCTAGTGCTGTGCCTAGCATGTGACAAGTGCTGCTGAAAGAAGAATGAATGAATGAATGAACGAGTAGTTTCCACGGGCATGGTATGTTTCAGGATGAGGGCCTGAAGGCCTAGGTTCCCTTCCAGATCCTCACTGATCTGCACTAGGCTGGCCTGGAGCACAATACCTTTTCCTCTCTAGGCCTTGGTCCCCTTTGCCATCTCTTAATAAGGGTCCTCACTGGCCCTGAAGCCCTGGACATCTGTGGCCTGGGAACTGCCATGTTCCACCTCAGAGGCCCGGAGTCCAGGGGTTGAGGAGAGGGGCTGTCTCCCAGGCTGGACATTAAGATCTGCCCAGTCTTGAGTTTCTCCTTCCTACTCTTGCTCCCCAAGTCAAATCAATTACAGAGAGACGGGAAGTACACCCCCTCCCGCCCCAAGACCATATGCAGCAGAGGTGGCTCCCTTTTTGGGTGTGTGTCTTAAAAGGAAAAACATGTAACCTCAAAGGTAACCAAATATCCAAATCACGGTGCCCAGCATCACACACCCCAAATTCACCTATTCATGAGTTTAACAAAAAGCTTCTTTAGGATACACTGTAAGGCCATTGAGAGGGAGAAAAGTCGCCTCTTACACGCCCAGGCCAGCCCACAGGGCCGCCCTCCCAGCACACACATACACACACTCACACACACACACATACTCGGCCGCTTACAAGAAGGCTCTGAGTTTTTAAAAGTAAACTCTACCGTTTCCGTTCTTGCCCTGGATTCAACTTTTTAAAAAAGGAACCGTTTCACCGGTTTCCCTACAAATTCCCGTCTCTCTGGTCCTCCCTTTGCCTCAATCCCGCTCCCTCCCTCTACCCCTACCCTTGCCCACCCCCAGCAACCCATCCTCTTCAGTCACCACTCCAGCTCCCACCGTGCCCAGGGGCCCAGACCCCCTGGCAGGGATGGGGCTGTTCTGTTAGGTCAGGGGAAGGAGAGCAGCCTCCCCAGGGGAGATGCCACACGGACAGCCCAACCTTTGCCCCCTGCAACAGGGCTTTCTTAAGGAAGGAGGGTGGTAGTAAAGCTCCCATCAGGACCCAAAGCATGGCCCACAGGCAGCCTGGTAACAGCAGGAGAGGATGGTTCCCGGCTCCCATTTCAAGATGTGTTCCCATCCACAGACCCTCTTTACCAGGGCAGTCCATTAGCCCTGTCCCTTCTTCTGCTCCACTTGTAAGCAGGCTTGTCCTCTTCCTTGAACTTGCCCTTCACTCCCACCTCCAGCTTCCATCCCTCGCTGCCTCTACTCCCATGATACTTAAGGGTTTTGTTCCTATAGGGGCAGCAAGGATGCCCCAGCGCCTGCCAGCTGGAGCCACGAGGCAGGAATTTCTCAGAGACAGAAATATCATCAGGATCAGAGTCTCCCAAATTCTTTTGATCACAACCCGCAGTAAGAAATACATTATACAAATATCAAATTTGTGTCTATTTGTGTGTATACATATATATTATCAACATATATACACTTATGTAGACCTGCATAAGTATATATCAGAAAGAAAAGTTTCCAGAAGCAATACTTACCTTTATGACATGGGAGGCACTATGAGATTATTCTTTCCTATTTCATTAAACCTCCACGAAATTGGTTTCAAAACCAGCAATTGGACCACTCCTGTTCTAGATGTTCATGTGCGAGCGGACTAAAAATGACACTCCGAACAGGGTCCTGCGGGCTTCCCCTGGCTCAGCTGAGGTCTTCCTACTATCCAACAAGAAGGGCCTTGGGGGGACCAGGTTCTAGCAGGGATCATTAAAAAAATCCACACCAAAAGTTGGACACACGGTCTTTTACTAAGACAGAACTGGGACCCCAAAGGGGCCTAGAAACCACTAGAGGAGAGGAATTCAGGTTTGTGGTACCTGCTGAGAGCCAAACAAGGCACCCACACTGGGTCTTTTAATTCTCATAAAAATCCCCAATCGGAGGTTTTCATCCCCTTTTTAGAGAAGAGGAAACTGAGTTTCCTTTGTCAAGGAAACCTTGCTTGACAAAGTCATGTAGCTAGTAGTTGGCCGAGCCGGGATTTGAACCCGGGTCTGCCTTGGCCGGCAGGCTGCCTGCCCACCCACATGGCTCTTTCCCACCAGCTCAGCAGGCGAGCTCTCTCTTGGACTCCCTCTCAGACTGGGGAGTCTGACAGGCCATTCTGGGTCTGTGAGGATGGAGAGTGCCCCATCTTGGCAGGCGGGGGTACAGGCTGCCTGGGATAGGAGTGTGTGTGTGAGAGGGTGACAGGGGCAAAATGTGTGCCTGGGTGTGAGGAAAGGCATGGGGACAGGTGTGGCTCACACCAGACAGCGCAGGAGCTCACCCCTCAAGCGCACAGACTTCCTCCAAAGAAGTAATAATATATGTTGTTTTCCCCTCTGGCTTCTTTGCTCTTGTGTTGATCAGAGGGCTTTCAAATAATAAAGGAAGAATGCCAATTTAAGTATGATTTTCACTGAAAATTCTAGGAAGGAAAAACTTCTACTTAAGATTAAAATCAGTAATAATAATAATATCGAACAGCTTTGAGTACTTGTCCAGTGGCAGGCACTGTGCTAAGAGCTTTGCTTGGGTCACATCACAGCTTCTGTTTATTGAGGACCCGCTATGGGCCAGCACTGAGCACAGAGCCTGGCACCTAGGTGGTGCTTAGCAGATGTCAGAGAATGAATGAATGAATATACCAGGCATTTAGCTAGAAACTACACAGAAATACATCGAATTTAAACACAACTTGATGTAACCTGAGGAATTGCAGCATTTCTCTGAGAGAGATTTTCTTCCTTTTGATAATTCCTCCATCCAAAACTTCTTAAACTGGAGAGATCTTTTGTTCTGTAATTTTTTCTTTCAGGTTAGAAGCGTCTCCCCAGCCCCACACTCCCACCCCTAACGAGCTTTTGGGTTTTCTCCCCCATTGCTTTTCCATTCCTGAGTAGTCTCTTCCTGGCTCAGTGACTGACAGGCCAACACGCCAACATGGATCTTCACAGAGCCTCCTAAGCCCCTTTGCCCCTTCTCCCTGGCAGCCCAGAAGACAAGGAAGAGAGAGGAGGATTTGATCCCAGACCTCCGGACCCTTCAATCAGTACTCGTGATCAACTATGGCCTCAGAAAACCTAGATTCTAGTCCTACCCCTACCCCTAAGTCACAGTGCAACCTTTAGTGAATGATCACACCTTTCTAGGTTCACTTTCACTTATCATGAGATGAGATGAGTGTGTTTCAGATTGTCAGCTACCCGCCCACCGCAGCATCCAGGAACCAAAATGCCACACTAACCCAATTCAGCTTTGCATCTTCCTCCCTTCCCTCCTGGTAGCCAGCCACCCTCCCCCCCCCCCCCACAAAACTGGAATTTACACATCAATCAAAATGCAGAGACCTGGGTTCCTTAGTGGTGAAACCCTAGAAAAACCCCATCAGAACCCCGCTATGACTGCAAGGAGGAGAATGATGAAGAAGTTTGGGTTGGATCTTGTTCCCCAGTAGGAGATGACTCCCACCCCTACAGTTTGCTGTAGCCTAGAATGTGGCTTCCATTGGCATTGACAACTGCCTACCCAACCCCAGGGGTAGAAAGGGTTCCTGCTCCACCATCACTGGCTTCTTCTGCAGAGGGATCCAGAGATGGAAAGGCAACCCATGGCCATGTGTCCTCCCCTCCCCTCCTTTTCCTTGAGAAATGCCCCTTCTTGGTGGCATGTTCAGAGCGCTGCTCTTGTCTCCCTTGCTGGCAGCTCAGGAGCCCTGTCCCAGGCTCTGCCAATTCCTCCTGGCTTTCCCCCACCCCTCCGGGTGCCCAGTGGCCAAGGAAGTGGGACCAAAGGGTTCTCTCAGCCTCTACTTAGGCACCTGCTGGGTATCTGACACACTGCCGTGTCATTTCGTTTATTCCTCAGCCACTCTGCTGCTGAAGAGGCCTCCTCCTTCCCCACTGACAGAGGGCAGGCCAAGGCTCAGAAAGATGAAGCAACTCCCCCAGCTCAAAAATAGCACAGCGGGATTTGGACCCACAGTTTCCTGACTCTGGAGCTGCTACTCTGTCCACTATGGCTCCTCCCAGACCCTGGGGCTTGAAAAGTGGGTCCCTTAATTCTGGGGACCAGGAGACAAGAGTCCCTCCTCACGTGTCCCTTTGCCCCATTCACTCTGAGTCTGCAACAGCCAGAAAGTTTGCTCAAGTCCACTGCGGACGCAGCCGGTGGATGTCGGGGCCCCCAGCACACACCTCCCAGGGGGGTGGGGGAGACGGAGGCAGCACAGCCTCCAGCACAGAGGGGGCAGCCACAGCACCGCTCCCGACTCGCCAGGCGCCCTGGGAGAGCCTCTCTCTGGAGGGCAGGAGACGGTTACCTTGAAGAGTTGGGCTCCCTTCTCCAAGAACTTCAGTCCCATACACTTGGCGAGGCAGCGGGGTCTCCTGGGGCCAGGAAGCCCGGGTCTCGCCGCGCACAGGCGGAGACGCTCTGGGAGGGCGCTGCGCACTCCTCCTCCTGCCGGCGTCCTGTCCGCAGGTCCCCTCGGGCGGTGGCCGCAGCGGCAGCGTCTGGGTTGCGGAGTCCCGGCCGGCCTAGGGAAGGGACACTGAAAGGCGCCCGGAGCTCCCTGGCACCCGTGTCAGATGCCGGCCGGCGAGGGTGCTGAGAGAGAGACTTGAGCAGCGCCGCGCGCGTCCTCAGCTCTGAGAGCCCCCTCTGGAGCAGCGGGAAGGTAGGTGGGCGGGCGGGCACGGCGCGCGGTGACACATACATAGGGGCGGGCGGGGGAGGGGAAGGCCCAGGAGCGGGGCGGGAGGGGGCGAGCGCGAAGGGAAACCCCACCCCCGGGGGACCCGAGGGGCGGCCGACAAAGGGAGGGGAAGGCAGAGGCGCGGACCGGCGCGCGGTTAGGGAAGCCGCCGGGCGCGCAGGGCGCGAGAGGAGCGCTCCCCGCCGCGGCGCGGCCCCGGCGGCCCCGGCGCCCGCCGGAGGACGGCGGCGCGGGAAGGGCTAGAGCGCCCGCGTCTGCAATGCGGTCGGCCGCTCCTCAGTCGGAGGGGCCCGGGAGGGCTGTCCCCGCACTGGCAGCCCCTGCGGGCCCGGCTCTGCAGCCGCCGCGGCCGGACAGGGCTCCCCGGCGCCCGCGCGGGGGTCTGCAGCTGACGCCCCTCAAGATGCGATAGGGAGGGGCGTGGCCCCCTGCTCCCAGGCCACAATTCGGAAGGGCCCTCCTGAAGAGCTGGCTGAAAGTTTTTGGGGATGGGGTGCGGCGAGATGGCAGGGGAGTGCGGAGCGGGGATGGTGGTGGCGGTGGGGAGGAAGTTAGGGGACAGCTGGGAGGCGTGCTGGGGCTGGGAGCCTCAAGACCAAAGGCTGAGGGTTTTCAAAATCTAGGAGAGACCAAGGACATCTCAAATGAAGCAGGAATTCTCCAGTAGCTGCAGAGACCACCCTCCTTAATTTTGTTTCCACGCAAAAGAATAAAAGAACTAACAGGTTTTGAAGACCTTCTGAGCTGGTTGTTTAATACACATTAATGTCTCATTTAATTTTCTCAAAGAGCCCAATGAGGTAAATACACGTAAATATTACAACTAATCTCCCCTTGCAAAGAAAAAAAAAAAAAAAGATGTGAAAACTGAGGCTCAGAGGGTAATGGAGTTACCAGTCAAGGTGGGGTTTGAATTCAAACCCAAGGTCATACTCTCTGCTGCTACACAAGCTGCTGGTTCAACCTTAGCACTTTGGGGGACCCAGGCTGGCTGGTGGCCTTCAGGGTCCTTATGGAGGAAGCTGCTGGTGATTGACACTAAGATTTAGTGGCCTTGGTCAGTGTGGTAGAAGCCGCTAGACCCCTGATTGGGCAGGGACTGAATGGAGAAAGACAAGAAGTGGGATCTTTGCGGGCTGCCCATTACAGAGATAACAGACCCAGCTTTTCCTTGGCTAAAAGGAGTCGGAGTGCCTCACTTTCCCCAGCGTGAGTCCTCTGGAATTGTGTGGGTATTTTACTGGCCATCTCTTCTGCGGGGCAGGACTGGCCCTGGCCCAGCACATTCTCTGGAGCTGGCCCCCAACCCTTCCCTGCACAGGACAGTGAAGCCTAGGGAGGGCGTGGTGCCCACTCCACCCGCTGGTCCGGGGAGCTGGGGTTAAGGTGTTCCACTGGTTGGCGATTCTGGCTTCACCAGTGTTCTACCTGAGTCTGTTGGCTTCTCCGAGTCAGGTCTCTAAGTTGCAGAGCACTTTGGGCACTGCTGACAGGACAGTGACCAGAACCCCTTAGGTGGAAACAGCAACTTTCAAAGAAATGGGATGAAATCTTATTAGTTACTGGCCCTAATGTCGGGACCAGGGGAAATGACCCTTCTAGAAAAAAAAAAACTTTAAAATTCCAACAGGAGGGTCATGAATTCTCATGTCAGTATTCATTCATCAGATGCTCTTGGTGAGAACAAACCGCACCCTCATCTGTGAAATGGGGCCATATCTGACATATATCCCAGGACACATGGGGTTAGTGAAGGACAATTCAATTCAAGGAAAAATATTAATTAGGTAATTAATCTTTGTAATGAAGGGAATGAATGTTTATTGATCATCTAGTTTGTAACGAAACTAAGAAGCATATAATAGGCACCTTTTGTGTGCCAGACACTGCTTGATACCACGGCCTGGCAGGTGACTCTTATTACCATTTTACACACTAAGAAGCTGAGACTAAGAGGCCACCCAGGTAGTGAATGAGTGCAGGTTGGCATGACTCCACACTGCCTACCTTTACAGGCTGCAGAAAACCCAGCATGATGGGAAAGCATTTGGATACTTTAAAGACCGTGTTGAGAGAATCAAAGGACATGAGTGTCTGAAAGCCCTTGGTGGCATATGGACGTTCCCCTATTCAATGCAGGAGTCTACACAAGGGAACTCCTTGTGTAGTATTTCTGATCCTGGTTATCTCTCCTCTGCTCAAATACTTTGTAGCTGCCTTTTCCAGGCTGCCTGACCTGGTCTGCTGTCATAGGCAGGTTCTAACCTCTCACTGCTCAGAGTAGTCTACAGACTAGCACAGCCAGCTGGGAGCTTGTTGGAAATGCAGACACTCATGCCCACCCCAGACTCAGAATCTGCATTTTAATGAGACCCCCCCAGGTGTTTCCTATACCTGCTGATGTTTGAGAGGCACTGTGCTGGCATTGTTCAGCAGGTTTACTCATTACAGAACAAGAGAATCTCTGAGCTAGGAAGGGCTCTTAGAGAAGGTTGAAGACAACTTTTTCTGGATCTTCACTCAGCCTGAGACTGAGTTCTAGGGCAGGGCACTGGAGACATCCCTCCTAGGATGCCATGGCTCCATAACCCAGTAATTATGGCTGTGTGTCACATCACCCCAAAACTTACTGGCTTAAGACTCATTTACTATCCCTCATGGTTTCTATGGGTCAGGAATTTGGGAGAAGCTCGCCCAGGCAGTTCCGGCTTGGGCTGTCTCATGGGGTTGCAGTCAGATGTCAGCTGCAGGCCCATCATCTGAAGGCTAGACCGAGGCTTGAGGATCCAGGTCAAAGGTGGCTTACTCACATGGCTGGCGAGTCGGTGTTTGCTGTTGGCTGGAGGCTTCAGATCTTCCCCATACAGGGCCTGCTGGTGGAGCTGCCTCATGGCATGACACCTGGCTTCCACCACAGTGAGTGATACAAGAGCACAAGGCGAAGCCACAATGCTTTTTTGTCCTAGCTTTGGAAGTCACACATGGTCATGTCCACTGTAGTCTATTGGTCACATAAGGCCAACCCTGTATTAGTGTGGGAAGGGACACACAAGGGTGTGAATACCAGGGCATGGGGATCGCCGAGAGGCATCTTGGAGGCTGGCTTCTACCCTCCATTAAACTGACTGTTAGAAGATGGCCAGTCTCCCAGTCCATCTAACTGTATCATCATGTTATTGTCCCTTACATGGTGATACCATGTAAATGCCTCACTAAGTCCAAGTGTAAGGTGTTTTCAGAATTCCTCTGAAGCATCTTTCCAATACCCCTGTATGAGTAAGGGGTCTAGCCTGCTCTCTGGGACAACACATCTGTCTCAATTTCTGCAGGACAGGCTTCATTTAGCCCAAGGGCGTTTTCATATCATCCCTCTATGTCTCTCCTCACAGCAGAATGCCCTCAGGTCCTTCAACTATTTCCCAAAGGAGTTTCCTCTGGCTTCCTCACTCTCTGGAAACTCCTGTTTGTGGATGCCCCTCAAATGTGTAATTCCCAGCATTGGATGCCCAAGCTCAGCTGTGGACTGACCAGGGCAGAGCCAAGACAACCTTTCCCTCTCACCGTTTGGGCATTCTGCTCCTACTGGCACCACCAAAGATTGGTGAGTCTTTGAGCTTATGCTTTTGGTTGATATTGAAACTTGTGGACAGTTGAAACCATCAAACCGTTTTCATGCTGGCCACCACGAAAGGGCTTCCTGTGTATCTCAAGCAACAAAACAGGGTTGAGGAGGGGAAGGTTCCCTGTATGTTCAAGAGCATTGGATGTGAATCCCATGTCTGGCACACAGATCTTGGGCAAGTTTTGTAAGCTGCCTGGGTCTTGGTGTTCTCATCTGAAAAATGGAGCTACCTTATGGAATTGTTGTGAGAATTAGAATGAGCTAGGATGTCAGCACCTAGCAAATGATCTGGCTCAAGGTGCAAGGTGGTTAGTTTTCTTCCCTGCTGCCCTTCTTTGCAGTTTGATGTCCCTGAATAAGTGCATTCTCTTCTGTATGCTGGTTTCTGGGTTTGTAAAAGAAGCTAAAAATACTCACCTCATAGGAGTGTGGCAATGATTAATACTATATGTAATGTGTGTAGAAAACGCTGTGATCCTTTCTGGAAGCAAAGGGCCATAGAAACATGGTAGAGAAAAGCGTTCTTATTGCAGAACTGGGCCGGGGAGTGGAGTCTTCTGAGAACTAATGGAACATTTGAAAAGTGCCGTTTTATTTCTTTAACACCGTGCGAGTGACAAACTCAGAGGGAAGTGGGGTGTTACCGTGTTGGTTTCTACCGTCATAGTTGTCATCATCATCTTCATCATCATCGTCACCAATTACAAAAACACTTTTCAAGCAGGTCTGGGGTAAGAAGAGGTGTAGAAGGATGCTTCCCTAGGTAACTCCAGGCCCCAAAGCTCCTGAAAGCCTCCCCATCTTTCCTTTTCCCCACCCTGCATCCTATGGGGCACGTCCTACAACTGGGCCTGAGCTGAGCTGGCTCTTCTCTGCTTTTCCCTTTATTCCAGCCATCAGAGTCTTTGGGGACTGACCGCCCAGCCCTTGTCACACTGGGCTTGATGTTTTCATTTCTTTCACTGGTAAACATTGTGTCATTCTGGAAAATTTTTCCTAGATTTTTACACATAATAGTACAGATACAAAATATGTATAAAATGAACAAATATGGTACCCCACAAACAAATGCTTGCTAGAAATGAAATATAAGAGGAACAGACAGCAACTCCATAGTTTGGAAATGATCTGCTAAGACAGGCATGACTTTTCACCACAAAACTTGGTACTCATTTGATATACGGTGCTGGAGAATAGTCATCTTGACATTTTGGTTGTTTCTCCTGATCTATTTGGTTTTTTAATGTGTATGCCTTCAAGAGGAGAAAACCAGAATATATAAGAAAACTCAGAATATGAGAAAAAGTCTTATTTAAGTAGATGATCTTTCATTCTTAGGACATTTACTTGTTAACATTTTAATCTTGAAAGAGTCATAAAAATAGGCATTAAAAATGCTGGCGGGTTCTCTGACTGGTCTCAAAAATCCCCAGTTTAAAAAAATGCGATTTCAGTTTCTTCATGGGCTAGCGCAGCCTCATCATCGTGATAATATTTATTGGTTTGTTTATTTGTTATTTATGATATTTAATATTTATTATTGTGGTAAAATATAAGTAACATAAAATTCATCATTTTAACAGTTTTAAGGGTTTAGTTCAGTGGTATTAAGTACATGCACATTGTTGTGCATCCGTCCCCACCCTCCATCTCCAGAACTCTTTCATCTTCACAAACTGAAACTCTGTACCCATTAAATAGTAAACTCCCCATGCCCCCTCTCCTTCCCGCGCCTGGCAACCACCACTCTACTTTCTGTCTCTGAGTTTAACTACTCTAGGTACCTCGTATAACTGTAATCACACAGTATTAGTCCTTTACTGACAGCTTGTTCATTTAGCCTAATGTCTTTAAGGTTCATCCATGTTGTAGCAGGCGTCAGAATTTTCTTTATTTCCCAGTAATCTTTACTGGGTACTTACCCTATGCTAGGCCCTGTGCTAAGGGCTTTGTTAAACCTCACAATGATCCTGTGAGGTCTTGTTGCCTGCATTTCACTGATGAAGAAACTGAGGACAGGGAAGTTTAGTAAGCTGCTCAAGTTCATGTAGCTGCTAAATGGTAGAACCAGGCATCTAATCCAGGCCACCTGGCTTCAGAGCTCTCATACTTAAAGAAAATGTCAATATCAGTCATTTATTGAGCACCTATGTGCTTGGTACTAGGCTAGGCATTGTACCATTCCCCCCCCCCTTTCTTTCTTTTGATATATAATTTACATAGAATAAAGTACATCTTAAGTATGCACTTTATTCTATGTAATTTTTTTACATCGACAAACACCACTCTAATCACAACCAAATCAGGATGTAGAACATTTTCAGCTCTTTAGAAGGTTCCCTTGTGCGTGTTCTAGTGAGTACACCGTCTCCTGCCCGCTTCCCCCCTCGGCCCCCGCCCCAGGAAGATCACTGTTCTAACCTCACTGACAGACCAGTTTTGTCTATTTTTTACTTGATAGAAATGTGATCTTCACATGAGTTCTCTTTTTTTTTTTTTTGCGGAACGCGGGCCTCTCACTGTTGTGGCCTTTCCCATTGCAGAGCACAGGCTCCGGACGCGCAGGCCCAGCGGCCACGGCTCACGGGCCCAGCCGCTCCGTGGCATGTGGGATCTTCCCGGACCGGGGCATGAATCCGCGTCCCCTGCATCGGCAGGCGGACCCTCAACCACTACGCCACCAGGGAAGCCCGAGTACTCTTTTTTGTCAGGCTTCTTTCACTCAAACCAGAGGCAAACTGGAGAGGGTGTGGCCCACCCAAAGGGAGAGCCACTAGCCAGCTCCAACTAAATGTTGCCATTCAGGAGTTCAGGCTCAGTGTTGCTGGGTCATGTAGTAGTAGTAGTAGTAATAGTAGTTATTATTGTTGTTTTCCTTGAGAAGCCAAATATCTAGATTTTTATGGAATATCAAATTATGATTAATTTGAGAAGTTATAGTACATGTCAAAACACTGAAGGATAAGCAAAATTCATCTATGAGTGGTTGGATGAATACTATGGTGATGGCAGTGAGAATGGACAGGAAAGGACATCTGAAAGGAAGAATCAGAGACACTGGACCTTGAGGGAGAGAGAGAGAAGCGAGAATGAAGAATGGCCTCGGGACTTCCCTGGTGGTCCAGTGGTTAAGACTCCATGGGGAACTTAAAAAAAAGAAAAAAGAAAAAAAAAAAAAGAATGGCCTCAACCTTCTGAAGCTGAATGACTGGGAATGGGGAGTCCCTGTCAAGAGCCGGGCAGTCTGGAAGGGCAGCTGTCTTGCGGAGAAAAGACAGGGAGTCCCCTCTGTAGCCAAGTTGGGTTTTCCGAGGTGGAGGGACATCCAGAAGGAGGTGGCCAGCAGGCGGAGAGGAATGTGGGGCTCGGGCTTGGGGAAATGCTCGGCCTGAGATTCCACACGTCTGCTTTTAATATAAGATCAGGGAACATTAAATTCCAGTCGACAAATGCTAAAATATACTTTAATTTCATACTGTAACTAATTAAGGGAGAGAGTAGAAGGGCAGAAAAGGGGGAGGAAGAGAGGCTGCTGGAGAGAAATGCAAGGATGCGCAGAAACAGGAAAGGAATGCCAGAGACCCTGACACACCAAGGAAAAGCGATGCATGTAAGGTGGTTCTAGAGAAAAAGAAATGTGGACAAGTATCAAACGTTGAGCTTCCATCGGCCGTAGACAAAACTAGAGTTTGATTGCATGACAGCTGCATCTTGTGGCTATTAGGACCTTGTAGCTAATGAATTTTTAAATTCATTTTTTGAATGACCATTGCATTTTTGCAGCTATAAGCACAAATACAATATGAATCTGATGCTTCGTGGCACTTACTCCTAGGCCCAAATAAATGAGATCAACAGCTATGACCTTCTTATATACACTGGCCAGATCTCACCATGGAATCATGGCATCAAGTCCACCTTAGGTCCCAGATCAAGTCAGAAGTCCAGCCCTGCAGAAGTCACCCCAGCCTTCCTGAGGATCCCTGGCTTAATAAGGGCATGTATAGCTCAGGCTAGAAGTTCTCCACAGAGTTGTGTCAGAGCCAGTTTAACCTTTGAGAGATGAAGAAAAGAGACATGGTAAAATTCATTCAGCTTAGGGGGTGGTGTCGTTTAATTGTTGTTCTTTCTTGCCTCCCATCTTCCACAATTGAAGGAATAGGACCACTGAGTCCCACTATTGTGCCTACAGAGTAAAATGGTCGACCAGGTCCTAAGTTGTGTGTGTGTGTGTGTGTGTGTGTGTGTGTGTGTGTGTGTGTATGTGTGTGTGTGTCAAAGGAATAGTAGCCATACAGCTACCAAAGGGACACTTACAATTGAATTCAAAAACAGAAAATTGACAAATGAGAGTGACTTAAAGCCATAACAAGCAAATATGTATATATAAGAAAATTAATACTCAGTAAAACTCCCTGATTGAGAGGTGATAAATGACAGATGCAGAGGAGAGAATGGTTAGCATTGAGTGGGGTGAATCAGAGAAGACTAAGAGGGCAAGGAAATTCTATGAATATCTGGGGGATAAATAAATAGAAATTACAGTGGAGGGGCAGAGGGCTTCCTCCCCAAGTACCCTCAGTCTGCAGATCAGTTGTTGCCTGTGCCCAGGTGAGCTGGGTCCCACTGCCTGTCCAAATCTCACACCCGTAAATTTTCTCCCCATCACTGGCCCCTCTGCATGCCATAGTTGGAAACGTGGCTTTTCCAGAGTCAAAAGCCAGAGCACAAGGCCCCTATTCACCCCGCTGGGTTTGAAATTCTCCTCCGAAATTCCTTTAACTGCAAACGCCTTCTCCCAAGTACACTGTGCATCTTTTCAAATTTCAGACATAAACAGCTGTGTAGCCCCACCTGGCAACCCCCTCTCACCCTCCTGATAAAAATAGAAGGGGCTGAGGTGGGGAAAGCCGTGGGCACAGTGGGGTTTTGTGGATCAGCTGTCTGCACGAGTGTTCCTGACCCCTCTGCCTATTTTGGGAAGGGGTTTCTCTCGGGGAAGCTTGGAGCTGGATTCTTGGGGGATTTGTTATCCCTGGCACCTTGGCCCCTTCCATTCTGGGCCCAAGATGCATCTCTGTGGTTGTGTGTTTAACTCTGTGTCCCAGGGAGAAACACCTTTACCTGTGGTTATTGGCTTGGGTGTCAACTCTGGTGACTGTGGGGGATGGAAAAAGTGGTGGCAAGAAGTGCGGGGAAGCAGCTCGTTTGCAGAAGCCACTGGTGTGAAAACTGTCACCAGGCCCCCAAGGCAGGCACCATGACCCCACGAGCAGGTGAAGGGCTTTTAGAGGTAATAAGCTCTTACCTTGTACACTTGGTTCCTCTGTATGGGACAGGGGTGAATGAGCAGTGCAGGGCGAACTGGCAAGTTCCATGAGATTGGCCTTATGTGAACTGTTCTAGGTCCAACTGTACCGTTTACCAACGATGTGACTTTGAACCTCAGTTTCCTCCTTAGTAAAAGAGGAATTTCAATATTCCCATAGAAAGATGCAGATGGGATCCTGCTGCTTCTCTGCTTACAACCATCCAGTGGTTTCTGGTTGCATTCAGGACACCACGGCCAACAGAGCTTGAGCAACCTGGCCCCTGCCTCTCTCACCTCATCTCCCCACGAGTCACCTTACTCTTCCCCTCTGTGTTTTGGCTCCATTTCATCTTCAGATTGTACTTTATTATTTTTTTTTATAGATTTATTTTTGGCTACGTTGGGTCTTCGTTGCTGCACGTGAGCTTTCTCTAGTTGCGGTGAGCAGGGGCTCCTCGTCGTTGCCGTGTGCGGGCTTCTCATTGCAGTGGCTTCTCTCGTTGCCAAGCACAGGCTCTAGGCACGCGGGCTTCAGTAGTTGTGGCGCGTGGGCTCAGTAGTTGTGGCGCGTGGGCTCAGTAGTTGTGGCGCGTGGGCTCAATAGTTGTGGTGCACGGGCTTAGTTGCTCCACGGCATGTGGGATCTTCCCAGACCAGGGCTTGAACCCATGTCCCCTGCATTGGTAGGCGGGTTCTTAACTACTGTGCCACCAAGGAAGTCCCTCAGATTGTACTTTAAATATCAGAGAGACCTTGCCTGACCACCCAACTTCTCTGCCTCCCCCAGTTTCTATTACGGCATCTCATTCCTTCCCTTCCCGGGCTAGACCACGCCTTGCTGGTGTGTATTTTGAGCTGTTTACTTGTGTAGTGTCCACCGCCCTCTCTCACCAGACTCTGAGCTTCAGGAGGGTAGGGACAAATATCGTCAGCTCCCATCTCAGTGTGGGGCATTGCAGCCTCCCAATTGATATTTGTTGAATGAATGAGTAGGTCTAGTTTGCTCTCCTTTGTATCTGCTGTGTCTGGCACATTTAGAGAATCTAGAAGTGAATCATAATAACTCACATGCGTTGAGCACTCTGTATTAGGCACTGTTCTAAGCATTTTGTGTCTAGTAACTCATTTAGTAACCATAGTAATCTTACTGTTTGTTAATGGCCCTCACAACTTATTCCTGTTTTACAAAAAAAGAAACTGAGGCCTGGAGAGGTCAAGCCCCTTGCTAGTGAACGGCAGAGCAGAGATTCAATGCCAGACAATTAGGTCCCAGAGATTGTGCCTTTAACCTCTCACCATCCTGCTTGAATGAGAAGTGAGTGAAGGAGAGCAACTAGCTCATTGCAGGGACTCATAAACATTCATTTATCCTTTCCCCCTCCCTGTCCACTTGGTTGAAAGGGTCAAATTAGAGCTATATAAGACAGTAAAGATGTGTAAGGTATAAAATCTCTAAGGGTGTGTAGGGTGAGGCCTCTGTACCGATCAGCCAGCCTCTATCAGCCAGGAGAATTTCCTGGGCATGGTGGGGTTAGGAGAAGTCTAAATGACAGGAGAGAAGGGTGATGACAGGCCAAGGCCGTGGGCTGAGGCTTGAGCTGGCAAGGGTGGGGAGCAAAAATAACTAGAAGCTACAAATCGCATGAGATAGCAAGTTAGAAAATTGATGGGAGAAGAGGAGTACCGCTAAGATGCATTAGGACGTGAAGCTGAAGATGATGACCCAGCAGGGCCGTCAAGTCAGGACCCACAGACGGGAGTTCTCCTTTTCCAAGATGAAACCACAGAAGATGTAAAGTTAGTTTTTCTTTAGTCAAACCTGGCAAGAAGTGTTCGAGCTCCGTAGTCTGACATCAGACATCAGTTCATATGTCATGGTTCGACTTCTGGCATTTGCTTGGCAGCCTAAAGTTTGCCACCTGTAGCTGCCTAACCCTGACTCTAACACTGAACCAGAATCTACCAAATCCGGAAGAGTTGGCATCTTTGACTCAGAGAAGATTATAGATTTGGAGTCTTCGAGCTGGGCCGGATTATGTGGAATCCTTACTCTTTCATTGTATTAGGACTGAGGTGTTGACTTGGACCCCAAATTAAAAGTGGATGATGGGGAAGCAAAGCAGCATGGGTCACTGGGAATAGTGATATTGAACTTGTTCTGTGCTGGTTGGCCTTTGGCCCATGTTTCAGTCAGGATAGGCTGGGTTATGCTTCAGTAACAACAGTCCCCAAATCTCAGTGAGTTGAAATAACAAAGATTTAGTTCTTGCCCACGTCCACTGTGGATAGTTGGGAGCTTTGCACCAGGTCATTATCCTCCAGGTCAGGCTGATGGAGCAGCTGATGGATTACTGTCTCTAGTCAGTATCTCAGTGGTCGAATAAGGTTTGGGTTCCACATGGCTATTTTGGTCCCTGGGATCCCTTCTTTAGGGGTCAGAATATCTCCCAGAGTAGGTAAGGGTGATATGATGCATGGGGGGCTGGGGGTGCAGCCTGGATGGCTCCATTATTGGATCCTTGTTGCCAGAACAGCCTTCATACTCTGACAAGGGTCTTGGACATTTGGTGGAACCCCATTTAGTGCCCATTTGCCTGTGGTCCAGACCCACTCTTCTGGAAAGAAAGGAGGGCAGCCTCCTCCTTGTGTTCCTTACCTGGGCATTTGGGACCTGGAGGCCCCACTTAAGATGTGTTCAAGTCTTTGACACAAGGTGGTGGGTTCAGTGTGCTTGCCAGGGTGAGGGCTCCTCTTCACTCTAGAATTGTTAGCTCTGCAGAAGGCCCCTTTCCTTCCCCATGGCTTTCTTCCTTTTCTTCTGGGACCAGATCTTGGAGGCCACTGGGCTCTCCAAAAGGTGGAGGCATCACTGGAGTTGGTTGTGGTCTTGCCGGCTATTCCCATTTGGGGACCTCTTGCAGGCTTACCTGCTCAACTGGTCAGTGAGGAGCTCTGATGACACCTAAAAATGATACAAACAAGGAATGATTATAAGAAAAGAATGGAGCATCTTGTGCAGTGACAGCAAGGATGCAGGGAGGCATACCTGGAGCCACAGGGCTCCGCTCTCCTAGTCGCGGCTTGGCCCTGGCTCCAGGAAGCCTGCCCTTCCTCACTCAGCAAAGGAGGGAGAAGCTTCCTGGCTTATTGGGACAAGGGGAGGATATAGGCTAAGAGATTCCAAGCTGTCTCCTTAGGCAAGGCACACAGAACAAAATCCAAGGGTTTGTGCTGGGACTAAGGCCTGAGAAGCCTCAAATTGCTTCATTTTTGGTCCAGGGAAGCCATGGGGCCTTGGCCTGGGTCCATCCGTGAGAATCTAGGAGTTGAAATACTGTGGCCTAGGAAGAGCCAGGAATGGGGAGTGGAGGTGGGGATCAAGAGCCAGGTCATAGGAGAAGGCCTAACCATCCACAGCACCCCTGCGCTATGTAAGATAGGGCTCACCTGGAGGCAGGTAAAGGCTTCATGAGGAACCAGAGCTAGAGAAGATGCAGGAAGGGACCAATGATTCAAGTCAAAGAAGTAGAACCCTGGGAACATGAATGCCTGGCTGGAGCTGTGGATTGGAACCTGGGGTGGAGGAGTCAAGAGAAGGGACAACCAGGCAGCTTGTCTACAGCAGGGGCCTTATTGAAGGTCATGTCTTGTTGTTGGGGCTTTGTTGGTGACGAATCTAGAGAAGGCACTGGCATGACTGGCACATGGCATAGCGTGGGCAAAAGACAGGAGGCAGAATAGAATGCCTGGAGAGGCCACCCTGAGTAAGCTTGACTCAAATGGGGAAGGGGCCAAGAAGACTCAGGACACACTAAGGGGTTCTGAGCAAGAGAAAACTGGCACTGATATTTCTGCATGTAAAAACCGTGCCCCATTGTCAGGGCCCAGCTCAAATGCTACCCCATCTAGAGAGTTCTACCATAATCTAGGGTCAAAATATACCTTCTTCTATGATTCTATATCTGTCAGTTCTTGTCATAGGTGCCTTGTACTTGAGTTAGTTACGGCTGTCTCTCCCAACAGCCTGATCTCTCTGTGGACAGGACCCCACCACAGGGGACTCCCAGCTCAGCACCTGGCTCTCAGGTATCTGAGAAGCCAAGGGGAAGGCAGCAGGACGTGGTGGGTCCTTTCCCCATCTTCCAGAGTGCTGCTTCTCCAGGGACGAGCCAGGACCACCTGCCTTCCAGGTACTTGGGCTGTTTGTTTAGAATTCACCCCAGACTTGCCAAATCTGACTTTCCGAGGTTGGCCCCCCAAATCTTCACTTTTTTACTTTCTTTTAAAATTACTGTTGGGACTTCCCTCGTTGTCTAGTGGTTAAGACTTTGCCTTCCAGTGCAGGGAGGACAGGTTCGATCCCTGGTCAGGGAGCTAAGATCCCACATGCCTCGTGGCCAAAAAACCAAAACACAAAACAGAAGCAGTATTGTAATAAATTCAATGAAGACTTTAAAAATGGTCCACATCAAAAAAAAAATTAATGTTAACAAAGCATAATTTATGCATAACAAAATGTACCCATTGTAATAAAGTTTGATGAGTTTTGGTAAATTTACACAGTCATGTAACCATCATTTCCATCATGATATAGAGCATTTATTTCACACCAGAAAGTTCTCTTTTGCTCCTTTGCAGTCAATCAACTACCCCACTTGGCTCCAGATGACCACTTCTATTTGTTTCTAGAGATTTGTTCCAGAATTTCATATAAATGGAAACTTGTGATGTGGTAGGTTGAATGGTAGTCCCAAAGATGCATCCTAATCCTTGGAACCTGTAAATGTTACCTTATTTGGAAAAAGTGCCTCTGCAGATGGGATTAAGTTAATGATTTTGAGATGAGGAAATATTTCTGGATTATCTGGGTGGGTCCTAAGTGCCATCACAAATGTTTTTATAAGAGAGAAGTAGAGGGAGATTGAATACCACACACACACTGGGGGAAATCAGTGTGAAGATGGAGGCAAAGATTAGAGTGATGTGGCCATAAGCCAAGGAATACTGGCAGCCACCAGAAGCTGGAAGAGGCAAGGAATGGAATCTCTCCCAGAGCCTCCGAAGGGAGTGCAGCCATGCCGACATCTCGATTTCAGTCTTCTGGCATTCAGAACTCTGAGAGAATAAATTTCTGTTGTTTTAAGCCACCAAGGTTGTGGTAATTTTTCACAGCAGCTCTAGGAAATTAATGCATGTAGTACGCAATTTTTTGTGTCTGATTTCTTTTGTTCAGTTTGATTTTAATATTCCTCCATGATATTTGTGTTCATAGTTCATTTTTCTTATTTCTAGTAGTATTTCACTGTATGGATATTCCACAATTTGTTTATTCATTTTACCTATTGATGAATATTTGAATTGTTTCTAGATTCAGAGTATTATGAATAAAGCTGTTATGAACAAGTTTCTGTGTGTGTGTGTATGTGTGTATACATGTATTTTATTTCTCTTGGGTAAATATCAAGGGGTGGAATTGTTGGGTTATACTATAAGTATATGTTTAACTTAATAGGAAACTATCAAGTTCTTTCCCAAAGTGGTTGTACTATTTTGGATTCCCATGAACAATGTACAAGAGTTCCAGTTACTTCACGTTCCCACCAACACTTGATTTTGTCAGTCTTTTATTTATTATATATGTATATGTAATAAATAAAAATATATAATTCAACTTTAATTAAAAAGTATGATCTATATATTATATATAATCTATAATAAATATACATATTTATGCTAGAGTTAGTTATAGGTTATTTTAATAAATATATATGTACTATATATAATAAATATACTGAATATATGTAGTATACACATAAATTCCGAAAAACACTTACTTGTTAAAAAAAATGCTTCTTTTTTTCCAAAAAAAAAAAGTTAAAAAGTTCATGATAAGTGATGTACAAAGGTGATACTTTAATATTACCGGAAGATTGAAAATACTAGTAGTTTTAACTATAGAAATATCTAAATATGAACCAAATGATATTTAGTGTAAAGTGTAGATATTTAGTGAAGTGTAAAGTTGTAGACTTGAGATCTTTCATTTTTATTTTCTTAAATTTTGTGTTAAAAACCAACATAATTCTTCAAATGTTATTTCACAAATGTTATGGTCAAAAAATATGGAACACTTCCCAAATTTGCATGCCATCCTTTCACAGGGGCTGTGCTAATCTCTGTATCATTCCAATTTTAGTACATCAGTCTTTTAAATTTTAGTTATTTAAATGAATGTATAGAGGTACTTCACTGTGGTTTCAATTTGCATCTCCTCAAATAAGCATTTTTTGGTGTGCTTATTGGTCATTTGTATATTTTTCTGAAATGCCTGTGCAAATCTTTTGCCCATTGTGTGTGTAGGAGGTGTTGTTTAATTTCTTAGTGAACTTTAAGAGTTCTTACTGAACTTTACAAGTCCTTTGTTGAATATAAATATTGCAAATATTTTCTCCCAGTCTATGGCTTTCCTTTTCATTTCTTTGACAGTGAATTTCAAAGAGTGGAAGTCTTTAATTTTGATAAAGTTCAGATTTCCAGTTTTTTCCCTGTATAGTTAGTGTTTTTTGCGTCCCACCTAAGAAATCTTTGCCTACCAAGGTCAGAAAGATATTCTCCTGTTTTCTTCCAGAAGTTTTATAGTTTTAACTTTTATGTTTAGGTCTGTGATACATCTTGAGTTATTTTTTGTGTGATGTGAGGTAACAGCTAAGATTAACTGTTTTTCTTACAGATATTCAGATTTTTCAGCACCATTTGTTGAAAAGACTAGTTTATCCCTGTTGAATTACTTTGGCCCTTTTGTTGAAAATCAGCTTGTAGGTTGTTTACCCATTCATCCATGGACGGATCATGTGTTTTTGAAGCTACTTGATGATATTACTTTTTAGATTTCTTTTCCCAAATGGTTTGTGGTTCAAATCTGCATTTTTACCGAGCACCTTTGGTGATTCTTGTACTGGCTAAAGTATGAGACCCTTGGGTCATAGGGCATTGGTTCCTAATCAGGAATAGAAATGATAATCACCCAATGCCAGGGCTCCACCTTCAAAGGGCCTAATTTAGCACGTCTAGAGTAAGCCCCCAGAAGAAAACTTCCCCAACTAAGAGCTATTGATTCTTTGCTTAAGAACAATGGATACATCCTCTCCTTTTCATTCATGTGTTCCTTAGACACATAACGACTGGCTCTTCTGCTGGGCTCTGAGGTGCCTCAGTGAACAAGGTTTGTTTAAACAAGCAAACAGGCCAGTGCAGCCCCTTGTGTGCAGATGGGTCCGACAGAGCCTTGTGGGAAGAGTGGGTGAATCTGGTGGTCCTGGGTGCCACTGTGGATGCTGCAGTTTGGGGATACAGGGAGCCTCTCTTTGTCCTGCAAAGACCCCCACGAGGCCTAGCTATACCCCCGTGCTGGTTAGAGTCTGAGCGTGAATTCCTTCTTGAGGTTAAGACTGCATGTCACGTTCCCTACACTTGTGAACTTTCTGGCTTTGTCTTGGGACGGTTACATCACGCTGTCTCCAAGTGCTCTGTCCCTAGTGGAAAGTTTTGGTCTCTGGAGGTGCTGAGAGAAGGCAGCTCTGTTGGGTCTGGTGGATTCTGTGACTGCTGAGCTGTCCACATAACTTGGTCTCGGTCCACACTGCCCTGTTTGTTTGCCGTCTGGGTCGCTTCTTCTAGTAGGGTTGACTGTTCCTCTTGCCCAATTTCACACCAGACCTGAAGCCATTTGGCCTTTCTTCCCCCGCTCCTCCACCTGATCAGTGCTTCTGGGCACGTTGTCCAGCCTGATTGCTCAAAATGTGCAAACCCAGCTCAATAGACAGGGCATCCAGGCCCTGGAGGCATTAACCAAGCTCATCTTTACATGGTTTTCTTTCTGGTCTGGGCTAGAGCCCTGCAGTTCTGTAAGGAGAGGGGAGCCTGTTTGCTGTTCCATAGAATGGTCCAGAAACTCCAGCAACTGGCTGTTGCCCTGGAAGTGGAGGTAGCCTGGGCACTGGGGTACAGCTGCTTTAGCTCTGAAATTGGTCAGAAGCAGTGGTTCTCAGCCCTGGTTGTACACGAGTATCACCTGGAGAACTTTGAAAGCTCCTGAAGCCCAGGCTCTATCCCAGAGCAATTCAGCCAGGATCTCTGGAGGTGGGATCGGGGGTTACAGTATCTGTAAAGTTCCCCAGGTGATTCCAACACACTGCTAAGTGTGAGAGCAGCTGCTCTATCTAAAAGGACAACACCATTGAGAGAGGTGAGGCAGAGTTGGGGGGTCTGGAGCCCACCTTAGTCGACATGCCTCCCTGGATGAAATATGGCACAGTCTATTTTGTTTTTGATTAAAATTATAGGGGTATCACCCCACTTTATTTTTTTTAAGTATTTTATTTATTTATTTATTTTTGGCTGTGTTGGGTCTTAGTTGCGACATGTGGGATCTTCCTTGTGGCATGCAGGATCTTTCGTTGTGGCTCGAGGGCTTCTCTCTAGTTGTGGTGTGCAGGCTCCAGGGCATGTGGGCTCTGTAGTTGTGGCGCACCGGCCTAGTTGCCCCATGGCATGTGGGATCTTAGTTCCCTGACCAGGGATCGAACCCGCGTCCCCTGCATTGGAAGGCGGATTCTTTACCACTGGACCACCAGGGAAGTCCCTCACCCCACTTCCTTTAAATTTCTATTTCAGCTGTAACTGATGCTCTTCCAGTGTCCACCCTAAGATCACCTTTTGGGTGCAAAACATACTCCCTCAGGCTGGGGAACAGGCTGCAAAGGGCATAGGCTTTGTTTGGCTCTGTGTTTTCAGTCCTTTGCACGCTGCCATGATACCACGGATTGGTGATTAGTGGCAGAGCAGGGCAGTGACTCAGGAGAGCTGGTTGGTCTAGGGGCTTTAGGTTCATTCTTTAGGCTTCTCCTGTCCCACCTCACGACTCAGCCCTGATTCTCATCTTGGGCTTGTTATCCCCACAAACCCCCAATCCAAGCATCCTGCTTTCCTACCACAATGGCTTCTCCTTCTGGCCACATCCTGCTACATCCTTAGTGGGATCTCGCCTTTCTTCTAGTCTTCACCCTCTCCTTCTCTCTTACTCAACCTATCATTTCAGTAACTCTTTTGCCAGCCCCCCACACTTCTGTACCCATCCTGTATTTTATAGAGAAAATTGAAGCTGTAGATTAAGATTCTGCAACTTCCAAACCAGCAGTGTCCTCACTCATTCTTCCCCCAACCTTCCTGTTGCCATAGTGGAACCTCCTTCCCCCTCTCTGAGGCCTGTCCTCCAGCTCACCTCAGAGACCCCATGCATCCCCCAACCCCACTATCTTCTCAGGACCTCCCATTGGTGATCCCTTCTCTCTTTTGTATTTTCAACCACTGGCTTTCACCTCCATCAGTCTACTGAAACAGCTTTGGCTGATGTTACCTTTGAACTCCCATGTAACCAAATCTGTTGGATTTTTTACTCTCTGTTTGACTGACCTCCTGACCTGTCAACAGCAGGAGGCACAGATGACCCCTCCCTTCTTCAGGTCCCCCCCTCCCTGCTCTCTCCTGACTTCCTTCTACCTCTCTGCTCACTCCTCCTCAGTCTTCTTTGTAGACTCATTCTTTTCTCACAAGCCATTAAATGTAGACATTCCCCAAGCTGGGTCCTAGGTGCCGTTATCCTTCTGTTCAAAGCCAGTTACAAACTGTCCAAAATTCATTCTTTTGCATGTGGATGTCCAGCTTTCCTAGTACCATTTGTTGAAGCGACTGTCTTGTTTTCATTGAATGGTCTCCACTGCATGGCACTCTTGTTGAAAATCATTTGACCATATATATATTCAAGGGCTTATTTCTGGGGTCTCTAGTCCATTCCATTAGTCTATATGTCTATCTTTATGACAGTGCCACACCGTTTTGCTTATTATAGCTGTGTCATAGGTTCCTCTTTGTCACTTTAAAAAACATTTAGTTTTTGTTTTTTCACAGATGTATGTGTGTGTCTGTGTGTGAATACAGCTTAAAGAGTCAATTATACTTTAAGGCTTATTACTCTACCTCTCAAATCAGACCCTGCCTCTCTTTGTTTTCTGCTCCCTGGAGGCAACCACTTCAATTCTTTTATCTTTTTCATTTGGAATTCCTCTCTGTATCCTTAAGTAATATGAACATAGTAATACTTCTTGGTTTTTAGGTTCTAGGCATTATCTATTGACTTCTCATTGTGTTGGAAATGAAGATTTAGCTCTCTTTTACCACCATCTCCCAAAATGTGCACACTTTCTGTCCCCATCATCCTCCTGGTAGAATTAAATCATAATTTTGGACAAGTCAGTAAGAGCATTACTATGAGAGTGGAAATGTGCTTCACAGCCCAGCCATGTAGAATACTGTCATATATTTTCTTTTCTTACAGAACTTCTTGTTTTCCCTTGACTTAAGAATATTTTTATTTGTTTGCTACATTTTCTATGTATGTATCATTCATACAACCCCAGAGGGTGCCTGGGAACTCCCTTAGCAAAACTCTGCTGAACATGAGGAAGCCTGTAATTTGGGGATGGGTCATATATCCGTGAACAGGACACCTTCCTTTGCTAGCAAGAGGCTTGTCCACTGAGAGGCGATTGGAGTTTCCTTCTATATATGAGGTGCTGGGCTAGGGTGACAGGGATGGATGTGACAGTATTTTGCACACCAGGTACTTACACTTGAGTAAGAGAGATGGTATTGAGGCAGTCGTTCCAGTTTGAGGCAAACTTTGATGAGAAGAACAAGAGCAACTGCAAATTTGAGAGAGGACAGGTTAGGAACAATTATTTCTACTTAGAAGATTCAGGGAAGGCTTTAGCAGGGAGGGGGTATTTAAGCTGAATTAAGATTTCAATGGGAAAGGTTAGTGGTGCAGAGAGAATGACATTTAGGTGCAGGGAAAAGGAGGAAGCAAATGTACAGAGATTGGAAAGTGTACTGTGGGTTCAGGGAAAGATGGGAGGCCTGGTGTGGCTATGATGGGGGATGCATGGGGATGCATCAGACAAAGGAGAGCTAATTCTGTGCTTGGGCATCTCTGTGCTAGGACTGGGTTCAGTCTTTTATAGGCACCAAACTAGTAGTTCTCAAAATGTTATCACCTGGGAATTTGTTAGAAATGAAAATTCTTGAGCCCCACTCAGACTCATGGAATCAAAAACTCTGGGAGCGGGACCCAGCAATCTGTGTTTTAACAAGCCCTCTAGATGGTTCTGATGCATGCTAATGATTGAGAACCATTACCCCATCCAATTTGATGCTTACAACAACGCCATAGCCAGGCACTCATTATCCCCATTGTACAGATGGGGAAGCTGTCTCAGAGTGAGAAGGTAACTTACCCAAGGTCCAGAGGGGTGCTGGAGCCGGCTTGCACTGGCTCTTGAGAGCAAATTATAAGCATGTTTTCCCAACTCTAAATTTAGTGATGTCATATTGGTAGTTTGAAACTGGCCATAGTGGAAGTATTAACACAATGGAAACTGGCAAATGCCACAAATCAGGGTGTCAAGCCCACCCCGAGAGCCAGTTGTTAAACATTCACCGGCATAGCACTCTCAGGGCACTCAGTTGGTAAGTGGTTGGTAGGCCTGGGTCTTGAACCCTGACAGCCTGGCTCCTAAGTGCATGCTCTTAACCACTAGCTTAAACTTATTCTGAAAGTCTGGAAAGATGGTCTGGGGCCACAATGTGGAAATCTTTTAAGTGCATGGTAAAAATTTGGGCTTTATTCTGTACACACTGGATTTTTCAGAATTTTGAATGGGTAAGTGATAGGATTGTATGTTTAGGCAGGAGAACTAAATTGTTGGCTGTGGCTTTTCACTTTGCAAATATGGTGAAAAGATGGGATTGAGGGGGTGTTGTATGGAAAGTCAAAATACATAGTTACACTCCATAGAGAAGGGCCTCCACAGCCAGGGGGTTGCCCATTCACAGAAGAGGTCATGCAGCACTGCAGAGCAGATGCCTCGTGCCTCACAAAGCCTTCTTGTTCTACAGGAGAAAGGTCCCCTGTCTCTCACTCCAACCGTCTGCCACAGCATGTACTGGCCTTAATGCAGCCCTGCTGGCCAGAGGTGTCTCAGGAGTCCCTGGTACAGGTCATCATTCACTCTGCAGCCACTGTAGCAGACCAAGTGGTCACTTACCCACATTCACTCCTCCTTCCTCAGGGAACCTCGAGGGTTTTCAGGCCCCCTTCACATCAAGGCAGCCATGTGCCTCTGGGAAGGATGGACAACCCTTGGATCCCAGAGGGTGAATCCTGATTGGGTTTAAACCAGCAGTTCTCAGGACTGTTAAAAATTGAGGCCTCTTAACGAGCTTTTGTTTATGTGTTACATCAATTGATTTTACCAGATTAGAAATTAAAGCTGAGAATTTAAAAATTATTTATTAATTCATTTAAAAAATAACAGTAGAGGACTTCCCTGGTGGCACAGTGGTTAAGAATCTGCCTGCCAATGCAGGGGACATGAGTTCGAGCCCTGGTCCGGGAAGATCCCACATGCCGCGGAGCAACTAAGCCTGTGTGCCACAACTATTAAGCCTGTGCTCTAGAGCCGGTGAACCACAACTACTGAGCCCACGTGCCACAACTACTGAAGCCCACGTGCCTAGAGCCCGTGCTCCGCAACAAGAGAAGCCACTGCAATGAGAAGCCCACACACCGCAACAAAGAGTAGCCCCTGCTTGCCGCAACTGGAGAGAGCCTGAGCGCAGCAATGAAGACCCAATTGAACCAAAAATAAATAAATAAATTGATAAAAACGAACAACGAAGAAATCCGCACTCTGTTATTAAAAAAAAAAAAAAAACAACAGTAGACCCATTACATGTTAACATATTTTTTATGACAAATTAGTATATTTTCTAACACAAAAATATTTCATGGGACTATCTAGTTGTAAAAGAGAGGAGTATTCATGTATTGTATAGTTGAAACTTGCTAAGAGAGTAAATCTCACCACACACACAAAAGATAGCTGTGTGAGTTAATGGATGTGCTAATTAGCTTGGTTGTGATAATCATTTCACAATGTAACACCTGTATCAAAATATCATGTTGTACAACCTAAATGTATACAATTTTTATTTGTCAGTCATACCTCAATAAGGCTGGGGGAGAAAGGAAAGAAAGAAAATAGGAGTATTTGAATAGCTCTTTCATATAATTGGATATTTTTCTTTGATACTACACCAAAACTCAACGAGAGGTAGTTTTGAAAAAGTTAGTTGTAATTTGCTATCTGAAAGGAGGTCAAAGAACTTTTCATACCGTGTCTCAGGAAAATCTATTTGTGTACCTTGTGCTTTGGGTGGATCGGCTACCCATCTGTGATATTTGGAAAATACTGGTTTACTGAGTATGCACATACTCCAAATGTTGACACATTTTGTTATACAGCGTAAAAAATAAAATCATATTTGTTAACATCACCACCAAAAAGCTTTTATTGGGAAGCTGCCAAAGTCATGATGTCAGACACAAGTTTTCCAAAATCTGAATTTTCGTTTGAAAGCTTGAATTTCGTCATTGGCCACAAACACTGTCAGTTGTTTTCCTTGAAATGACAGGCTCACTTTGTTCATTTTTGAGAAAATGTCTGCCAGATAAACAAGTTTGAATAACTATAGTTTGGCAATTGTTGTTCCACGTAAAAATAATGTTCTCTGAAAAAAGTGGCTAGTTTAGTTTACAACTCAATTGTACAAATGCTTTTTCTCTAGACAACCATTTTCATACATCAGACATGCTGTTTGCTTTTATACTTTATGCATAATTTTCATTTCATCACAGGATATTAAAATATCATGTTAAAAAAAGACGTGTTTAGGTGTTGAGATTTAATAAAATTAATAATTCTTACTGCTTCATCAAGGACATCCTAAAGTGAAACTGGCTTTTCTTTTAACTGGGAGAGCATGATACCAAAGTATACAATGATACTACTGTTTGCCACTGCTTGGGTGCTAAGACCTCAGCAGTTTAACCCACCACTGCTTTTGCTTTACCAGTGCAAATGTCAACGTGGTTGATAACCCTCAAGATAAACCATAAGATTCCAAAAAAGTTCTTCAACACTGAATATTTCAGCACCACTCGTCTGTTGCCGAGCATTCACATAAAAGATCTTCTTTGATGATTAGCTAGTGCTGATCTTGAACAAATACAAACAAAGCAGCTGACACAGGCACCCCTGTGCATTTGTCCATTTATAAGACAAATGTACAATTCCGCCAACGAGAGATCAATTCAGTCTTCATGTTGACAAGTAAATTGTTAATTCAGTAAGTTGTCGTATCACTGGGAAATGGCAGTGTTGTGATTTTTTTTTTTTTTTTTTTTTTTTACTGAGTTTTCATTCGGTAGGTATTCAACAGTGTCCGCTGGACAAGACTTTTCTTAGTCTTTCGATTAATGCAGTTTGATGACTTATTCTGTCAGATGTTTCTGTGGCTTTTTCACTTCTAGTTGGAAGAGCTGTAACAAACCATTTCTGGCTTTTTAAGAGCTCATAATGTCTACGTTTAAAATATTTAATTCTTTTTTCTTTAAACTCTGGTTTTAAAATGATGCCACAACTCAAATGGCCCCATCAGGGCTGGAACAGGGGTGAGACAAGTGAGAGCCGAGGGCACAGGGTATAAGGAGGTGCCCAAGCTGCCTCCCTGCCCTTGCAGGAGCCTGAGAGCGAGTGCCTCCTGACATCCTGCATCCTGGGAACCTCACTAGCCTCCCCCTAGAACTGGCTCTGGGCACCATAATGCCATTCAGAAATGTTCTGTTGCATAAGGCACAATGAGGCAAATAATTAATTTCTATAAAGATGAGGGAGAGATTGCTTTCATCCTATTTTTGCTTCTTGTTCACGGTTCCTCCCAATTTCCTTGGAGTAGATTCCTCCTATCAGTAGTCAGCCAACTCTCTGACATATCACTTTCATCTTCTTCAGTATCTTTAGATTTAGTGATGGGTTGAGAAAGTGAGTCTTCTAAGCACCCCTTTTAAAGCTAATGATTGACTCTTAAATGTAAGAAAATATATATTATAAATAAATTTATAAATTTCAGAATAAAATATTATTAAATTCTAAAGTAAGAGTTTGAGATCCAATTTAAAAATTAAGAAAAAATTTTGAACATTTAGGGAATAGTATTTCAAAACGAGCAACAAATTGTACTTCTTACATTTCTGTGTAGGTGCAGAAGAAACTTTGGGATTTCAAAATAAAGGTTTGTTGGATGATAATTAGGTCACAAAATACAGCAGGTATAACTAAAAATAGCCAATAAAAGCACAGTAGAAGTACTGAGAACAAACTGAGTTAATCTCTGAAAATACATGTATTGATATTTATGCCCTAAGCTTACTTTTCTTAGAAAATTCTAGAAAACAGAGCAATACACAAGTATACATTTCACGAACTGTCTGACATCATATATCGTTATATATCATGTAGCCTCTGGGAAAATCTACTATATACTCAGGAAAGGATGAACATGAACAAGACCTATGAAGTCTTATATTATTTTGAAAATTGTTTTAATTATTTTGTTTTTTTATAATTTTAATTATTATTATTATGAAAATTGTTTTAATCTTACAGACCCATTTAAAGGGGTCCCACATGCCGCAGAGCAACTAAGCCCGTGCGCCACAACTACTGAGCCTGTGCTCTAGAGCCCTCGAGCCACAACTACTGAGCCCACGTGCCATAACTACTGAAGCCTGCGTGCCACAACTACTGAGCCCACATGCCACAGCTACTGAAGCCCGCACACCTAGACCCCGTGCTCTGCAACAAGAGAAGACACTGCAATGAGAGGTCTGAGCACCACAACAAAGACCCAATGCAGCCAAAAATAAGAATAAAAATAAAATAAAATAAGTTTTAAAAAAGGATCACATTTGAAGAACCGCTGGTCTAAGATAATGTTAGTCCCCTTGCCAGTGATTGGTTTAGGCATAGTTATGTGACATAATTCTGGCCAGTGAAACATGAAGAGAATTCTGCTGGGTGGTTTCTGGGAAGGTTTCCTAGTCCTTAAGAGAGAAATGCAAGAGATAATCTCTTCCTCTACTGGATATTGTTGGGATTGGATGTAATGCCTGGAACTGTTGCAGACATTTCATGCCTTTGAATTTTGCTGATTTGTATCTTCCTTTCACACTCCATATAGAATATGTCAGAAAATTCCATTAGCTCTACTGTTAAAATATATCCAGCATCTGACCTTCTTCTACCACCTCCACACTCCCCACTCCAGTCCAAGAAAGTCTTTTTTTTTTCCTCCTTCAGGATAAGTCTTTTAAAAAGAAATCCAGATCATGTCACTCTTCTGGTCAAAACCATTTTTTTTTTTTTTTTTTCTTGCGGTACGCGGGCCTCTCACTGTTGTGGCCTCTTCCGCTGCAGAGCACAGGCTCCAGGCGCGCAGGCTCAGCGGTCATGGCTCACGGGCCCAGCCACTCCGTGGCATGTGGGATCCTCCCGGACCAGGGCACGAACCCGCGTCCCCTGCATCAGTAGGCGGACTCTCAACCACTGTGCCGCCAGGGAAGCCCTGATCAAAACCTTTTGATGGCTATCCTTCTCTCAGGATAAAGGCCCAAGTCCTTACTATGACTACAAGGATGTACCTGATCTGGCTCCCAGATACCTCACCCTGCTGCCCTGTCCCTTCCTTACTCATTCCATCTTCCCTGGTTGCCTTCTGTTCCTCAAACAAGCCAAGCATGCTCTTGTCCCAAGGCCTTTGCCTAGTGCTTTTCTAGATGTCTGCATGGCTTAGTTCTAACTAATGCTCCCTTAGTTCTTTTAGGCATTTGCACAGAGACACCTTCCCATTACCCCCAGCCCCACCTGGGACTTCCTACCCCTTTTATCCTGCTTAATTTTTTTCCATGGCATTTTCATCTTTGACATATTACATAGGAATTTGTTTGTTGCCTATTTCCCCCCACCATAATGCAAGTTCCATGAGGCCTTTGCTTTGTTCAGCACTGTAACCTCATCACCTAGAAAAGTACTTGGTACTTAGTAGTGATCGTTAAATAAGATTTCCAGAAAGATAGAAAAAAGTGTATGGAAAAGAGGAAATAGTGACTAAGAATTTCATAGAATTGAAAGAAATAGATTGAATTTTAAAAGTTCATAGAGTATTAAAATGGGGCACATTGACTCA
Organism: Pseudorca crassidens; assembly: GCF_039906515.1. Taxonomy (NCBI): domain Eukaryota; kingdom Metazoa; phylum Chordata; class Mammalia; order Artiodactyla; family Delphinidae; genus Pseudorca; species Pseudorca crassidens. The sequence goes on along the minus strand of NC_090296.1, from coordinate 144,162,812 downwards.
AGACAAACAAATACTCAAGTTAGAGGCATTACAGAGAAGTCTCAGAACACCAAATACAGGAGAAAATTCTGAAAGTTTACTTTCAGAAAAAGCAGAAGAAAAAGCAGATCATGTACAAATATAAGAATTATACTGACGTCAGATTTCTCATCAGGAAGCAATGAGGCATGGGAAAGAAGGACTTGTAAATAACTTACTAAGATTTGTCATTCTCTAAAAATAAAATTTTAAATAAAGGGATAAAAATTGTTTGTGACAATCAAGGACCAATTCTGGGTGATACCAGTGTGGCAGGATGGGGATAATGTTGAGGAGATGTAGAGACTGGAAAGAGGTGAGTGAGTGCCAAGGGAAAAGAAATTGACAATGAAAAGTAAACATTAAGTGTCATACTTAAAAAGTTAGGGGAAACAACTAGAAGAATAAAAATAGAATATACAACTTTCAATCTAGCATAAGAAAATCTGATTCATGCAGTGGAAAGTAGGACAAAGAGAGAAAACACATAGAATAAATACAAAATAAGATGGTAAATACAGTAAAACACAAAGTGAGATGGCTGAAATAAGTCCCAATATACCAGCAATTAAAATAAATGTGAGTTAAACTCACTGATCAGATTGGATGACAAAATGAAAACAAAACAAGATTAAGCAATATTTTGTCTTCCAGAGACAGTGACAGATAAAGTGTTATTCTTAACCCCTTTTTCCTTGTTGCTTTTCTTTATAGAGGTTGAAACATTAAATTGTTACTCTCATAATCTCCACTCCAAATGAAGTGGCCTTGGGGCCCAGCTCTATGCCATGAGACATAAGTGGAAGTCAGCTCCACCGAATTTTCACAAAAAGCAACAGAAAACCCACATAAACCAATAAAAAAAAATTAGAGTAGTAACCAAACACTTCCCTACATCAAAAAGCCCTAAGATCAGTTAATTATATGAACCATTTAAGGGACAAATAATCCCTATCTTACACAAGTTTTCCAGAAAATAGGAATGAAATGAATAATGATTTCATGAGGTTAGTATAATCTTGATTTCAAAACTGATAAAAGAAAAGAAACTGTGATCAAGAAAAGAAAATTATAAGCCTGTTTAATTTATAAGCATAACTATGAAAATCCTAAGTGAGACATTAATTGAACTAATCTAAATATGTATTTTTTAAAAATCACAATGAAGTAGAATTTATCCCAGGAAAGCAAGAATGGCTCAGCATCAGGGAAGAAAGTCAATGCAATTCACCATGTTAATGAGTAGAGGAGAAAAAACACACCAAAGACAAAGAGACAATCTTATCTGTTTTGTGCAATAGATATATACATGGTTTTTGATAAAGTGCACACCTAATTATGACTTTTAAAATTCTTAGAAAATTAAGAATGGACAGAAGCTCCCTTGATAAATGATATCTACCAAAAACATCATACTTAAAGAGAAATTTTAGAGGCATTCCTTTTCATAATAGGAATTAGACAAGGATGCTTGCTATTTGACATAGCAATTGAGATGCTGTGCGTGCAATAAGACAAGAAAAGAAAATAATAAGGAGAACAATTAGGAGGGAAGAATTAAAACAGTCATCATTTATAAATAACATGATCAGTTACATAAAAACCCAGCAGAATCAACAAACCTCTGGCACTACTAAGACAGTTGAACAGATCTACCAGATTCAAGATCAACTTGAAAAAAATCAGCAACATTTCTGTGCTCCAGGAAAAACCAACCAGAAAATGGGATAATATTTGCAATAGTAACAAAAATTTTAATGACAAAAAAATGCTTGAGATATTTATAAATACAATTTTAAAATAAAGGTCTTAAATGAATGAAGAGATAGACTTATGCTATCCAATCCATAGCCACTAGCTACATGTGAGCACTTAAAATGTGGCTAGTTCCAACTGAAATGTGGCATAAGTGTAAACACTGAATTTCAAAGACTTAGTATAACAAAAGAATGTAAAGGATTTCATTAGCTTCTTTATATTGATCACATGTTGAAATGATGATATTTTGGACATATTGGGTTAAATTAATTTCACCTATTTCTTTTTACTTCTTAAAAAATATTGCTACTAAATTGTTAAAATTACATATGTGGCTCATATTATATTTCTGTTTCACAGTGGTAGATCATGATTATGATGGTATAACTTAACACAGTAATGATGTGAATTGTCCTTTAATCAATCTATATCCAATGCAATTCCAATCACAATTCCAGCAGAGGTGTGTGTGTGTGTGTGTGTAAATTAGAAAAATGGTTAAGAAAAGATACTAAGGGGCAATTTACAGAAAGTGAAACCTGAACTTTTTGAAGAGATACTTTACCTCAGTAGCCATAAGAAAAATAATTTTAAAAAGTAATAGCATTTTAAATGCAAATATTGGCAATATTAAGAAAGCTGAATAATATCAAGTGCTGGTCAGATGGTGAGGAAACAGGAACCCTGATACCTTATTGGTGAAAGTGTAAACTGGTTACAGGCATTCAGGAAACCAATCCAGCAATACTTAGTGAAACCAAGTGAGTGTGTATCTTTCAAGTCAGCAATCCAAATCCTGGACATGTAAGTCCCAGAATTTCTTGCAAAGATCCATAAAGGGACATGTACATGGCTGTTCATCATTACATTATTTGTGGTAGATAGGAGTTGGAGACAGCCCAGGTATCCATCAACAGGCAAATGGACCAAGGTGGTGGGGGCGTGTGGTGGGCCGTTATGCAGTAGTGGTCGTATGTAGAAGGGCTAAATAGCAACACTATACACTTTCCAAATATAGGACTATGATGAAAAAGTTAGAAATAGAGTGAATCTCTAACAGTACCACTTACATAAATTAAAATCACAAACACTTACCATAGTATTATCTTTTCAAAGGCACATACATATAAAAAATGCACATTAAACAAATTTGAATGCAGTTGTCAATGGAGAAGGTTGGGAGTGAGGATCTGGGGAGAAGAGGAAGAAATGGAAACAAGAGAAAGTGGCCATGCGGGGACAAGTATGCATATGATCTTCTTTTGTCTACTTGAAACCCTAAAATAAAACAAAATCGTAAAATAAAATAAAATGATAAAAATTTCACCAAGGTGCATAATTATTTGACAGGATCAGGAAAACAGTTACTTGTCTTCTGGGGAAAGCGCTCTGCCCCACGTTGCTCCCGAGAACCCACTTTTTTTAAAGAGGTCTTTCCTGTGGCCTCACAGTATACCAGGCCTGTGTGAGGCTCCTGGAAGCCTGTGTGGAGAGAGCAGAACAAACTGAAACCCAGTTTCAGTTTGAAACAAACTCTTTCCCCTGAGCGGGTGGACTGCTTCCCTGGTCAGGCCTGGGAGGCACCTTGGCCAGGCGGGCAGATTGCGAAACACAGCGGGGTCTCTGTGCAGGCCTGAGGTAACCCAACAGGAGCGAGGCTGCTCCTCCTGGGCCGCAGAGAATGGGCTTCTCTGTGTGCGCTTGTTTGCTTTGGTTTCGAGCTAAAAAAAAAAATTATTTCACACATAATTAGGGCTGTGGCAGTGAGATTGTGCTCAAGGTGCTTTTACTGGAAATATCAAGAGGAGGGACAAGGCACGGCTGTGTTCCTCTTCCAGCAGGGGCTGGAAGCAGGAGGAGAAGCCCCAGGCTGCATGGATGGGACAACAGGCAGTGTTCAGGGCAGAGAAGCAGCTTTCACGGAGGCAGGCCCAGCTGCGAGGGGCTGAGGTTGGCTGTGGAGGTGGCAGTGTGTGGGCTGTGTGGTGCGTGCCTGGGGTGTGGTGGGGTGAGGACTGTGTTGCTCCCCACCCCTGCCTCTCCTTTCCCATCTCCCAGCTGCCTGTGGAGGAGGACAGGCGTCCTCACAGGAGGAAGAGGTGGGGGGAGCAGGCAAGGGGTGAGAAGGAGGCAGGGGCGAGAGGTGCAGGCCACAGGAGAGGCTGAAGGGATGGGGAAACAGATGGACCGCACACTTCCACTTGAGTCTGCACAGCCCACGTGCCCGACACCGAGCTGGCCCCGTGGGAGCAGCCCGGCACCGTGGAACCAGCCCTAAGCCAGGCGCCGGGTGACCTGGCTTCCAGTCCTGACTCTGCCTATGACTGGACAGGTCTCTGGACCTTTCTGGGCCTCACATGGATTCTCCATCCCATTAGGGCTGGACCCTCAGCCTTTTGCAGGATGGCAGCTCATTTAAAAAAATATGTTTTGGGAACACCAAATACCATATCTCCCTCTCGGAGATTCACAGTGCACATAGTGTATTAAAGGCTGTGAGGGAGGAGTCCTGTAGAAAAATAAAACCCTGTTTCACTTGGAATTTGTGTAACAGAGCACTTTCCAAAACATTTAATTATAGGGACCCCCCACTCTATTTTGCATAATGTCTATTAGCATCGTGTGTATTCAGTTACTATTGATGAGTAATAAACCATGTCAAAACTTAGTGGCATAAAACAACCATGTTATTATGCTCCCAGATTCTGTGGGTCAGAAACTCGAACGGAACACAGGAGGGATGGCTTGTGTCTTCTCCATGCTGTTTGGGGCCTTGTCTGAAAGGCCTTGAAGGCTGGGGGTAACTATGGCTGGAGGCTGTCTTCACTCATGCGCCTGGCAGTTGTTGCTGGCAGTGGTTGGGACCTCAGCCAGGGCTGGGAGCTGGAACACCTCTGCGTGTCTCATCCGCGTGCCTCGGGCTTAGAGGCCTCTGGGTAGTCGGACTTCTTACCTGGTGGCTTAGGGCTCCCAGGCGAGTGTTCCAAGAGACCTATGCAGCAGCTACATGTCTTTTATGACAGCCTTGGGTGTCAAGGTCACATGAAGAAGAGCAAGTGGGATGGGAGAGACTGCTGTGGCTACAGTGGGAAATTATACTGCCACACTCTGAGAAATGGTGGGTTAAAGCTCTGAGGACTTTGAAGGACCTTTTGTAATTCCACCAGGGCTCTGTCCTCTGGGTCCTGCACCCCTACTCGCTCTCACACTCAGGGCCAAACTTCCAGGTCCTGCCCTCCATGCTGCCCCTGCCCTGGCTTCTCCCTGCCCTGCAGCCCCACATGGCCCCGGAGAGCATCACAGGCTAGAGAAAGCCCACAAGGGGTGCAGTTTCACTCAGGTCAGTAGGACCCACAGTTTCCTTGTCGTTCTGATTCTGAAGTCCCTTTGGGTTGACTGCTCATTTCTTCCTTTAAAGACAGGTTTTGTTACCAACTCTCCTGAGCCGGTTTCCAACAGGGTCCTTCTTCTGGTGTCGCTCGGGGCAATAGAATGAGACTGAGTTAGGTTCAGAAGTGAAGGAAAGCTTTATTCTTTGATCAAAGAGTAGAGAGGTGCGAGCTCGCACTCTAGAGTTCATGCTATCCCTGAAAAGCTTTTGGCAGGGCTGCCTTATTGGGCTTTTGTCGGCGGGAAGGAGGTTGGAGTTCCAGCACATGGCCAAATGCTGCCATCTTGAATTGAGGTGTTGTGCACAGAGTTTTTGCACACCGTCCATGGAGCTGAAGTGTTGGGTGCAGCCATTTCACACTAGGAACTCTGGTCTGAAGTGCCAGGGGCCAAGCCTCTGCACGCTGTACCCTGTGACTAGACTAAGCACACACACACACACACACACACACACACACACACACAAAAAGGTTAGACTTTGTTTTATTATCCAGATTCTTTGTTTATTCACTGAGAATTGTTAATGGACTCTGCTGGTGACAGTTTGGTTGGGAAGCTTTGGGGAGGACAGGTTTGACCAAGCCCTTCTGGAAGGCCTGTCTTGTACCTGCTTCTGGGAGACCATTTCTCCCTGACCACCCCATATTTTTTGTCCAGTTTTCCCCACTTCTAAATCCACATCCTTTCCCACAAAATTCTCTTTTTCCAAACCGGTCAACCCAGATACAGCTATAGTGACCAGCATACTCTATGTCAGTTAATTAGTGCAGAGAACACTGAGCACGCCAGAGGAGAAGGCAGCTTGGAGTCGAAGGATGAATGGAGGTTAGCTGGGTCGGGGGGGAGGCAAGGGGAGGAGGAGAATCTTCCAGATGTAGAGAATGGCCCCTGGAAAGACGCTGGGGAACAAGGAGCATACCAGGCACTTGGACATGGTCTGTCAGTGGGTGTACAGAACTGCCGTGGAGGGAATGTGAGATGAAGCTCTTGGAATCAACCATTCAAGCAAGATTTTGTAGATCTTATTCAAGTCTTTGGATTTTATCCCAAGAGTAAACAGAGGGAAGGTTTTAGAGAGGGAGGGGACTTGATGATTTTCATTTTGGAAAGACCCCTCTGGCTGTTGCTGGAGGATGGACGTGAGGGTGAATGTGGACAGCTGGGAGGTTGTTGCAGTGTTGATGTGGAGATGGAGAGAAGTGGATGGCTTGGGCAGATGTTTAGGAGGCAGGGCCTGGCTTCGGCACCTGTGTGGTGCTTTTTCTATGAGAGGGAGCCCTGGAGAAGGACGAGCTTCATCTGAGAAGATGAGAGTTTGCATCTGGGAATGGTGGCTTTGGGCTACCTCTGAGATGTAGTTTTCAAGGAGGTAGTTGAATATGAGGGTCTGAAGTTCAGAGAAGAGGCTGGGGCTAGATACACAAACCTGGGAGTCAGCTCCCTGTAAACGGAGCTGTGGAGAGGACGATCTTGCCTGGGAAAACGTACAGAGGGAGGCGGCAGGGACCCGGCGATGCAGAGGTGCCTAGTGATATGTAAGAATTCTAGGTTAAGAACTTTAGCAAAATCCTGGGTGTCTCCAACTTATCAAAATCCAGATGGGGCCAACTGAGCCTCTGTCTTTCTGCTGGTGCTTGAGATGGCCCAGTCTCCCCAAGGAGTCTCTGCCCCTCCCCTTCTACGGAGAGAGAGGACAAGGTGTAAGGTGAGAGCTTCTTGGGATTGAAAGACGGAGAGAGATCTGGGCCTCTTCTGTGTTTTGGAGACTTCTGCTATATTAAAAATAAACAAATTCCAGAACATAGTTATAGAAACTGTGGCAAATTTTTAAAACTTTTTATTTGGAAATAATTCCAAACTTACAGACAGCATACAAAAATAAAACTGGTACAAACATACCTATAACCCTTTACCCAGATTCACCTCCTGTTGCCATCTTACCCATTTGCTTTATCACTTGCTTCCCCCCTTTTCTCTCCTTTATCATCTCTCTCTCTCTTTATCTATCTATCCATCTATCACCTATCTGTCTATTTTCTTTTCTGAGCCATTCAAGGGTAAGTTTTATATTGGGCTAGCCAAAAAATTCGTTCGGGTTTTCTGTTCCATCATATGGGAAAACTCGAATGAACTTTTTGGCCAACCCACTACCTTTTGGCTCTTTACCCCTACATAGTTCAGTGTGTATTTCCTAAGAATAGGGATATTCTTGTACATAACCATAGTACAGTTATAAACTTCATTAATTTAACATTGATACAATACTTTCATAAAATCTAGTATTTGTATTCCAATTTTTTCAGTTAACCCAATAATGTTCTTAATAACATTTTCCCCCCTCCCATATAGGATCCTGCCTAGGGCCAAAGCTTAAATGTCATGTCTCTTTAGCTTTCTTTAATCTGGAACATTCCACAACTTCCTTTGTCGTGCATGACATTGGCATTTTTGAAGGAATACAGCTTGCCCTTCCCTTCTTTTATTTTATTATTTTTATTTTTTATTTTTTTGCGGTACGCGGGCCTCTCACTGTTGTGGCCTCTCCCGCTGCAGAGCACAGGCTCCGGACGCGCAGGCTCAGCGGCCATGGCTCACGGGCCCAGCCGCTCCGCAGCATGTGGGATCTTCCCGGACCGGGCACGAACCCATGTCCCCTGCATTGGCAGGCGGACTCTCAACCACTGCGCCACCAGGGAAGGCCCTGCCCTCCCCTGCTTTTAACTGAATGTGCCTCACTTTGTGTTTGCTTAATGTTTCTTGATGATTAGATTGGTGTTTGTATTCTTGGCTGGAATACTGCACAGGTGATAATATGTCCTTCCTCAGCGTATCACATCTGGAGGTACGTGATACCCCTCTGTCTCTCCTTGATGATGCTAATTTTGATCCCTCAGTCTAGATATTCTCTAACTTTTTCATTGTAGTATAATTATTTTCTCCCTTGCAACTATGGGGAACACTTTAAGACCATGTAAATATCCTGTTCCTCATCAAAATTTCCCCCTGGATTTAGCATCCACTAATGCTTCTTGCCTGTCTTTATCATCATGGCAGCAAAATGATGATTTTCCGGTTCCTGTACTCCCACCCCATTTAATAGTTGACTCTCATATTGTATTTTAACCAAGAGTCCTTCCTGTCCCCTATTTATGTACCTATTTATTATCAGCATGGACATGAATTTTTTCTCAATGGTTTATAATTCATGACTGTACTTAATTGTAACACACTGTACTTAATTATTTTGATGCTCAGATTGTTCTAGATTTAGTCAGTGGCTGGTCCTTCAAGCTGGGTCCCATGTCCTTTTGACACGTGCCCATCATTTTTTGAGCACTTACTTTGCAGCATAACAAGATGTTCCAGGCTCATCTTGTACCAACCCTTCCCCAGGCCTGGAATGAGACTTTTCTTTAAGGAACCTTGATTCTTTTAGTGGAGAAGAATATTACAGACCAAGATCTGAGCATTAGGCATGCTCATTGCTACTAGGGTGGCTTTGCTTCTTGAAGTTGTGGTGTATTTAAAATATTGACATAAATTGATGTTTTTATAAAAATGCAATAGAGTACAATTGAGCTACTTGCAAGTGAATAATGGGATTTATAAAACCATATTATTTCGCAGTGCTTGGTGGCGCTGTCCTGGGACATTGAAACCAAGTGCTGATCATCATCTTCTGTCCATCCTGGAAGCTGATATCTGTGACTGTACAAAATGCCTTATTGGGGAGAATTTCAAAAGTCTGAGTTTGAAACACTTTGTGAAATTTGAAGTTCAAGCCAAATGACCCTTCTCTGCTGCACCCCGGGTCCCCCATTCCATCCACCTCCTTATTACAGGGTTAACATTTGAATAGTATTGGTTACAAAAGTACCTCTTCAGCTTCAAATGCCTGGTATTGTTTACCTGAGGAAAAAGCTCCTCTCTGTGACCTTATTGCCCTGGCCTAGGGCTGACCGCAGATGCTGACCTTCCCCCAGTTGGGCACCTCAGTCCATCTGGTCTCCCAACAGTAGGCCTTTCTTTGGCCCCTCTGAGCATTCCCCTTTTTCCTATAAACAGTTGTAAAGTATTCTGTGCCTCCTGAGCTGAGCCCAATCAACACCAGCGAAAAGCTCAGATCGGCTCTGATGCCAAAGATGGGCATAGTCTTGTGTTTTGAGAAAAAACACTCAGGCTTAATCTTTTTACTATTATAGCCTATTCTGTGTTTAAAGCTGTGGCCTCACCCTCTGACCCATAGTACCCTGGGTCTCTGAGCTGCAGATCTTCTGGAGGTTTCCCAAGGAGATTGGGGCCACTATAACCCAGGATGCCCTGTAGGCCTCACCCCACCAGGGAGAGGTTGGATATTGGGTCTTGAGGAATGGAGCCTGGGGGCTCGGGAGGAAGGTGTTTAAGCAGCCTATCACAAGTCAATCCAAGAAGGCTTTATTGAATTAGAACCCCCTGCAAGGGCCTGTCCTGCCTCAAGTCCAATTCCTGCCTCAAAGAGCCTCAGTTTAGTGGGGAAACTGCCTCAACCAACTGGAATACAGTAGGCTGTGGCTTCTGCTTCGGAGAGAGAGCAATTGCTGTGTCAATCCAAAGAGGAGAGAATTTCCTTCAGCTAGGAGGAGGCTTTCTGAAGGGGGTGGCCTGCCAGTGGGACGGTGGAGGATGAAGTGAGGGGAAGGAGAATGGGGAGGGGAGGTTGGAGGCAAGCCTCGCCTCCACACACCTAGCTCCTCCCCAGAGTCTCCCTTGCTGGCTTCTGCTGAGGCTTCAAGGCCTGGTTTTAAACGGGGAGTACGTGGGACAGAGCAGCCAGATAGCTGTGGGAACTGCAATCCTCCCGTTGTGGGTACTTGCTGGCACCTGGAACAGGGCCTATGTTCTGTGAATATCCACTGCCCAACACAGTGACCTTGGGGTGAATTCAAAGTCAGGAGTCCCAGGAGAGCATTTGCCACCACTCACCTCTGTAAGGCAGACATCAGGAGAGGAGTCCCTACAAGGATGGGATTGAGGTGGGAGCAGGCCAGGAAGGACATTTCTCCCCTGGATACATACCCAGCTGATTCAGGAAAAGGAATAATTGATCAGTCTGAGGAGGGGAGCTGCTCAGAAGCTGAAAACGACTTCTTGTCTTCAGTCCGGTTTAAGAGTAGGCCTGTCTGGGACAAGACTCTGAGAACATGAGTTTGTTTCTTTTCAACCCTGCTTCCACCTCAGGGCCTTTGTATCTGCTGGCTCTTCTTCTTGGATTACCCTTTCACTGAACACACACCCTCCCTCCTTCATCCCCTCCAAGACCTCTCTCATCTGTTACCTTTTCAGTCAGGCTTCCCTGACTTCCCTGCAAAAAACTGCAGCACATTTCCATACTGGTATTTCCTCTTCCTTACTCTATTTTTCTCCATTGCAATTATTGACACTTGACATGCCACATATTTCATTTACTTATTTTGTTAATTGTCTGTCTCTTCTTTCCCTGCTGCACACAATAGAATGTAAGCTCCACGAGGGCAGGAATGTTTGTCTGTTTCGTCCACTGCTTTATGCCTAGTGCCTAGATCAGTATTTGGCCCGTATTAGGTCCCCAATAAATATTTGTTGATAGACATAGAACCTCTTTGAGCAAAAATGCCAGGCTGACTTGTCTGAGCACTGCATTCAGCAGCAGCATCTGGGTGACAATGTGATCTAGGGAGTGTGGGTGGCCTCAGCAACCTTGGCAAAAGGCCTCAAGAGAAAACACAGCAGAAAGTCTCTTTCCTGGTAGTTGATGCTTAACACTCAATAAATTTCCATCTTGCCCACTTGTGAGAGCTGTTTGCAAATTACACTGTGTTGTGCGGCATCCCCCATCCTCCCTGGCTGATGCTGGATGGTGGGATGCTTTGGCTGGCCTTGTGCTTCTTGTCAGAGCCCATTCTCTCAAGGGGGGGTTCTTTTTCCTGCAGAATGGATGCTTTGCATCCTCAAATTTGGGCACAGATTTTACAGGTAAGCCACAGCTCTTAGGTAGAACAGGTGCCTTTCCTTAACTCTGACTTATTTATTCCACCGCCTACTTGACATCTTCACTTGGGAGTCTGATTGGCATCTCAGTATATGGTGTCCAAAAATGAGCTCCTCGTCCCTTATTATAAATCTGCACCTTCTAGAATCTTCCCCATCTCTGTTAGAGGTAACTTCATCCTTCTACTTTCTGAGGCATGAAATCTTGGAGTCAACTTTGACACCTCTTTCTTCCACACCTCATCTTTAATATGTCAGGAAATATTTTTGACTCTGTCTTCAAAATGTATCCAGAATCCAACCACTTCTCACCACTTCCATCATTACCACCATGGTCCCCACCATTATCATCTCCCCTCTGAGTTACTGCAACAGCCTCCTAACAGGTCTCTCTTCTTCTGTTTTGTCCCCCTTTAGTCTTCACATGGAAGCCAGTATTAAAACCCATGTCAGATCATGACACTTCTCTACTCAAAACCATTTATCATCTCCCCCCTTCACTGGCTCTACTTTCCTTCTCTGTATTCATCTCCATTACTCTCTTCCTTACTCCATTCCAGCTGCCCTGGCCTCCATGATGTTCCTGGAATATACCAGGCACACACCTGCCACAGGGCCTTTGCATGTGTTGTGGCTCAGAGCTCTGTCTCCATTGCTCACCCTCTCTCTTTTGAGATTTGCATTCAAATACCACCTACTCAGATCACTCTGTCTAAAATCCAAATCTCCTCTAAATACTACATTCCCCCTTTCCTTGCTTTATTTCCTACTTTGCATCTATTACTAACATACTACATATTTTTTACTTTTTTCTCTTGTTTATTGTGTATCTCCACTACTAGAATAAAAGCTTTCTAGTGTCTCAATCTGTTTGGGCTGCCAGAACGAACTACCATAGGTTGGGTGGCTTAAACAACAAACGTTTGTTTCTCACAGTTCTGGAGGCTGGGAAGTCCAAGATCAAGGCATTGGCAGATTCTGTGTCTGGTGAGGACCTGCTTCCTGGTTCATAGATGGCTATCTTTTTGTAGTGTCCTCACATGGCAGAAGGGGCAAGGGAGTTATCTGGAGTTCCTTTTATAAGGGCACTAATCACATTCACGAGGGTTCCACCCTCATGGCCTAAGCACCTCCCAAGGGTCCCACCTCCTAATACCCATCCCCTTAGGGGTTATGACTTCAATATATACATCCTATATTTTGGGGGACACAGACATTCAGTCTATAGTGCTGAGTATTTTAGTCTGGTTTCCCAGAAGCAGACCCTGAGGTGAGGATTTGTGGGCAAGTGATTTATTAAGAAAATTTTCCCAGGAGAAACAAGTGGGGGAGGTGGGGGGTGGCACAGGGGGGAGTGGTGGATATCAAATCCTGGGCACTTCCTGCTTTGCAGCAGTGACTAGTTTGGAGGGGAAACGTCTCCAGCAGCCCAGAGCAGCCCTCTGAAGAACACAGATGCAAGCCTTTAAAAGCAAAGCACAGAGAAGCTGGAGAGGACTCACAGACCAAATAAAGGGGATCCGAGATAGAGCATTTATAGTGTCAGCTATAATGGGCAAAGGATCCATTCAGATCCCTGGCCTGCACCCCCCCTCCCCCCATGTTAATTTGTCTTCGTTATCTGTCTTCATTCATTGGGTACAAGGGGCTTACACAAAAATACAAGATCATTTCCGGAAGAATACACAAGAAAATGACACAATGACCACCTCTTGGGCCTGAGAGAGAAGAGTCGGGGGAATTTTGCTTTTTACATTTATCCTCTTTGTCACTGTTGGAATATTTGCCATGAACACGTCCTTGAACTATGGTTTAAAAACCCACATGTGTTTTACACTCAGCCCTTCATTGTTTTCTTTCTCGAGAACCTTCTAAATGGGAGGGTCTGTGCCATGCAGTGTGAGGACACAAGGATGCTGCCTGGTCAGGGAGGTAGGCAGAGCTGTGACAAAGGCTCCAATGACAAGAGTCCAGATAAGGTCACAAATGAGGCAACAAATCCTCCCAATGGAAGGCAAAGCGGAGAAGTGAGGAGGGTCTCACAGAAGAAATGGAGGTAGGAGTGGGTCTAGAAGCAAGAGCCCCATTTAGCTCAAGATAAAGGTTGAGTTTATATCCTCTCTGTTCCTGGCACTGGGCTGGGCCTGGGGGTTTGGGCCCCTGGACCCGGGTAAATGCGGGAAGTGTGTGGTTGACTGAGGGAACTCAGCCTAAGCTCAGGCCCACAGGCAGTAAGGAGCTGGTTTGTGAGGAAAAGCAGGAGCAAGCTAGGGCCAGGCTGTGAAGAGTGCTGACCAGGATAAATGGTTGTAACTTAAACAGCGTGTGGCAACTTTTCTACACAGGGAAAGACTCTGTGCAGTCACAATAATTTGCAAGGGGGTGAAGAGGGCATTTTAAATTCCCACTTCATACCTGATGACATATTCCAGTCCTTCTTGGACCTCATTTGCACTCACTGTGCACCACAAAATGATATCCTGTCTTGAGTTCTGTAATCATTTTATGTGTCTTGGTAATAATAATAATGATCAAAATTTCTTCACATGCCTTTTATTAATATACCTGATACCTAGTGAGTTAGTGCCAGGTGCCAAGTTTACAGGTGAAGGACCCTGCAGCTTAGATTGTTTTGGAAAGTGGGGCAACTGGTCCTGAGATCAGGCCTTATGACCTCACACACCCTTGGTTCTGGCTGTTATGACACAGTTGTCTCCTGTCTGGGCTGATAGTAACTTGGAAACAGGATCCATATTTCATGCTTTCAAAATCCTGTGGTATAAAATAACATGCAAATTTCAATCCTCAAAATCCAATGTGCAAAAAAAAGAGTAACTTTATCCTTTTGAGACTAATCTCTGCTCTAAGTCCTGATTCCCCTTCATGGTAGAAACACTCTCAGTCAACCTGTGGTTGGTTCCTCTCACTTCCCCCTTGGGTTGTGGTGTCAAGGGGCTGGGGTTAGGGCAGCGACACATTCCTATGTCACTCCTGTCCCCATATGAGAGAGCCTTCAGGTTGGATAACTCTCCTTGTCCTTCAGGGCCATCCTGGCACACACAGGTGCCTGCCTGCTCTGCTGGGCCACGGGAACTTGGTGATCTCACTGAGACCTGCCTGCCTGCACACCCCACCCAGACATTTCTACTTTGGGTTGTTGCCGTCTCTCCACTGCTCTAGGATTTTCTGAACCCATCTGGCTCTGTCACCCCCATTTTACCAGGGGTGGGGCAGAACAGGCTCCACTGCCCGTGGACACACGTGCATTTCAATGCTCTTCACTTCCCATCCAGTCTCTTACCCGTAATCATGGACCTCATCCAGCCCTGGGCTCCAAGCCTTGCTTTGACATTGAACATTCTCCCAAACTGATTGCCTCTGCTAAAATCCTTCCCATTACCTCTAGGGCCTCAACTCAGAAGCCAGGAAAAGACTCATTTTCTTATTTTCCTCTATCATTCTGCTTCATTATCCCTTCTCTGAGGCAAAAGATCCCACATACTGTGTCTGCTGGAATAGGGAAATGGCCATGGGGTCCAAAGAAATACAAGATTCAAAGGAAAAAAACCACAGTTGACATTTCAAAATATTATATAAGCACAGTGGCAATATGCTCATCTCATAGTAAAATTTCCTGATTTTATTGATTATAAGTTGTGCCAACATGTGTCGTGATAAACCAGCCTGGAGCAGAATGCTTGGGTTTGGATCCCAGCTCTGCCACTTACTTGCTGTGTGACCTGGCACAAGTTACCTACCCTATCTGTGCCTCATTTCCCTCATATTTGAAATGGGAGCAACAATAACTTTATAGGGATGTTACAAGGATTAAATAAGCAAATGTATGGAAACTGGCATATAATAAATGCTTAATAAACATTATTCTTATGGGGTGTTGGGTCCTTGGGCTCACAGCCTTGGAAACCCACTCGGAAGATGATGCAAAGCCTGAAGTTTGGGATGATATCCTGATACTGTCTGGCTTAGTGCCTCCCCTGCCCACTGCATATATCTCTAATAGCTCTCAACAGGAGATTAAAGCTGCCACTTTTTTGGGTCATGTAACAGGCACTGTGGTTTGGCATGGAAAATAAAGTCCCTCTGGGGACATATAACTTCATATTCACCAGTATTTATATGAAGGAAGATGAAGTATTTACAGTTAGAAATCAAATTGATTTGCTTTCCAAAAGCATAAACCATAGGAATCCAAATACAATGAAGATGAACAGAAAGAGCCTATATCCTAGAGGCAGCCTGTACCTTAGAAGTTGTCCACTTAGTTCTTCCTGTATTAAAGAATAGGAGGTCTGGGATGGGAGAAGGGGGAGGGGATTTGCCCAGGATCACACTGGCCAGTAGTAGAGCTGGATCTAGAACCAGGTAGGTGATCTGCTTTCCATTTATGGCTCTGACTTTATCCAGTCACCCCAGTTCTCCAGGATGCTCCAGCAAAGGCACATATCTTAGGCAGGCCTTTTTCTCTATATCCCTTTGTACTTTCCTCCCCTGACAAACTGAATGTAAAGAAACTCTGAGGTCCATTTACCTCCCAGCCTCAGAGCCTAGGGCCACTCTTAGCAAAACTCCCAGACTGTGGGCCCTGGGGCAACTCATTTTCTTTCTCTAAGCATTAAATCATTTCTCCTTTGAAAATGCATAATGCAGCGTGACCTACTGACTTTTTTGGCCTCTCCCATTGCGGAGCACAGGCTCCGGACGCGCAGGGTCAGCGGCCATGGCTCACGGGCGCAGCCGCTCCGCGGCATGTGGGATCCTCCCGGACCGGGGCATGAACCCGTGTCCCCTGCATCGGCAGGCGGACTCCCAACCACTGCGCCACCAGGGAAGCCCGACCTACTGACTTTGAAGTGTAGTGAGGACCAGGATGTGATAATGTAGGCCAAAGTGGTTAGAGTTTAAATGGACATAAATAAGAAGCAGACATGGCTGGCCCCTCCCTTGGATGTGTGGACTCTACCATGCCTTTGAGACATTAGCAATCAATATACACAAGGACAGCTCTGCCTGTTATAAAAGCCTTGCGAACATGTATCTAGGACACCCAAATCACCAAGTCCACAGTTCCTGCCCCTGTAGGAAGAGCAATCGATGGCAGTAACCAAAGACTGAGCCATGGGGGCCTCTACCCAAAAACCCGCCTTCTGTCCAAATTTGCACACTTTGTTGTCAGTGTTTCTTAACTAGAGACCACTAGATGAGGCTGGATCTTAGCCAGAGTTCCTGATTTAGTCTTTAACGAAGTGGGCCCGTGGCTCCTTGTTTCTAAAAATCTGCAGGCTGCTTTAGAACACCTTCGCCCCACTCTCAGACCTACAGGACTGGCTGTGTCACTCCAGGGGGATCTCCAAGCTGCAACCTGCACCTCTCTCTCCATTAGACTGATTTCCTGATTGTATTTTGATTGTCTGCTTAGAGTTTGGGGCTGTGAAATTAGAGCTCGGCAGTAGGTTCAAGCATTTCTTCTGGGTAACTTTGAGGTCCTCTGAACTTCTGTGCCCAAGGAGTCACTAAAGAGGAAATGAACCCTAACCCTCATCATAGATACAGGGACTGGTGCACTTTAAAACAGACAAACAACTTTAGAGGTTTTTTTCCCCCCTGATTACAAAAGCAATAATACATGCTTATTATGGAAATCTTGGAAAATACAGAAATGGAATGCATATACAGGCTTTAAAAAAAAAAACTGAGAAAATATACCAAAGTGAGATTTAAGTGAGATTACAAATGATTTTTACTTTTTGACTTTGTCCTTTTCTGTATTTTCCAAGATTTCCATAATAAGCATGTATTATTGCTTTTGTAATCTCACTTAAATCTCACTTTGGTATATTTTCTCAGTTTTTTTTTAAAGCCTGTATAAGCATTCCATATATTTCAGGGGTGCGCTGATAAGAAAGCTCTCAAAAAAATTCCTGGTTTATAGCATTAGCCAAAATCTATCTTTTAAATACTCCACCATGACTGATTTCAAGCAACCAATAGTTTAACAAGTGACTTTCAAAATTTTTGAAGACGTAACAATTGGCCTATGCAGGCCAGTAAGAGTCAGCTCCAGCATACCCCTGGTTGAGATCGTATGGGGTGAGATGTGTGCCCTAAATTTTTTCATTTAATATTATGTTCTGAACCACTTGGCAACCATCCTTGTAATACTTGATTCAGGCAAGATCACAATGGATGCATTGGGAGAAAGTTTGTTAGGGGAAGGACATTCGCCCCACAGCTTACTTATTACTTGCGAAGGGATAAAAGTACCTTTACACTGAAGACCAAGGGATCAAATGTGTCATCCCCAATAATGGAACAACTCGACATGATGGGCCTCTTGATGTGATACAGGGGGAAGAACACAACATTGCCTGGGTGGTATATTTATCAAAAAGGTTTAACGTAAACCTAATCACGAAGAGACCATCGAATATCCAGATTGTGGGATTTTTGGCAAAACAAGCCTGAGCTCTGAAAAAAATAGTCAGTGTCATGAAAGAAAAAATAAAAAAGGGCTGGGGACTGTAGATTAAAAGGAGACTAAAGAGATGTGACAGCTAGGTGTAACACATGATCCTTGACTGGAGGCTGGGTTTAAGAAAAACAGCTATAAAGGCCATTTTGGGGGCAGCTGGAAAAAGTTGAATATGGGCTCTAAAGTAGATCATATTATTATATCAATCTTGGTGTCTTGGGTGACATAATGGTAATATGGTTCATGTAGGATAGAGTGCTAGTTCTTAGAAGAGGCGTTGTGTGCTGCAGTGCTTAGGAGTGGAGTGACAGTGTCTGCAGTTAACTTTCAAAGGATTCTGCAAAACAATAAAAAGACAAAGAAAGTCCCCCCTCACCAAAACTCCCAAACAGCAACACACGCAGATATAAATATAATGGGGGAGAGAGAGAAAGCGGCAAATATTAACAATAGGTGAATCTAAGTAAAGGACATATTGATATTCATTGTATAATTCAAACCTCTGCCAGTTGGAGGTTTTTAAAAAATAAAAAAATTAGGACAAATTTTTACATTATGCTAGTTTCCTTCACAAATTATTGTTATTTTAGTAATGCATACTATTCCACCATAGAAATATGCTATAATTTATTTAGCCCAATCTACTGTAGATAACATATTTTTACTGTTATAAACTGTGAACGTCCTTATAATGAAAGCTTAGCATGCATTTATGATTGTGTCTTATGGTGGACTCCTTGTTACCTTTACCACAGGTAAAAATAATTTTTTTAAATTTATTTTATTTACTTTTGGCTGCGTTTGGTCTTCGTTGCTGTGCGCAGGCTTTCTCTAGTTGCGGCAAGTGGGGGCTCCTCTTCGTTGCGGTGCACGGGCTTCTCATTGCCGTGGCTTCTCTTGCTGCGGAGCAGGACCTCTAGGTGCACGGGCTTCAGCAGTTGTGGCTCACGGGCTCTAAAGAGCAACCTCAGTAGTTGTGGCACGCGGGCTTTGTTGCTCTGCAGCATGTGTCTTCCCAGACCAGGGATGGAACCCATGTCCCCTGCATTGGTAGGCGGATTCTTAACCACTGCGCCACCAGGGAAGTCCAAGGTAAAGAATTTTTAAGCAATTTTTAGGCTCTGGGATGAATCCTCATGGCTTAAGCTTACATGAGACTGAATTATCAACTAGATGCCAGGTTATTAATGTGAACAGAAGAAAACATCCCTGTGGCCTCCTTCAGAGGGTTGGGTGAAGGATAAGGATGTATATCAGAAAAATTAAGATACCCCACACAGGAAAAGTGGGGAGCAGAGGTGCAGGCAGCACATTAGAGGCACCTGGTAGCTTTGAAACAATAATAGGCCCAGATCCTACTCCAGGAAAAGTTGAATCAGCATCTCTGGGGGTGGGAATCTGGCAGTCCCCAGGGGATCATGAGGTGCAGCCAGTGTTGAGAAAAGCTGATGTTGTAGGTTCCAGAAGAAATGGTCCAGGAGTGGGGAGGTAGCCAGGGTGGTGAGAGGGAAGGGTGAGAAGAGGTACTAAGTAGCTCTAAAAAGGGACTGGCCAGAAAGAGAAAATGGAAGTGATTAAGAGGGACTTGAGAAAGTTATGTTGGGTGGGACATGATACGATGTGACTTTCTTCTTTCTGTCCCCAGGGACCTCTAGTAAATTTATAATTACTTTTTAATGCTTTTGTAGTTGGGCTTATTTTTTGGGTGTGTGTGACATCTAGACTTGTCTCAAGGTGAGGACCAGGTGAGAGCAGAGGTGGTCTGAAGATGGCTCCAGTTACATTAATTCACAGTGGGAGGGAGAGTTGACAGGGGTGCGAAGGACAGCATCATATCTTTTCTTGCCACCTGCCCTTTGGGGCACAAATCCATGAGGTGGCTCTGCGGGTCACTCTTCTTTCTTCCTGTCCAACCCACGGTAGAGGTCACAGAATTATAATAATTCTATTATTTTATTATTAGATTTAAGAGACAGTCTTTTGATCAGAACACACCATTGTTTCCAAGGTTGTATCGATTCAAAGCCAATCAAGGTAATTCAAACCACAACAGAAATCTCTCTTTGAGAAAGCTCATTTTAATCATTTTTCCTGACTAAAATGACGTACTTGCTTCTTATTACATTTTCTTATAGTATAAGAGACAGATAGGCTTCCTATTCTGAAGATATACCTGGGAATTTTAAGCAGTAATTAGTGTTGATAGCTTTTCAGCTTCATTTTGCATCTGCATCAGAAAACTGAATGTCTTCTTTCTCCATAAGGGCCTTCTAAGGCAATTTTTAAGAGGTGAGAAATAATGGTTATTTGAAAGTTGCTTTTTCTTCTTTTTTGGCACAATTGCCTATTTAGGACAACCATCACCAAAAATAAGACGTGAATGTCAACGAAAGCAACAAGTGTACTTTGTTTATTTCCTTCCATAAAACGCGTAATTCTTTTAAAATAACAACATATAGGTAAAAGCTGAAGTGTATGGTTTTTAAAAATAA
This sequence comes from Pseudorca crassidens, assembly GCF_039906515.1. NCBI lineage: Eukaryota > Metazoa > Chordata > Mammalia > Artiodactyla > Delphinidae > Pseudorca > Pseudorca crassidens. The sequence continues at coordinate 144,142,658 of NC_090296.1, read as the reverse complement.
ATTTAGATCATTTCAAGCTAGGACAACTTAAGAAACAAAATGTTGCATTATGTGGTCAACTCAGTCTTCCTTTTCCTGTTTGTTCAAAGATGAAAAGAGAAAGTCGGGATGCATTTTTCTACCTTACCAATTCTTAGGTGATTTATCATTTTGGAATTGATTAGAGCAAAGAGAAAATACTATTTTAAAAAATGTATAGAAGACGTTCCTACTCTAAAAAGATTTTGAAGGCTTTTTTTTTTTTAAGATGTTGGGAGTAGGAGTTTATTAATTAATTAATTTATTTTTGCTGTGTTGGGTCTTCGTTTCTGTGCGAGGGCTTTCTCTAGTTGTGGCAAGCTGGGGCTACTCTTCATCGCGGTGCGCGGGCCTATCACTATCGCGGCCTCTCTTGTTGCGGAGCACAGGCTCCAGATGCGCAGGCTCAGTAGTTGTGGCTCACGGGCCTAGTTGCTCCGCGGCATGTGAGATCTTCTCAGACCAGGGCTCAAACCCGTGTCCCGTGCATTAGCAGGCAGATTCTCAACCACTGCGCCACCAGGGAAGCCCTGAAGGCTTTTAAAAGTAAAATTCCTTGCAAGTAATCTAGGTTGGAGTCACACACTCAAATGCTCACAGGCACTGTGCAAGAAAACCAAATAATTTTGATGTTAGATGACCCCCTGGAACTCTTAGTGTTAGAGATGCAATAGGGAATGCTGGAGACTGTGGAAAACTGGAAAGGGTCATCTGTGTCTAAATACTTCTCAGCATCAGCATAGCCTTCTTTTTTTAAATGAAAGGACAGAAATCTGTATTTTCATGTTGTTTTTCAATTCTTAAATGTCAATGTATAATTCAAAACTGATTTGTGGGAAAGGTTTGGTTCTCACGTTGACAGTCTGAGACATCTTATCAGATAGGAAAAACTGAAGTGGAGTGTTGGCAGAAGGGGGCAAATGCACAGAGTGTTCTGGAGGAAGATCTGGAAAGCTTGGTGATGGACTGGGTGCAAGGAGAGGAAGAGCCTGAAGGCTTGGGAGGACTCAGGATTGTGGACTGAAGGAGAGCTTGCTTTGGTGAAAGGACTCTGTGTGTGTGTGTGTGTGTGTGTGTGTGTGTGTGAAAGAGAGAGAGAGAGAGATGGGTGAGGGTGGGAGGGTTGGGCACAGATGGGAAACCAGAGGAAAATGAGCTCTGTTTTAACAAGTTGCATTTGAGATCATGGTTGGGCATATCCAAGAGGAAAGGACAAGGAGGATGTAATTAACCTTGAACTCAAGATGTGCCTACAGCATTAGGCAGCTGCAGTGTATATGATCAGAGTTAGTGTCTGGCATCATCAAGGGGGCATTTGTTTGTACTGTCTTGCTCTCTGCACTTATCAGAAGATTGTACTCTGTTCTGGATACCACTTAAAAAGCAAACACTCTTTTTCTCTTAAATTACAAAAGTAATACATTTTCCATACAGAAAAGTGGGAAAAATGCTGAAATTGAGAAAAGGAAAATTGCCTATAATCCTGCCATCTATAATAATAATTAATGGCTTCATATATATCCTTCTTGTCTTTTATTTGTATAAATATATACTTAAATAGTTTACAGAATTGCAGTTATATGGTAAATACTGCATTGTAATATGCTTTTTCCCCATTACATATCTTGAACATATCAATAAAATATCAATACCATATTAATAAAATAATCTGCTATAATATGATTTTTAATGACTATTTAACATTTATTCCATTTGATGAAGGAATCAAAATTTAGAGCTAAAAATGCTTTTGCATACAAGCTGCTTCTCCATATTAAACAATGTCATCTTTAATTCTAAATCTTTGCACACATTCCTGGTTATTTTCTGAGGATAAACTCCCAGAAGATGGAATTAGTAGGCATGCCAAGGCAAGAGGGCACTCCTGAAAACTTGAAACCAGAAACAGAATCTATTTTCTGTGAAGCAAGGGAAAACTTGAGACAGTCTTCCTAAACAAAGCAAAGGAATTCAAGGATTAGCTGGAATTTCAGGAGTGAGGATGTTAGGGACTGGTTGACCTTTAGCTGTGGAGGTGTGGTTACTGAAGTGCAACTATTGCTGATTGGCTGACAGAACCATAGGACTGTTTCTGATTGGCTGGCTATCTGGAAGTGTGGGTCATTCATTGGCTGACTCTCAGAAGCTTGGATTCTGGTGTGAAGCCCGTGAATGGAACAGGTTTTAAAGTCTTTGTGGTGCTTAGTTTTTACTATGGCTGCAGAACAATTAGTCTTTTTCTGCAAGAAAAGAGGAACTTTTAATTCTCAAGTCAAAGGGCCAAATTGCTGAATATACCCATATATACATAACATGAGATCTACCATCTTCACAAAATTCCAAGTGTGCAATGCAGTATTGTTAACTATAAGTACAATGTTCAGCAAATTTCTAGGACTTTTTTTTATTCTTAGATGACTGAAACTTTATACCCATTGAATAGCAACTCCCTATTTCCCTCTCCCCTTGGTCCCTGGCAACTACCCTTTTACCCTGTGCTTCCATGAGTTTGATTACTTTAGACACTGCATATAAGTGGAATCATGCAGTATTTGTCCTTCAGTGACTCGCTTATTTCAGTTAACATAATGTCCACAAGCTTCATCCATGGATGCATATGACAGAAGGTTTTTGTTGTTGTTTCTGTTTGTTTGTTTTGTTTTTTTGTTTACAGCTGGATAATATTCCATTCTACGTATATACCACATTTTTAAAATCCATTTCTTTATCCATTCATCCCTCAATGGATATTTAGGTTGCTTTAGTCTCTTGGATATTGTGAATAATCCTGCATTGAACATTAGAATGAAAATATCTTCATGGGATCCTGATTTCAATTCTTTTTGATAAATATCCAGAAATGGGACTTCATACTGTTTTCCATAGCTGCTGCACCACTTTACATTCCTAATATTCAGTGCACAAAATTTCCAATTTCTCCACAACCTCATCAACACATGTTATTTTCTGCGTTGTTTTTTTCTTTTCAATAATAGCCATCCTTACAGGTGTGAAGTGATATTTCATTATGGTTTTGATTTTCATTTCCCTGATGATTTGTGATGTTGAGCATCTTTTCATATGCTTGTTGGCCATTTGTATGTCTTCTTTGGAGAAGTATCTATTCAAATCCTTTGCCCAATTTTTAATTGGGTTATTTGTTTTTTGTTATTCAGTTTTAGGGGTTCCTTATGTATTCCAGATATTAATCCCTTACCAGATATATGGTTTGCAAATATTTCCTCCCATTTTGTAGGTTACCTTTTCCCTCTATTGATGGTTTCCTTGGTGTGCAGAAGCTCTTTAGTTTGATGTAGTCCCACTTGTCTATTTTTGCTTTTATTGCCTGTGCTTTTAGTGTCATATCCAAGAAATCATTGCCAAGACCAACATCATGAAGCTTGTCCTCTATGGTTTCTTCTAGGAGTTTTATAGCTTCAGGTCTTATGTTTAAATCTTTAATTCATTTTGAGTTGATTTTTGTTTTGTGTAAGATAAGGGTACAATATCATTCTTTTACATTTGGATATTCAGTTTTTCTAGCACCATTTGTTGAAGAGATTACCTTTTCCCCATTGGGTATTCTTGGCACCCTTGTTGAAAATCAGTTGATAGTATATGCATGGGTTTATTTCTGGGCTCTCTGTTCTGCTCCATTGGTATACATGTTTGTCTTTATGCCAGTGCCATACTGTTTTGATTAGAGTAGCTTTGTAATATGTTTTGAAATCAGGAAGTGTGAGGCCTTCAGCTTTGTTCTTCTTTCTCAAGATTGTTTTGGCTATTCAGATTCCTTTGTGGTTGCATGTGGATTTTAGGATTGCTTTTTCTATTTGTGTAAAAAATGCCATCAGGGGCTTCCCTGGTGGCACAGTGGTTGAGAGTCTGCCTGCCAATGCAGGGGACACGGGTTCGTGCCCTGGTCCAGGAAGACCCCACATGCCGCAGAGCGGCTAGGCCCATGAGCCATGGCCACTGAGCCTGCGCATCCGGAGCCTGTGCTCTGCAACGGGAGAGGCCACAACAGTGAGAGGCCTGCGTACTGCAAAAAAAATAATAAAATAAAATTTTAAAAATGCCATCAGGATTTTGATAGGAATTTCTTTGAATCTGTAAGTTGCTTTGGATGGTATGGACGTTTTAACAATATTAAATCTTCCAGTCCATGAACATGTTATGTCTTTCTGTTTATTTGTGTCTTCTTTAATATATTTCAGCAACATTTTGTAGTTTTCCATGTACAAGTCTTTTGCCTCCTTAGTTAAAATTATTCCTAAGGATTTTGTTCTTTTTTGAAGCTATTGTAAATGAGATTGTTTTCTTAATTTATTTTTGGATTGTTGTTTGTCTTTGGCACCCTATTTGAAGAAATATATGCACAGACTAAAACACCTCTGGAAGAGATCGATAATGATAGGAAGGCTAGAAGTCTTTCTATATGAAGGAAAGGTTGAAAAACACAGTGATAACTATCCTTGGATAGAGAAGATCAGGGTGGATGTGACTACTTTGGTAGTCAAATCCAGTGACTACCAAAAGGCACACTTCGTTTTCTCTAACAATGGAAGCTCTCCAACTTTGGAATAGAGGCATCATTAAAGGTTCTATATTTGCTAGACACTCATCATACCACCTGGTCAGGAGTCTGGGTTTGCGACACTTTAGACCTGTGAGTGAATCCTAGCTGTGCCATTTGTCAGGTCACTGTGTGACCTGGGGCAGGTTATTTAAGCTCTCTGAATCTGAATTTTTTTCACTTACTGAGTGAGAAAAATAACAGTATCTTCCACATAGTAATGCTATGAGATCTATGCATAACACAGTAAGTCATAATTCTGAAGACTTAGAGTGTTCTTTGCTCTTTGGTGATTTCAGTGAATATTATTGAGAGCACATGGCAATGTGCCAGGTGCTGTGCCCTCAAGAGGATTATAGAGAGGCAAAGATATGATCCCTGAGCTTGAAGAGATTTCAGAGAGACAAGGTGGAAGGAACTAGACTTGACACTGCAAGCTGGGGATGGGGCATTTTTCAGAACGAGGCACAAAAATGCATGTATCATGTATGTACATGTATGTACAAACCATGTAACAAACATACAAATATATTTGCAAATTAAAAACAGCAACAAAAAAACAAAGAAAAGAAAGAAAGAAGGAAGGAAAGAAAGTAAAGAGGTAAGAAAGAAAACCACAAAAATGCTTACATTGGTTCGGTAATTTTTTTTGTTTTATTTTCCAAATTTCATGCAATATTATTGTAACCACATGAAGAAATTTTATTCTCAGCTACTGCTGAAGAGTTCATAGAAGGGGAAAGAATGAGGAAGGACAAGAGGACCGTTGACATTTGGGTTACATTATATTTAAAAATAACTTTATTTTTCAGTACTATAGAAAAACCCATATTTGGTGACATGAGTAGATTTTAAGGACAAATTTAGCCTGCTACCATCTGCAAATAACTTTTAATCCTTTAGTTGCATCAGTATTTTTGTAGCCAATAAAGTGGTACTGATTTATGCCTTCTTTTAAAGAAACCATTTAGAAAAATGTTTCCAGTCATTGAAACAACAAGCTTGAGAATTTTTAGATTCACAAAAAGCTATTTTTCTGAGGGTGGTTAGATTCTAAATGTAACCCTCATGTAAATATATAGAAATATCATTCCAAGTCACAAAATAAAGCTTACAGGTCAGTGACCACATTCAAATGAAGCTTTTAATAAATATTTCAGTAAATGAAAAACACACTTATTTGCTCAGCAGATATTGATTGAGTCCAGTGGCTGGCCATGTCTCCTGCTCTGTGCTAGGGATACCCATGCTTGGTATTGTCAGACTTTACCTCTCTATCCCCTGGAGAGATTAATCAGAGTTCTTTGGCCCCAGGTCAGGAGTTGTAGAGGGTTAAGCTTGAACTGGATGACTGCGAAGCTTCTGTGTTCCTGAGACATGGCAGCTGATTCTTGCCAATTCCATGACATGGTTTCGTTTACAGCCAGATAAGAAGCATGTGTTTCTTGAGTGATTTTATTCTTATCCCTGAATTTCTTACTAAAGGCATAATGCAGGCATGGCAGGTATGCTTAGTTATACTGAGGCTGAAGTAAAGGTCTCTCAGCAGGAGGGCATGCTTGAGACATCACCATACCTTGGTTACTCAAAAATTCATTGTTTATACTTTCTACCTTGATGAAAAAATTAGCAATTTTTACCTATCTCAGAAAAAAAAATAGTACTATGAAATATGTTTTGCATTCATTGATATTAATGGGGACTGGGTAACCTACTGGGAACGATCTCAAACTATGTCCACACTTAGGGGTTCAGACACACAGGAATGGGGTGGAGAAGCCAACAGACACTTAATTGCAAGGGAGATGAATATTTGAGAACCTGGAAGAGAAAGGAGGACACCACAGGGAAAAGAGGACAAGCCATGGTGAGACTGACTCAGCAGAGGGGTTGAGTATTGAAGGGGACCAGCATTTCATTACTCACAGTATTTGGCTGTGACTTGAACTTGAACTGCCTGAGCCCGATCCCCCTGGAAATGTGTATGTGGACTGGGGAAGAAGGGGCTGTGCGTGTCTAACCCCTGGGGACCTGAGCAGCTCTAAGAGAGTGCACCACCGGGCACCTAGGAGGTGAGCTCTGGCAACTAGCAGGGGCAGTTGAGAGCATCAAGGTGTGGTCAGCACTGAAGATGAGTGGTTCAGATGAGTGGTGACAGGATGGTGAGCGGCAGGATGGTGAGCATGGTGTACAGTGCCCGGGGCGGGGAGCTGAGGTGTAAGATTAGAGTTTTAATTTGCATGCCCCCATCTCCAGAGCGTAGAGCATCTTATCAAGTTTGTTAGTCATTCCACCTTCCTATTCTTTAAATTGGATCTCCATATCCTTTGCTCATTCTTTACTATTGAGCTTGACTTTTGTTGATATTTAAGAAGTCTTTTACAAATTCTGGGACCAATCCATGTCAGTTAAATCTGCTGCAAATATCTTCCCCAGCCTGTGGCTTGTCTTTCTCTCTCTCTTTTTTTTAATAGTGTCTTGTCATATAGGAAGTTTTAATTTTAATATTATCATTTTTATCAGTCTTTCACATTATGGTTTACATGTCTTTTATATCTTATTTAGGACATTCTTCCCAGCCCCAAACATAGGATAAATATGTTATTCTACATTTTCCTGAAATATTTTCAGAAATATGAATTCTTCTGTCACTAGTTATTGTTGCTCATTGCTATGGTTTTGAAATTCATCTGTGATTAGTGTAGCTGTAGTTCATTCATTTAGTGATCCAAAGTATTTCATTTTATGAATAGATCATGATTTATTTATACATTCTATCAAGGGACATTTCATTTGTTTTCTTTTTTTTGGTCTGTTACAAACGGCACTGAAATAGCATTCTTGTACTGTCCCTTGGGGGCATATGGAGAAGTTTCTGAGAGTGGAATTGTTGGGTCATAGGTTAAGCACATCTTTTTTTCCCCCTCATCTTAAACTTTACTCGGTGAGGAAAATTGTTTTCCAAATTGGTTGTATCCAGTTACACTCTCTCCATAGATGTAGAAGCGTTGACATGAACTTATGACATTGCCAACACTTATCTTTATTATTTCCTTCCTTCAGGTTTACGCTGTTTTCCTTTCTTAAATGTCTTGGGTACTTTGCTGATTAGTTTTCAGTCTGCTTTTCTTATATAAGAATTTAAGGCTACAAAATCTCCCTGTACTGCTTTAGCTGCATACTGTAAGGTTTTTTAAATGAATTTTTAAAAAAATTTATTTATTTATTTATTTATTTATGGCTGTGTTGGATCTTCATTGTTGAGCGCAGGCTTTCTCTAGTTGTGGTGAGTGGAGGCTTCTCATTGTCGTGGCTTCTCTTGTTGTGGAGCACGGGCTTTAGGCATGCAGGCTTCAGTAGTTGTGGCACGTGAGCTCAGTAGTTGTGGCTTGCGGGCTCTAGAGCTCAGGCTCAGTAGTTGTGGCACATGGGCTTAGTTGCTCCGCGGCATGTGGGACCTTCCCGAGCCAAGGATCGAACCCGTGTCCCTTGCATTGGCAGGCAGATTCTTAAGCACTGCACCACCAGGGAAGCCCTAAAATGAATTTTTAAACATAATCTCCAACTTATAGAAAAGTTTCATGTAAAGTATAAAAAATTTGTCATGGAGCAGCAGAGACCAACCAGGGTAAGAAGGATACCTGTCTGCTTAGGAGAGAGGTGGCAGCAGTAGCAGGAGGCTGGTTTCAAGGGGAATGGATCAAATGTGTCACTATGTCAAGGATAATGGGAGCCAGATTTCTCACTATTGGCAAAGGAGTTACATCAATGGAGAGGGAGATAACTAGAATGAACCCTTGATGTTGGATTGGAATTGGAAGCATTCGTGTGAGGTCTGTGGGTACCCTCCTTACCCAGCTTGGGCTCTGACACCTGGCACTTGTCTGCTGCTCTGTGTGGCTGCCCTCCTCAGCCTGCTGGGACTCCGGCACCTCCCCTCAGGCAGCCCCTAGCCTGGTGGATGCAGTCCTCACCAGCTTTGGGCTTCAACACCCCACACCAGGCTGCTTCCTTGCACAGATGCCCTCCTCTCCTGGCTGAGGCTCTTACTCCCCACACACACTGCCCCCCTGCATGGACGTGCTCCTCATTCCACTTGGGCTGTGACACGGGTTCCAGGTTACCCCTCTCAGTGGACACCTATCTTGCTTTGTCCACCTGATAGCTTAAAACTGAATGGGTCAGGAAGGGAAGTGAAGGAGAAAGGCATCCCATAAGTTTTGATACATAATATTTTCAATGTCATTCAATTTTAAATAATTTCTAATTTCCCATTTTAATTTTTCTGTAATCCATCCAGAAGTTTGTTTCAAAATTTCTAAAAAATTTACAGTATTACATTTAGTCATCTTTTTGATTCTTGATTTCTCTCTTAATTGCATTACATTCAGGGCATATGGTTTATATGCAGCTGATTGTGGTTTTTATCACGATTTGCTTCATACCTAGTAAATAATAAATGTTTGCAAATGTGGTATGTGTTCCTGAAAAATATTTCTAAGCGTTGGATACATAGTTCCAAAAATGTTCGTAGATTAAACTTAATTGTATTATTTAAATATACTGTCCAGACTAAATTTTTGTCTGCTTGATGTATCAGTTACTGAAAGAAGTATAATAAATCTGCCATTATTACTGAGGATTTATAAATTTCTCCTTGTAATTCTATCACTTATTGTTTTATAAATTTGGACACTCAACTTATGTTATTATAGTTGTTATAGCTTTCTGGTGAATTACTGCTTTTATAATTATGCAGTTATTGATATTCTCAATAATGCTTTTTCTCTTTAAAGTTTAATATAGCCATAGCAGCTGGGTTTTTTGGCGGGGGTGGGATTAGTATTTCTTGGTATATCTTTTTCAGTCTTATTTTCAACCTTTCTTCTTCATATTTTGACTGTTTCTCCTGTAAATCTTGCACATATAGTTGTGAATTTATAAATTTCTATCACTTTTTGATTTGGACACACATTTTTAAAACCATATTTGGCAAACTTTTAAGTGTTGATTTTAGACTTTTACCAGTTGTAATAATTCCTAATATAGTTATTATTTTTACCATCTTACTGTATGCTTTCTCTTCACCTTGCTTTTCCTGTGCTTTTTTTTTTACCCCCTCTTCACTTTTTCTATCATTCTTACCTTGTTTTTAAAAATTTCCCTCTACATCGTAAGCATTTGGTGAATGCTGGCTAGTGTGATTTCATTTGGTGGTCAAGAAAACCCTGTGCTTATACGATATTCTGCATGGGTGTATATTTGGAAATCTTGGATTCGCTTTATTTTAGCTCTCAGCTCTGAATATTCAGAACCCTGGCTTCCTCCGGACCTATCAGAGCTCTTAAACTGAAAACATCCAGTTTTGTATCTTACATTTTCTCCACTTAAATATATCGTGACAATTTTTCTCATGTCTATGCCATGTGATGTCTATATAAAGTCTACTGTTGGCCATGAATTTGTTTCCAATTGCTTTGTTATAAGTAATGTCGCAGTGAACATCTTTGTGCCCAGATATAACTCCTCCCTTAGGATAAATTCCTTGAAATTGCTGATCAGAAGGAAGAACCATTTTTAAAGGCCTTGCCTCCTGAAATATCACACTCTTTTGTGTGGACGTTTTCCAGCAGAGTATAAGAATGCTCAGAGACCATTCCAACAACTCCCCTACCAAGGTCACACTGACACCCCCGGGAGTAGGGGTGGTCAGGCGTCAGGCAGAACCCCAGTCAGGTGCAAGAGAGAGGCAGAGGATCGGGTAGGCTGCTGCCCGGGTCCTGGGAGCACTGGGTGGGTGTGGCTTGAGACTGGGATCTTGGGGTGAGAGCCAGGGAAACCTTCCTCCCTCCCACCTGCTGTCCGTGTAGTGGACTCTGCACTCAGACTCCCCGCAGCAGAACCAGGCACAGCTCAGAGAGAGCAAGACACTCGGTGTCTCCGTTTTGCAGACCCGCCGCTACTCCAGAGGGTCTTGGGGAAGCAGGCCTTGGGGCTAGGAGGGAGGAGCCCTTGGACACCCCCCTTCCCCCGCACTGGATGTACTTTCCGCCCTTCTAGTGCAGAGAACAGCCAAGTGGGCCGGCCCTGTGTTTGCCTTAGCGCCTGCTCGGTGGAAAGCCAGCTTGTGCTCAAATCGCTACAATCCCTTGACTCCGTGGCAGCTTTGCGTCCCCCGGAGGTCTGGGCGCTTCTCTGTGCTCTGGAACTTTTCTCCAGAAGTGGGAGGGGAGGGAGAGGGGACGAGGCTAAAATCGCCGCCTGCCCGCCCGCCGCCGCCGCCGCCGCCGCCGCGGAGCTGCCAAGGCGCTGCGGCCGCAGGAATCCGGCGGGTAGCGGCGGGACCGGGGCCGGGAGGGGCACGGGGACTAGCCGTCCTGCCGCCTGCCCGCGGCACAAAGCCCGCCCTTGTTTGCGGCCTCGGATGCATGCCCTGGGCCCAGACCTCCCGGGGTCCTCTCTGGCCCGCGCGCGGAGCCGAGTGTCCTGACCACGCCGGGAAGGGGACGTGCTGCCTGCCGCAGACTCCTGGAGGGGGTTGGCGCGGGGGTGGCGTGGGGGAGTTGGGTAGACACGCTCTGCCAGGGAGCCTGGGCCCCAGCCTTGGGCTCTGCTCTGCCAAGGAAGACCAGGCCCAGGCCCTGATTGAACCCAGCCGGTGGGGTTTCTCGAGCTGTGAGTCATAGGCATTCGCCACCTACGGAGGCAGTAAAGGTGCCCTTGTCACCGTCACCGGTCAGTGGGCATGATGGGGATGCTGGGGTGGTGGTGCGGTGGAGGCGGGCACAGGCGCTGGGTGCCTTCCCCTGGGCTGTTTTCACAGAGCATACGACTCTGAGCGTGCCTTGGCCAGACTCATCCTCAGAGGTGGGTCTGCCAGCACAGCCCTGCCTGCCTGCCCCATCCCTTCAGTACACCCTTATCACCCACTGCCCACCATACACCAGGAGTGACTGATCTTTTCCAAAGCCTGGCAAATAAATGGCAGCAAGGCTGGAGCCGGAGTCCCCTGACCCCGACCCTGCATGGCATTCCTTACACTTGCACCTCTCAGGATGATGGGCATCCATCCCTCCACTCACTTCTCTACTTAGCATCCATTTATTGAGCACCTGCTGTGTGCCAGGCACTATTCCAGGTGCTGGGAATACATCAGAGAACAAGGCAGACCTAGTCTCTGCCCTCAGGGGTGCTGTGGCCTGACTCCAAAACCTATTCCTTCACCACTATTACATTGACTTTGGCAGATCACTCCCTGCTGGCCTTAGCTTCCCCTACCTACAGATTCAACATAACGGGTCCACAGGACAGACTGCCAGTCCTGTGCAGCTTTTTGCTAAGGATCTGCTTATTGGTGACTGGCAAAGAGCACTGTGGGGAGTTAAAAAAAAAAAAAGGAAATTCCAGGGAAGTGAGAAGAAACATGTGTGAAAACTAGGCACCACACTAGATCAGCATTAAATCAAACCAGGGTCTGGTTAGAAACAAGTGCAGACCTGCTATTTCTCACTGAGTCCTGTTATTTTTACTCAGCAAATTCAAGCAAGATTTCATGGTCACATCCAGAGGGCAGGAAAGAAGAAAGCTGTGATCCTCAAATGCAAGGCTGACCTGTTTGCTGTGTAGGCTGGGGGTGAGGGTGGGAGTTTGGGGGGAGTGTGCTAGGCAAGATCTGAACACAAGGACATTGGTGACAAGACCATAGGCTGAATCTTCCTCTGTCTATAAACTGTCCATTTTCACCTTGTTCAATGGCTCCCATGACCACTGAATTAAGTATAAACTTCCCACCGGCCACAGCTTTAGCATGACTTCCGGTCTGTTCTTGTCAGTGCCATCTCACATGATGTTTCTCACCTGCCCCTAGCTTCAGGCAAATAGGACAATGTGTTGCTGCCTGTGTGCCCCTCTGTCTTAGCACTTGATAACCATGGTAACTGATGCTTGCTCAGCATTCACTATGTGCTAGGTCCTGAGCTTTCCTTATCCCAATCTTACAAGGTAAGAAGTATTATTACCTTGACAGATGAGAAAACTGACACTAAGAATAGTTCCTGACTTGGCCAAGGTCACCTGGTAAATGGGAATTTGAACACAGGCCTCCCAGTCCCCAGGACCTAAACCCTTGACTATTACAGAGACCTTAGGAATCACAGTGCTGTGCCCTGTGTGGTCTCTAATAAATGATGTTATGAAAATGCTAGAAGTTTGGGGTGAGATACCAAAAGCAAGAGTTGAGACCAGTTGGCATGGACCTCTCAGGAGACCCCAGACCGTCTCCTGTTAGATCATTCTCTTTTCCCCCAACACATGTTCGTATGGTGCCCCACCTTCTCCTCTAGCCACCCCCCGCCCACCCCACCTCCCTGGCTGACTCGATGGAACATGAGTTCCTGGGACAGTGACCAACAACACATTCCCTTCTCCAGCACGAGCACGCCAGTCAGCAGAGATGGAGCCACAGTCCTGGGGGATGGTGTACTGTGATTTTCCAGGCTCACTGAAATCCTCATGCTGGTCAGTCGGGACTTTTGATACAATTTAGGATAACTGAATGCCATGAACCCTTGCCATGTTGGAGGGAGACAGGGAAAGGGACAGGGTGGTGGCTCAGGTGCTGTGGCCATAAGAAGGAGCCTCCCAACTTCTGATGGAGACCAGAACCCAACCCAGAGGAAAGGAGAGAAATGTTGCGGTCTTCAATGATCTTCTAGGTTTCCAGGAAGCCCCCAAAAGTGCCAAATTGAGAGTCCAAGAGATCAGAGTAGGTCGTAGGCTGGTGGAAGGAAGGCCACTTGTTGCAGGCCTCCCTGGGCTTTGCCCACTGCACGTTAGGCCCAAAGGTCAAGTGAGGCAGTTGAGAAAAAATCCCCACTGTGAAGTGTCTGAGGCCCTTCTGAGATGAGAGAATGGCCCCTTTTCAGCAGCCCTGCTTGGAGCCAGGACAGTATTCCAGAGGGAGCAGGCTGGTGAATGATCATCTGTCTGCCTAGATGGACCAAGGCCTGGCCCACAAGGGAGGAGACTCAGATTCTGGTTTCTGTTTGTGAATTCAGGGGCTCTGGAGTACTTCAATAAATAAACACCTATTTATTGAGCTCCTACTGTGTGCACAGCATGATGAAGGACACAAAGAAGCACTGATTTGGAAAACCACAGATCAGAATTTATCCATGCAAATGAGTTTGCTCCCCGGGGAGGCTGGATACTCACATATCCAGTGAGGCCACCACTATTTGAGGAACTACTCCCAGCCCCTTCTCCAAATGATCCTGAATTTTCTCAGTGAAGATGGTGGGTGTTTTCCAATTAAAAATAGCTAGTATTCATTCGGAGCTCATTCGCCCATTGCTTACTATGAGCCAGGCATTGTTCTTGTTGCTTGGGGATGAGAATATCCTGAAAGTGTTCATGGTTTGCTAGGGGTAATCAGCAGGTTGGCCAGCACAGTGACCAACTGGTCATCCTTCTAAGAGGCCCCCTGACCCACATGGTCTGGGAATGATGCCAGCCCTCAGGGAGCACAGCTCATGCCTGGTATAAGGTAGCAGAAAATGACAATGCCCAGCGGTTAAGCACAATGACAGGCAGCCTGGGGATGCTAGGGGAGCAGAGACAAGGGAGCCCTAACCACACACAGGAAGGATGGGGAATCAGCCAGGGCTTTCCTGGAAAGGATAGCAATCGCCAGTGTTTACTGAACACTCTTAATGTGCTAGGCATGAGGCTAAGAACTTTACATGGATTAATTATCTTGCTTTATCCAGGGAGTTACAGTGGGACTTCCCGAGGGGGAGCATATCCAATGTTGGGGGAGCATGGGCTTTGGGAGGCGGACAGACTTGGGTTTGCACCCCTGCTCTCCCACTTCTTGCTGAGTGACAGACCTTAGGCACTAACCTCTGGGCATCGGTTTGCTTATCTGTAAAGGGGAGCTATTGAGACCAATTTGGCAGTGCTATTATGATTACTAAAAAAGATAATTTATGTAAAGCCTTTAGCAGAGAAGCGACTCAATGAATATCAGTCCTCCTTTCTCTTCTTAAAGAGATTATTCAGAAGGACAACACTCCCACTCATAGGTTGGTGGGACTAAAGTTGCCATGATCCTGGCCATCATGGGCCTATTAAAAATGCAGAAAACAACTGGCTAGGTCAGAAGTTGGCACAAGAACCCAAGGAACTGACCACTTCCAGTCCTGAAGAAAGGACTGAAAGGGAAGGGAAAATGCCTATTATTTTAATTTTTGCTGATATACTTGAATATGTTTATTCCCTGGCTCCCAATTTGCTGTCTGTCTGGCAAAATTAATAGTGATACTACACATCCTTCATGTTGGCTCCTCTGCCGTGCAGGACACTCTCACGGACTTTGTCTCAATGAAATCATTGTCTCATACCTATTCTCCACCATGAAGTGTGCAGAGATGATAGCCCCATTTTCCAGCAGGGAAACTGAGACCCAGAGCAAGTGTCGTGTCATTAACAAGTAGAGTCAGAACTAGAAACCAAATGTCTTCTGAGCTCCCCCCAGAGCATACCACGAGGCAAGTACTGGGCTGCAGGCAGTTTATTTGACAGGTCATCCTAGCAAGGGAGTGGGGAAGGTGAGACAAGGAAAAGAGGAAAGTCCATAAAGGTACATTTTAAAATTTTTATTTATTTATTTATTTACTTTTGGCTGCGTTGGGTCTTTGTTGCTGCGTGCGGGCTTTCTCTAGTTGTGGCGAGCGGGAGCTACTCTTCGTTGTGGCGCGCAGGCTTCTCATGCAGTGGCTTCTCCTGTTGCGGAGCACGGGCTCTAGGCTCACGGGCTGTAGAGCACAGGCTCAGTAGTTGTGGCGCACGGGCTTTGCTGTTCCGTGGCATGTGGTATCTTCCCGGACCAGGGCTCGAACCCGTGTCCCCTGCATTGGCAGGTGGATTCTTAACCACTGCGCCACCAGGGAAGTCCCATAAAGGTATATTAATAGGCAGGTTACAGATTGGGCAACTGAGGTTCCATCTCACTGCCGGCCCTCTGAGAAAGCACATGGAACATGCCTCAGACTTGTGCTCTTCTCTACTGCCCAGGACAGGAGGTTGGAGCATGAATCCATCCACCCCTGTCTTCTGTTGGTTGAGGGTTGCCTGAGGGGGTGTGAATTCCCTGGCTTATTTTAGTTTCTGGCAGTGAATGAGCTCTGGTTTGGGAGAAATCTCTCAGACAGATCAGACAAGAGAGGAGGCAGGTGCTGACTGCGAGGCTTGCTTCTCTGAGCCTCGGTTTCCTCAGATGAGTATTTACCTTGTAGAATTAGAAGAATCAAACCAGATGAGATATAAAAAGCACTTAGAACATTTCCGGTACACTTCCAGTTGAGCCATATGAAATTGCTGATATCCAACGATTTTTGGCCCACAAAAATGGAAATTTCAGAGCTCAAACTATGAGTTGGGTAAGTGCCAGTATATATTAACATTTACTATTATCAGTTGTAATATTAGTTTTCATGTTTTGCGAACACAAAGGAAGGCAGCTGGGAGTCCTAACTTCCCCCAAGTCCTAGAATTGGGATCTTGGGTGTTCTTCTCTTCTTCCAGGTGCAGGAAGGTCTCACAGCCTGGGTGAGACAGCAGGGGTCATACTCAGAAGGACTGACTCAGGGTCCTGCCCCTTCCCTCTCATGACTGGTCTCCCTCACGCCTCATTCTGGGAGGGGTCTGGAATGCTCTGCTCACCCAGAGTCCAAATGCCACATCCTGCTGAGCTCAGGAGGAATTTCACAGCGTCTGTACAAACCCAGCCTGGCTGGGCCTGACCCCTGGCCTCTCCCTGAGGGCTGCCTCACCTCCGACTGTTGGCTCCCCGAGCTCTTGAGGGCAGGAAGTGTGGTAGCCATCCCCACACTCGTGGTAGCTGATCTCCATGGCTCCCTGTCTCACGAACTGCTGGGCATTTACACACCTGATTCGGGATGTTTTTTGGCCTGTTAAGGGAGAGAAGTGGCCTAAAATCCTGAGGACACAGCTGGGGAAGTACTGCTGTCTTTTTCCTCTTGCCTTCCTCCTTCCCCAAAGAACAAACACCCTCAGGACACAGCATAGAGTCAAAAGACAAATGACACACTGGGGAGGAATTATTTGCAATCTATATTACAGGTAAAGTGATGCCATATAAAGAGCTCTGTGAAATTGAGAAGAAAAAGTGCAAAAAACCTAACAGGCGAATGGGTAAATGACACGCGCAGACAGTTCATAGATAAAAGAAAGGCAAATGGCTCTTAAACGTATGAAACTGCGTTCAGTTTCATAAGCAATCAGAGAAATGCACATTAAAACTTCATTGAGGGCTTCCCTGGTGGCGCAGTGGTTGAGAGTCCACCTGCCGATGCAGGGGACACGGGTTCGTGCCCCGGTCCGGGAAGATCCCACATGCCGCGGAGCGGCTGGGCCGGTGAGCCATGGCCGCTGGGCCTGCGCGTCCGGAGCCTGTGCTCCGCAACGGAAGAGACCACAACAGTGAGAGGCCCACGTACCGCAAAAAAAAAAACCAAAACTTCATTGAACTATCATCTCTCACTTATTAAATTGACAATTCACTCTGAGGCTGTGCTGTCTTGTGCGTCGCTATGAGAGGGCAGAATGGAGGGGAAGTTGGCAGTACCTAAGTGGCACATGTAGTTACCCTTTGACCTGGCACTAGCCAGGAATCTACCCTGAAGATACAGCTCAACAAATAAGTACATGGTTATTCACTGTGGCATTATTTGTAAAAACAAAAGATAGGAAGAACCCAAATGTCCAACAAAAGGGGGCTCGTTGAATAAACTCTGGTATGTCCAGGTAGTGAATACCAGGCAGGTCTAAAAAAGGAATGAGGAAAAATCTCTGTGAATACATGTATGTTGATTTCTAGGATATACTGTTAAGTGAAGAAAGCAGGATGCCAAACAGAATATATAGTGTTACCTTTTGTGTAAGAAAGAATTGAAAATAATAATTAGATACTGTTTGCAAAACAGAAACTAGAGAAGATACTTACATATTCAGTGGGGATGGGCTGCTGATGAACCGGGGGTAGAAGATAAGGATGATAGACTTTTCTGAGTACATCATTTTATATACTTTTAACTTTTGAACTATGTAAATGTTTTATGTATTTGAAAGCAAAATTAAATAAAAGGAAAAAATATACTCTAAAACTGGACAGAAACAGATGAACCTAACTCCATGTTAAATTGATAATATTACTTCATGGAGAAAATAATTATTTCAAACAACTTTTTAACATAGATTTCTGACTAGAGTAGAATATATTTTAAGGGGAAAAACAACTGCAAAGAAAGTTAAAATTTCACTTAGTAGGCTTATTGTTAGAAGTAGTATTGTAATTTTGAAGCGATTTTATTTTTGTGAAATAAAGCAAAAAAGAAAATATATTAATTTTATTAGGAACCAAGATTTTCAATATAAGAGAAAAGAGATACAAATATAAAAATAAAAGAAATTAGAAAAAAACTTGCAATATTAACTTTGCATTAAAAATTGTAATATAGACGCATGGCTTTTAAAGGTTTATTTTCTATCCACGTCCTTAAAGCACTTAAAGCAGCGACACCTCAGTGGCGATGAGCATACCTAGTGCCCAGATCTTGGTTTTTAAACACTATGGTGCCTTGGATCTTGGCTGAGCCCAGCTCTGGAGCAGGAAAAGTACAAGATCAGCCTGGAACATCTTTTGTGTCAGAAAGCAAGGCGGCACTCAAAGGTGAATGGAAGTTATGTCCAAAGAACACAGGAACCAAATTGAAGGGCTTTCTTCTAAATAAACGTGGCCCAATTTGAGCCAAATCATAAAAATAATGATGGTCATTAATTGTAATACTAAGAATTAAAGAGTCCTAAGAGACTCCCACCGCTCCCCGCAAATAGAGAGAGAGAGAGAGAGAGAGAGAGAGAGAGAGCATGCGTGAGCGGGTGAGCACGGGAGGAGGGAAAGCTCTGTCTCTTTTAAACTGAAGAAAGTCTACTTGTACATGTAAAAAGAGTGATAGAATTAGAAAAACATTTCACAAGCTCCAGTGTAGCAATTGATATAGGCAAAGATCGGCAATGGATGCCAAAGTCATTAGGTGAAAGGTCAGTGGGGAACTGCCCGGTGTCAAAATAGCACTCCACAAAATTACTTATTTCAAAGAGAAAAGCATACCTTTAGGATGGAAATACCTGGAGGGCATCACCATAATCCGAAGATCAAATAGCATCACTCAGAGTGAGGCAACCTGATAATATATGCCTTCTGGTGTGATGCAATGTAAAGAACACAAAATCACTTAGGAAACTTGTTTAACCTGAATTAGTACCAAAATTTGTTTAACCTGAATCTACTCAAGCATCTAATTCTCACTTCTAATTTGTAAGAAACATGGAGATTGAAGAACAAGTGACATAACACCATGTGGACACAGTCGGGCAATGTGGGAACCTCTACAAAGCTTAGACTCTTCAAAGAGCCAATATTATGGGTCTGGCTACATAATTTATGGGGTCAAGTGCAAAGGGACATGTGAGGCCCCTTGTTAAAAGAGTAAAGAACAAAATGCTTTTAAGGACACTGTAATATAAAGTTTTTTCCTTTTTCTATGGTTCCTCTCTTGATTGGTCATATTTAAAATTTGCTATTTAATGACATTTTAAGTAAAGAGGAATGAGCATTATTAGCATGAATTTTCTCATCCATCTTTATTTTGTGCAATGCCACTTTTAACCACAAATAAGTACTTAATTCATATGTGGAATCACCAAAATGATACAACGTGTAGTTCATAGTTTGTACATACATGTGTATTTGGTTATTACCAGAAGAGTGGGATTGCAGCACAAAAATAACAGCTGCTTTTATTTCATTTCTTTTTTTTTTTTGGCTGCATCGGGTCTTAGTTGCAGCACACGGGATCTTTGTTGAGGCGCGTGAACTCAGTAGTTGTGGCACGCAGACTTAGTTGCCCCGCGGCACATGGGATCTTAGTTCCCTGACCAGGGATCGAACACATGTCCCCTGCATTGGAAGGCGGATTCTTTACCCCGGGACCACCAGGGAAGTCTCTATTTTGCTTCTTGATACACTTTGCCAACACTCTCTACCTTCCATGTACTTATAATTAAGGAAGTCCGGGAAGGAAAAGATTGCTCTGTCTTTCCCTTTCCTTATATGTCATCATTTTCAGGTAAGTTACAGGAAAGCATGTTACAAGGAATTAAGGTGAGTAAGGAAGGATATGATAGGATTCCTTGGTCACGCGTGTCTCTTAGAACCCTCTTGCCTTTGTTCTGCATCTGAAGAAAGCCTCTGGTTTGAATGAAAGTGCCCCACTTACTCTGTCGTAGATGTAACATACATTATGGGTTCACTGGAATTGTGTGCTTGTGGGCTATTGGGGACTATACACAGAAGGGTGGCAGAATGACGGCAGACACACATATTGTGCATTTTTCCTCTGCTCGTACACATTGTCCTCTCAGACTTCACTTATAAAACACGAGCTCAAAGCTAAAATTTCAGGAGAAATTAAGAATTTCAGGAGAGCAATAGCAGGACATCAAACCAAGCACTGAGTCCTCCTGAATACAAGTGCACAAGTCATACATCCTTGGTCACGGGGGACAAAATGTGGAGAGAGAGCTCTAGATCAGAGGTTGGCAACCTATGGCCCACAGGACAAATCTAGCCCACTGCTTTTTTTTTTTTTTTTTAACAGCTACAAGCTAAGAATGGCTTTTATATTTTTGAATGGTTGTTAATCTAAGTACCTACCTTTGTTTTTCTTCTTGGCCTGAAAAACATAAAATATTTAAATACTATCTGGCCCTTTGCTGAAAAATCTAGATTCCCTGCTCTAGATTAAAAGAGACTAAAGAGCAAAACAGCCAAATGCAATGGGGGAACTTTAATTGGATCCTTGTTTGGGAGAGAAAACAGAAAAAGTCGTTCTTGGGACAATTGAGGGAAATTTGAGTGTGTATTCATAGAGTATATACATATTCATTGTACTAGTTTTTCAACTTTTCTGCACATTTGTATTTTTTTCATAATAAAAATTGGGGGAAAAAATACAGGCCTAATGAGTTTCCCTGCCTATTGGGGGTTCAAAATTACTGTAATATAGGCTAGGTTTGAAACATACCATAGATGACATTAGAATGCAGGGATGCACTATGCTCCCAGGCCTAGCGTGGTGAGTATCATTCTTGCTCATGTTGGGGTTCCTGGGGTGCAATCATTGGTGTGTTGTTAAATGTTTAACAACTGGATCGCCAGGAAAAGAAAAACCAGTTTGTAGCATTTGCCAATCTCCGTCGTATCAATGCGCTCACCATGGCTGATTTAAAACTACCAACGTGATGTTACTGAACTCAAAGTTGAGAAGACATTCTCATAAAAACAGCTCTCATAGGCCCATAAGAGTTGGCTGCAGTACACCACTACAGTCTGGCCTGACAAAGGGTCGGACCAGACAAAATGCATCCTGATTCCTCGGGCGTTAAGGGAGGGCTGGTGGCTGGAACCTGGACCTCAGGAAATAAGGCACATATCAGCTAAGATTTAGGGTAAAATGAGCCTCCCAGCTTGAGCCACCCTCTTGCACTGCCGGCACGTGGCACCTCTTCACTGCGCTTCCCATGGGTTCCACAGTCTCCGAGCTGGATGCCCCACCTCCAGCTGGCTGCTCACCATTTCCAGACTGTCCACAGCACATCTTCTTTCCTAACAATCCATCCTTGCTCAAGGCTCCTGGGGCTCTCCACCCAGAGTCTGAACTTCTTTGCCTAGGTGTTCTCTCCTTGCTCCACTTCATTTCCCACACCAGCCCAGTGTTCATCCTCCCCTCACTGCCCCACAAATACAACCTATGTATTCTTTCCCTGCAAGTTCTCACTAACATTTCCCTGGCTTGGAATGTCCTACTCTCTCCTCTCTAAATTTTACAAGTCTGTAAATTCTGGTTCAAGACTCACACATTCCAGGAATCCCTCCCTGACTGCTGCAGCTCACAAATGACTTCCTTCTTCTTTATTCCTCATCTTCACTGCAGTGATTGCTTCCATTAATCATCACCTCCACCACCACCTCCAGTGCCTTCGTCACCTCCACCACCCCTGTCCCTCACCTTCACTAACTAACACCACTATCATCACCACCACCAGCACCTCTACCTTTATCTTCATCTCCTACATCACCTCTACCTTCACTGGTTCACAACTTCCACTACCACTTCCACCACCAATGCTCTGTTACCTTCACTATCACTTCCTCCAACACAATTATCACCACGTCTAATTTTACTTCCACTGACTTCATCTCCTTCTTCACCCCCACTACTGCTCCATTATCTTCCCTCCCACTTCTACCGTCACCCCCTCCATTATTATCGCTTCCACTTCTGTCTTCTCCACTGTTACTTCCATGTCTTATTCTCACTCGTCAACGCCACCATTATGACCACTGCTCTTTATTTCTTTTGCCTCTATCCTTAGTGCCTCCTCTTCACTATTATCAGATTTTTCTTAACTGCTTCCGTGTCCCTACCTTCGACGCTGAACATAGAAACCTCATATCTGGCCCTTGCCCGTAAATGATATCCATGTAAACATGAGCCTCTTCCTGCTGAGATAAGGAGACTTGTCTGAAGAAAGTAAAGTCAGATAGTGCTCAAGCCCATGGACAAGGACATTCACAGCCTTTCTTGGGCACTAGAGCTTGGCACATATGTGAGTAGTGGGGGAAGAGAACATGTGATCAGTTCAGAGGGTGGCGCCACCGGCTCAGCAGCTCCCACTCTGAGTCCTGCTTCCCTATCATTATCAGAACCAGGGTCCCCCAGGCTTGAGGTCAGTGATGCAGGAAGCAGGAGCGGTGCCAAGCCGGGTTGGATGAGTGGTCAGTCCAGCCCAACCCTTGGTCTGCCCTGTCTGCAGGCTTGCTGGGAAAGCATGCTGGTGCTCCAAGGCTCCAACCTCAGGTGGTTAGGCATAAGTGCCAAACATCCCCAGCTTCCCTTAATAATCACTGTGACTCTCCCACCCCTGAAATTATCAAAACCCTCCTTGAACCAATTTTTGTTTGCCTCCCTACCATCTCTAGGGTGGATTAATTCCAGATGTTTGCAGCTTCCTGGGCAAAGTACTGCTTCCTGTTTCCCCCCCACACAAAGCATCCCTTTCTAAACTTGTTGGGGTTACTCCCTGCTTCCACCATTTTGACGTGCTGAACCTTCTTCACTTTCTTCATGACACGAACACTTTCTCTCTTCTTCTCAGTGCTCTTGAGAATGAACAAGACAAACATGTAAATCTCTTTTCAGTCTCAGTTCCTGGGTGCTCTGATGGGCTTAGTCACTCTTTCTCCATGCGTAATAATGCCTTTATCGCTGGGGAATGGGAGTGAGTCGAACAGGGCTCCACTTCATGAAAAGCATACTGTCAGTTACTCATCTGATTCCTATGTATGTGCCTTCAGGGTAAATTCAGAAGAGGAGCAGGGCATACAATTGTTTTTCAGATTCGACCTCTCTCACCATCCTGCTTCCCTCCCTCAGGCCCCTGCCATCTGCCAAACAGCTTTGCACTTGAGGCTTCTCCTCTTGGAACGCCCTCCCTTCTCTTCTTCTTCGGGCTCAAGACCCAGTTCAGACACTTGGTCCCTAGAAGTCTTCCGTGTTACCCAAGGGGGAGACTAGATGCCTTCCACTGGACTCCCAAAGCCCCCTATACTCCATCAATTAGAGCATTTATCACACTCCACTGTAACTGTCAGGTTAGGTGCCCCCATCATCACCCCCTAAACTGAGATCTGCACAAGGGGGAGGGGCCATGGCTTCATCTCTGACTTGAAATAGCTTGTACTATTGGTTTGAGATATCTCCTGTAAGAAGTTCCTTGAATTATGTTTTTGACCTATAAACCTTATTAAGACAGCTCATCAAAGAGAGGCTTGTGGATGAGAGGATTCATACTTCTACAGAGAGGAGCTTGCCTTTTAGAACGAACAGAGGAGGAAAACACCCAGGGCTTGGGTGGATCAGGAAGTGATGCAGGCGTCTGGGTTGGTGAGACTCAGCGCCCTGGCAGGGGAGCACCAGCTGCCTCTCTGGGGTGGGGGGCTTCTGGGTTCCTGTGCTTCCTCAGACCCACTTCCCATTTTTGAAAACATACCTTTTCCTCTACGATGATCTGCAGTTTCACCAGCCCAGCCAAACAGGTTCATTATTTAGCAGCTCTTTTGGAGCCCTAGCTCACATCTTTCCTGGACTTTCAATATGACATTTTAAATAGTCTTGTGGCTTCCTGTAGACTAGTTACTTTTAAAGCAGAAAATGTTTCTATTTATTTCTGTTTTTCCCTAACAATATTTTCCAATAGTTCCTCTTACTAAAAATGACAGCTTTTTTTTGGTTCTGACCCTATCACCAGGAGGTAGAGTTTAATCTAGTATGTGTGCTGGGGTGAGAGGTTTACCCAAGTATTTCCTGTGTAAGATCCAGGCCACTCAGGACCAAGCTCCGTGTGTGTCCTTTCCCTGTGGGTTCTAAAGCTATAGTGCCTGCCCCAGGAAATGCTTGTGTGTCTCCTTTTCAAACATCTCTTCCATTCTGTGTTCGGAGGAGGTTATTTCTGCTTTCAGAAAAGCTGTCATGTTGGATGTGCACAATCAACATGGGTGGACACGTGTTCCTGGCCCAGGGGTTTCCAGGATCCCCAGCCCACACAGTCCTTCCCTGGCAGTGTCTGTGGGAGGAGAGGAGCTGAGCGGCATAGAGGGCAGCGAGGGGGCTGAAGGTCCAGCTCTCTGAAAGCAGAACCAGCTCCACCGTGGCTTCGGACCAGTGAACTGGATCCCAGTGTTCAAGAGTCTCATTGGATGGTGGGTGCCTACTCGTGACACATAAAAGGGAGAAGTTTCCCCTCAAAGATTTCATTCTCCCTGGCCTCTCTGGCAGAGCCTTCGTCTTTCCCCTCTCCTTTCCAACAGGATACATACACTCCGTTTAAGCAAGGGGCAATGTCAGGGCCCAGCTGATGGACTGTTGCTCTCAAGCTCATATATAGCTTGACAGGGCTCCCATAGGTATAGCTCAGATCAGGACCACCCCCACCTCTAGCTTCATCATCTAAGCAGATCTAAGCAGTGCCCTTCCAGGGACCACGTGCTTTCATTCCCTTTTGTTATCAGTCTCCTTCCTGGACCAAGACGTGCAGCCTCCTGCATAGTCCTTTCTGGTGCTCTGTGTCCTATTGAACTTAAGACTAAAGTTGGCTTAGAAGACATTTCTATTTTATACTTTCAAGTATGCTGGGTATTGCAGATAAACTTGCTCTGGACGTTCTTTTTCATGTCTTTTTGGTGAATATTTGTACTCCTTTCTGTTGGCTGTATATCCAGAGGTGGAATTGCTGGGTCATGGAGCACTATTTACCTTTAGTAGATTCTACCAAATGTTTTTCCAAAGCAGCTGAAACAACTTACCCTCCCACCAGCAGTGTCTGAGAGTTCCGTTTCTCCACATCCTCCCCAATACTTGGGATTGTCCATCTTTTTAATTGCAGTCTTTCTGGTGGGTACGTAAGAGTGTCTCATTGTGTTATTATTTACATTTCTCTGACAAGTATTTGATGTTGGGGATTTTTTCTAAGTAGCCATTTTGGATATCTTTTTTAAAGTTCCTGTTCAAATATTTCCCCTATTTTTTAACTGAGTTGTTTCTCTCCTTATCACTGACTTGTGGAGTTTTAAAAGTAAACATTCTAAATAGGACTTCTTTGTCAGATATGGGTATTGCAAACATCTCTCAGTCTTTGGCTTATCTGTTTGTTTTCTTAATAGTGTCTTTTGATGAAGAGGTTATTGATTTAAATGAAGTCCACTTTTTAAATTTTTTAATGCTTAATGCCTTTTGTGTCCTTTTTAAGACATTCTTGCCCTTCCCAAGGTCATGAAGATATTGTCTTATGCTTTCTCATAAAAGATCGTTTTACTTTCCTAATTAAGGCCTGTGATACACTTTGAATTAATTTTTGTGTGAAGTATAAGTTAGGGGTAAAGGTTAATTTTTTTCCACGTAGATATCCAATGGCTCCACCATCATTTATTGCAAGATATTTTTCTCCCATTGAAGAGCAATGGAGCGTTTGTTGTAAATCATAGCAGCTTTATTCATCATAGTCCTACAATGAAAACAACCCAAATGCCCATGAATGGAGAGACAAACTGTGGTACCTCTGTACAATGGAATACTACTCAGCAATAAGAAGAATGAACTATGGATAAGCACAATGACATGAATGACTCTCAAAAACATGTGGAGGAAAAGAAGACAGAGACAAAAGAATGCCTACGGTTTGGTTCCATTTATATGAGGCAAAACAAATGCACGGTGATAAAAGTCAGAACAGTGGGTCACCACCACTGGGAGCGTATTGGTGGGATAGGCTGGTTTGCAAGACACTTATTTTCTCAGCATAATCACCCTGGCAATAAAGGTCAAGAGAGGAGATGAGGCATCAGGTAGGAGGCTGTTAAAAATCCAGAGTAATACAACCTGTTTCTGTTTTAGTTGGGTTATTTCCATTTCTGCTCTGAGCAGTCTCGGGACAATTGGACCTTTCCCGTACTGTATCAGGGCATTAATTACTTTCTGTAGAGTCCCAGAATGTGGAAACTCCTAGAGTCCTAAATCATTAGTTCTAGAAGCAGTCTTAGGGCTCATTTGGCTGAGCCATCTCATTTTATAGAAGAGACAACTAGAGCTGACAAGAAAGGGGACTGTAAAAATGAAAACTTGGATCAAATTTTTTATTCCCAAAAGTTAAAAAGAGTTTTATGATCATCATTATTATTTTTGTCATCATGGCTGTTAAGATTTTGCAGACTCACTACATGGCAAGCACTGTGCTAAGCCTTGTGTAATTAATCCTCCCAACAAGCCTGTGAGGGAGTTGCTAGTGTTAGTACATGGTACGGATGAAGAGTTTGGAGCTTGGAGGGGCCCAGGTCACACGGCCACATCTGCCTAACTCAGTGCTGCCGAGTCTTCATAACTAGTCACCGTGTGCCCCTCCAGTGCTTCCATTCCTCAAACATGTGGTTCTTGTAGACCTCAGTGTTCACATGGTCTTTGAGTAGTCCTGGCCTTCTGTTCCAGGAGGGCCTGGATCCACACAGCATCTTCATGGGTCCTCCCTTGTCTGCTGTGGTTCCTGAGGCTGCCATCATATGGGAGCTACCTCCAGAGGTGTGGATGTGAAGGGCCCTCACCCAGAGCTTGTTCCATTCTGTCCCCTCCCACCTTCTCTATCTTTTCGGGTTTCTGTCCTCTGTGTAGTGTTGGGCCAGCCCCCTTTGGGCTCCCCTTATGAAGCCCAGCCTTGAAGGGTGATGTGAGGCTGCATTTTGTATGGACCTGTGGAAGGCTCATGAGCAAGTGTGAAAGATGACTCATCTTCACACCAACCCATGGTTCCCCTCAAGCCCTGAGCCCCTGGATTCATGTCCCAGATTTTCTCAATCTTTCCCTATTGGGTGGAGACTTTATAGATAGAAGTGACATATTGAGAAGAAACCCTAAACCAACCTGAGATTCCTTTTCTGCCCTGCAGACCATGAGACCACGTTTGTACGTGCGTGTGTGCGCACACACATACATTCAGGGGACCAGAGCCACGGGGATCCAGGATTGGGACTGCCTTTAACCACAGAGGCAGATCTGTGCAGTGGAACTTAAGTGGGGGCTGGGAATTAACTTTCTTCTTGACTCACTTGGCCCATCCCCTAGTATCTCCTTCCCTGGCCGGGGGTGGGTGGGTAGGGGTCATTGCTTTATGTTGGTGACTGGCCTCTACTAGGAGTCCTTGCCCTCCCTTGGATCTGAATCCAGCTGCCTGCAGCTGTGCTGAGTCTCCAGGAGATATAATCCCAGGGGTCTCCAGCCAAGTGCAAGGGAATGTTATGCCCACAGGATGAGGAAGAGTGGATGGGACAGCCCAGAATCAGGGACTTCTGCCCCCCTGCTCCCTGAAACCCTAGGCCAGAGGCAACCCTCAGCAGCCTTCTGCCTACCTGGCTTTCCCTGGGCAGGGGAAGGGGAGGAAAAAGAAGTAGAGAAAAAACAATGGGAGGAAAAAGAGGAAAAAATAAGGAGGAGAATCCCCCTTTCCCTGTCTCAATTGGGGGCCCATGGTGCCCTTCAGGACTCTTCCCTGAGGAAAGTGTGTGGATGGAGGGCTAGCAGATACCTCATCCCTGAAAAAGTGCTTGTATTTTTTAGGGGCTGCTTCCAGACAGGGCCCCAGAGGTGTCTGTTTTTAAATATAATCATGGAGGACTTCCCTGGTGGCACAGTGGTTAAGAATCTGTCTGCCAGTGCAGGGGACACGGGTTCGAGCCCTGGTCCAGGAAGATCCCATATGCCGAGGAGCAACTAAGCCTGTGTGCCACAACTACTGAGCCTACGTGCCTAGAGCCTGTGCTCCGCAACAAGAGAAGCCACCACAATGAGAAGCCTGCGCACTGCAACAAAGAGTAGCCCCTGCTCGCCGCAACTAGAGAAAGCCCACGTGCAGCAACGAAGACCCAACGTGGCCAAAAATAAAAGAAAATTAAAAGAAAATACTAGGATACCTCATTTAAAAAAAATAATAAATAAAAGCATGGAGTTGGCTTGAAACACTTTAAAAGTGTGCTGGTGTCAATAGTTGGGTCCTGTGCAGTCATAAATATAAGACACTAATTTATGTACTTGTTTGTCTCTCCAGCAAATGAATGTTCCCTGCTGTGCTAGACCCTGACATGGCAGAGAACAGAGTCATGAACCCTGCTCTTGAGTCCCAGGCATTGTCGGGGGAGGATTTCCAGCAGAGGGAGGCAAAAATGGATGATTCCCAGGGAAAGTGATGAGCCCTGGGGGGAAAGAACCAGGAGACGGCAGAGACAGGAGACAAGACTCTTCTAGTCCAGAGTCAGTGGAGGGACACCTGTTTCGTGTAACAGTTCTTCCTTTACATATGGTCTGTGGCAGCAGTTAGATGGTTGTGGCAGAGACCACAAAGCCCGCAAAGCTGAAAATAATTACTATTTGACCCTTTACAGAAACTGTGTGACAACCCTAACCTAGACTATAAGCTACCGGAGGACAGGATCCGATCCTAATTTTGGAGCCCGAAAATCTTTAACACACTGCCCAATGTGTACTTGTTGCTCAATAAGTATTTGTTGTGTGAAAAAGTGAGCCTAGAACAGACTAAAGGTGGGACATAGCAGAGAGGATCCAGGAAGATTTGGTTCAGGAAGGGAGTGGGGAGTGCAAGAGGAACACACAATGATCCTCTGTATTCAAGGATTACATTTTCCGGAATTTGCCTACCCACGTGTTCTTACTGAGGTGGGATAAGGTGATGCCCTGCCTTCTTATCTCAGCTCTCATACTATAAATAAGTGGCCTTTTTTGCTCTATTTAGTGACACGTTTTTTACATATCTGTACTTTGTGTGGGTGATTTTGCTGTTTAGGATGGCCCCCAAGCATAGCACTGAAGTGCTGTCTAGACTTCCTAAGAGCAAGAAGGCTGTGATGTGCCTTATGGAGAAAATACATGCTTTAGATAAGCTTAGTTCAGGCATGAGTCACAGTGCTGTTGACTGTGGATTCAATGCTAATGAATCAACTACATCTATTAAATAAGATGCCCTTAAACAGAAACGCACATAAAGCAAGGTTATGTACTGATGGTCGATGAAAATGTTGTGGCCAGAGGCTGGCAGGAGCCTAACCCCACACTTCCCCTAGGAGCAATGTTTCAGTATTTGCTAATTAGGGTTCACAGTGACCTTATGGAACATAACTACAGAGAATAATGAGAATTTACTGTAGATCAAATGGCAAGAAATAGACAACGCTTATTAGAACCGACCAAGAGAAGAGAAGGGCAGTGTGGAATGAAGAGGATGCAGAATGGACAGGAGGAGGTGTCAAGGAGATGGGGTTCTTTGGACTGAACGAGGGCCAGCAGCTGTGAAGCTGTGAGGAGGACAGCTGGGCCGTCAGCACCTTTAGTCAGAGGTCACAGCAAGGGCCAGGGACCCACACAGAGAAATACCTGAGCCCTGCAGAGGTGCAATGGGAGATGGTGCCCACCTTGGATGGAGGCGGGGCAGGGTGCAGGTACACCTGGAAGGGAATTCTTTTACCAGGAGGGCACCCCAAGGTGCAGTGGGAGATTGGACCTTGAGGATGAGGGGCCATCCCTCCCTCCATGCCATGGGAGATGGAGTGGACAGGACCTTCCAGCCAGCACCAGGCTTCCTGAGCCTCAGGCACGGGCTTGTGACAACACACACCTCCAGAGCAAGCCCAGAACTGCCCTCGGAGCAGAGGAGTCTGTCTTGGGCACCAAGCCTGCTCTGTGGGCCAGCTGGCCGTGGACAAAGTCCGGGGCAGGGAGGCATCAGCAGAGCAGGAAGAGGGGCAGAAGGTCAGGCCAAGGCTGGGGGCTTCAGGGGAATGTCTGCCTTCTCCCCTCTGTTCCTGGTAGGGGCAGTGGACTCAGAACCATAAAGGCCCCTCCATTCAGAAACCATCTGCCCAAGAAGACTGGCTGTGATCAGACTGATTTAGTCCTTACCAGTGATCTGAAAGTCACGAGGCAGGGGCTTCGCTGGTGGCGCAGTGGTTGAGAGTCCACCTGCCGATGCAGGGGACACGGGTTCGTGCTCCGGTCCAGGAAGATCCCACATGCCGCGGAGCGGCTGGGCCCCTGAGCCATGGCCGCTGAGCCTGCGCGTCCGGAGCCTGTGCTCCGCAACGGGAGAGGCCACAACAGAGAGAGGCCCACGTACTGCAAAAAAAAAAAAAAAAAAAAGTCACCAGGCAGAAAACAGCTCCCCACCCCTGACCCAGGCACACCTCGTTATGTCAATGTTCTGTTTGCACACAAATAACCTTTTGTTGGCATTTTAAAAAAACTATTAAGTCATAGGTTTTCAAACTGGAAAGTGCCTCAAGAAGTGCAGTTCCTTACCCTGGAGCAAGTAGAATATTATTATTGTGCCCACGTTACAGATTAGGAATAGGGTACAGGGGCCCTTATAGATAATAAGGGGCAGATGGGGACCTGAATGCAGGTCCCTTCTTCCTAGGGTCTCCCTCTAGACTAGCTTGGCTCCCCCATGTGGTTTTGGGACTTGACTTTCTCCATTCGATCCCTGTTTTCCTCCAACACGTCTCAATGTAACGGAGCCATGTGCCTGCTCTGATGTGCGCTCCCGATAACTTCGGCCTCTCTGTCCCCCATGCCGGCTCTCTGGTCTCAGGCCCTGACTCTCTCAGTCCTCTGTCCATGGCTGCTCTCCGTGGCTTCAGAGAAAAGTGGCTGTGAGGGTGCAGACACGGGTGGGCTGCCTCGTAGAGCAGGGGGTTCTGTGGCTCCCTGAAAACAAGGCTTACTCTGTTAGCCATGCTGCGGAGGCCAGCTGCTGGGGGAAAGCAAAGGAAAGAAAGTCTGTTTCAAAAAGCCCAGGTGAAGGTGGCCAAGACAAATACACTCAGCCGAGGGAACAGGAGGGCTGGAAGATTCCAGATGCAGAGGCCTCCCTGCACTACCACGATCTGACCAAGGGGCTGGGCAGAGGAGGGAGGGAGAGGAAGATGCCAGGCAGGGTGTCTTTACCTGCTGCCGTCTGAGCCCAGGCAGGAGACGTTCTCCTGGGGGCAGGCCCTTAGTGGGTGGGGGACTGAGCCGGATTCAACCCAACAACACAAGCTTCCTCCGGAAAACCACGGCCCCGCAACGGGAAGCAGGGGAAGGGGTGTGCAGATAACACCCGGCGTTGTCCCAGGTGATGATCAGCAAGGGAAGGTGGCTTTTTGCTCCCTCTCTTCCTCATTCCAGGCCCCTGCCTTACTCACTCTTGTGTCACGTGGCTCTTCTGTCAACGCTGGCTGAGCAAGAGGTGCTGAGGGAAGGTGTGGGTCCTTCTTTTATTGCTGTTCTGGGAACCAAACCTGGGCCTCACGGAAATGTATGTTCTGAAAGGACAGCTCGTGGTCTCCCAGCACGAGACATTTACCCAGGGCGGGCCCCGGTAAGTCAGGGGGCCACACGTCCCGGGAGAGAGTCACGCCAGTGGGTTGCAGGCCTGAACAGTAGGGCATTTTGCTGCCGCCTCATACCTAACCCTCTCTCACGAGCACAGGGAAAGGGAGAGAAGGGCAGAACCAGCAGCAGACAACGTCGACACGAGGGAGAAGACCACACTGGCTGGAGGAAGCCCGAGGACCTGGTTGGGCCAATGCCTCTGGGGCTGGGCCACCAGGCAGAGGCTCTGGGATCTGCAAACAGTGGCCCCCTCCCTGACTGCTGGGAGCAGACATGTGTTGGCCTGATGTCAGACACACTGGGCAGGCCCAGAGGGAGCAGGGCAGTGGGACAAAGGCCTCCATGGGCAACCTCACCATATGTCTGAGGCCTCCTGGCTAAGACCCAGGGGTCTTTTCCAAAATGTTGAAGGGCTGGCCTCTGGAAGAGAGTGATGCTGCTCTCTAGGCCCCCCCGAGGGAACTGGAGTGATGGATCAAAGAACCTGGAGACAGTTATCCTCAAAATAAGGAAGAGGGACTTCCCTGGTGGTGCAGTGGTTAAGAATCCACCTGCCAATGCAGGGGACACGGGTTCGAGCCCTGGTCCAGGAAGATCCCACATGCCGCGGAGCAACTAAGCCCGTGCGCCATAGCTACTGAGCCTGAGCTCTAGAGCCCGCAAGCCACAACTACTGAGCCTGCGTGCCACAACTACTGAAGCCTGTGCGCCTAGAGCCCGTGCTCCACCACGAGAGAAGCCACCACAATGAGAAGCCCGTGCACCGCAACCAAGAGTAGCCCCCCTCGCTGCAACTAGAGAAAGCCCGTGTGCAGCAGCAAAGACCCAATGCAGCCAAAAATAAAGAAATAAAATAAATAAATTTACATAAAAAAAAAGAACTTGTCAGTAATTGTGAAATCTCTCTGAGGACAGATAAGGTGTTTTAGAAGATAATGAGTTTCCTTCCATTAAGTGTGTCCAAACAAAAGGTAGCAACTACTTTGGAGGGATGTTTGGAGGGGAGTCATGAATTGGATTAGTGACTGCCATAGATTTTCTTAAAGGCATGTCTCATCTACCCTGAAAGTCTTTAAGTCCCAGGAATTGAGTCAGTGGCATGCACATTGGCAAGTGTTTTAATCTCACTGAGCCTCAGTTTCCCCATCTGAAAAACAACATGTCTGGGTCACATCATGATGGGGATCCAATGAGCTTTGACACTCTCAAAGATATAGTGACATGTAAGATATCACTAACATGGGCTCTCAGTAAATATGGGTGGCTATTAAATTAGCAAGGTCAGTATCTGACACCAATGGCAAGACCCCCATATCTACTGAAGTCTCTAGTGCCAAGCCTTGCCTCATTGTTCCCTAAATCAGCAGTCAGACTGAAACACACACACACACACACACACACACACACACACACACACACTCTCTCTCTCTCTCTCTCTCTCACCTCCTCCCATTCTGAAGAATCTTTCAGGTTAGTCAGGGAGCAGATCACCTTCCTCCACCTGACTAACTTTTACTTTTTTTTAAAAAAGACTGAACTCAAAGACCATCTCTTAAGTTCTTTATGACCTACTTGCCCTGTTTGGACTAGACCTTCTCGCCCGAGCTAGTATTTCTATAGGTCTTTTGTAATGGTCTGTTTCCTTGCGTATCTTTCCCACCAGGCTGAGCTCTGGGGGCCAGAGGTGGTGTATAGTGCATCATCAAGGCAGGAGAGTTCAATGATAAAGACTACGTGCTTTGGAATTGAACATACCTGGGTTAGAGTCCTGGTCTGCTCTTGACTAACTGCTGCAGGACCTTGGCCTCCTTGGCAGGAACTTGAGTCTCAGTTTTCTTGCCTGTAAATGGGAAGAATAAAGTGAGGATAGGGTGGGATGAACTGGGATATTGGGACTGACGTATATACTCTATTGACAGTATGTAAAAAACTAAATAAAGTGAGGAAGATACACTCAGAGTCATTTTGAGGATTAAAGAAAGAAGGTATGTAGGAGTTTAGCATGGGACCAGGTACACAGTAAACGTCCAATAGATTTAGCTATTGTGATTTTGATTATGGATTATTTGTTCCTAAGGCACAGTGGTAGTTTAGAGTGTAGGTGACTGAACGGATGGAGAAAAGACTGAACATTCGCCTGTCCCCTGGCTGGCAGGGCTGAACTCATAGCGACCTTCTGTGGTGGGCCCCCTGTACTCTGTCTCCCTGCGGTGGAAAGTGCACTGTGTTAGGGATCAAGGAGCAAGGAGCCCCTTAAGGCAGGGAACTGAGGGACCAAGGGGCTGAGGCTTTATCTTGGGTCCCACCAGAGCCACTCTGGAACACTTCAGAGGAGGCCCAGGAGGGCGGTCCTTGTTGGGGAGCCCTGGAAGGTCCTGGTGCCACAGCCTGGGTCCCATCCGCTCTTGTGCAATCCTCACTCCCAGGGTGACTGTTGCTTCTGGAGTTTGCTTAAGGAAAGTGGCGGAGGGAGCATGAGCTTTGGAGCCACTCGGCGTCCGCTGTGGCTGCTCAGGCAGACACACAACAAAGCAGCCCATTGAAGGCCAGAACAACCAAGTCCCATAAACAGCCTTCAGAAGGGACACCTTGTCCCACATTTACAGAAATGCACCCAGGGTCTATTTAAAGGCCTACACACTGGAATAAGTACAAGTCGGTTTATTTCTGATTGTTCACGTGGCCCCCCCCTGGGATTTTCTCTGAAGAATGAATCCCACTTCCCTATTGTCCCCACCTATCCCCAGACATTTTAGCCTCTCTGAGTCTCTTCATTAAAACGAACAAACAAACAACCTAGTCTATTAGATTTTTAAATTTTTTCTTTCTGAAACATGGTTTAGCCAGATCCCCCTTTGAGGGCTGAGCTTTGGCCAAATATAGATGTTTAAAATTTAATTATTTTGATGTTACCAAGTAGCAGAGACCTGTTTTCTTGGGGGAGGAGGGGCTTGGCGGAGGTACCGGGTATGAAATATAGGCCAACTGCAAACTTGGAGCCTATGATGACTCCTCTCTGCCTGGGCAGAAAGAACTTTTAAAATACAAACAAGAGGCAAAGGACCCCTGGGCCCAAACTACCCGCTTCTAACCAGCCACTCGTAGGGAAGGAACTGAGGAAGGGAAGGGCAGTGCCAGGTGTCAAGCTCCGAGCTTGGAGTGTGTGTGTTACACACCCAGCCTGGGTGTCGCTACAGGGAGGGGCAGGGGGTGGGGATCTCTGGGGTCAGGCAGACGGGGGTTGAAATCCTGGCTCCACCAGGGAAACGTCTTACCTCTCCGTGCCTCAGTTTCCTCGCCTGTAAAAGAGGATAATAAAAGAACCAGCTCATAAGGTGGTGGCAAGGATGACATGAAGTGATATTTGCAAAGCAGTTAGAACAGTGCCTGGGTCATGATAAATAATCAATAATTATTATTCCCACATTAGAGAGGAGGAATCAAGGCTTGCAGAGATCGGGCGAGTTGCCCAAGGTCACACAGCTAGCCAGTGGTGGAAATGGGTTTCAAGCCCGAATCAGCTTGGTGTAGAGCTAGTGGGCTTGCCCTCACCCTTTACTGCCAAGCAAAGGAAGGGGATTCCTGCTGAGTCTTGAGCTGAAGAGGCTGAGGGGGACCTTGCCTACCCTTTCCCATGCCCACAACCTAAGGGGGCCCAGAGAAAGAAGGTGAGTCCTAGGATTCTGGGATTATTTAAACACTGACATTTAGCCAGTGCTTCCTACTGCTTATATTCAACAGGAATACAGCTTTCACTATGGGCCAACTCTGTTCCAAGCACTTTACATGTAACTTACTCATTTAGTTCTTATAATAATCGCCTATGAGGTGGCTAGTTATTGTTATTAGCATTATTTTTCAATGAAAATCATTTATTATAAAACCACTGAAACTTTCCTTAAAAGGTCAAGCTTGCAATCACTTGAACGTGACAGAATTAAGAACGGTTTTCCCCACTTCCATCCTCAACCGCATATTTCATGGCACAAGCAAAACTGGATGGAGCCTTAGCCTCCCAACCTCCAGGTCAGCACTCCTGCGGGCAACACCATCCTAGTCCTGGGTCTGCCACCAGCAGTCATCTGGATAGGGGATTCTGGACCGGCCCCAGCCTTAAACGAAGCACCCCCAGGCCCACGCAGAATTTAGCAGCCATCTGGTCCAGAGCGCTCGCTCGATTTCCCAGGATACGAAACTGGAAAGACATTGCCACAATGAGGAGCGTCATAACATACTGGTAAAAGGGCGGTCCGATGATGAAGATCCAAGAGTCTGCATCCTGTGACCACGTTGATCACGAGGAAGACCCTGAACCACATGTAGAAGGCCGTCAGCATCTTGCTGACCTGGCCAAACAATGCGGGTAACATCCACAGCTCCACGTAAATGACCTCTGGGTTGTGGCGCCTCTAATCTGTCTCAGACTTCGGGCACGAACAAGCCCCATGAGCCAGAGGGGCACAGGGAGGAACATGGGCCCGCTTCTACAGATGAGGAAACTGAAGCACAGAGAGGTTAAGTAGCTTGCTCAAGGTCACACAGCTAGCACATGCTGGGATTTAAACCCAGGTCTGGCTCCAGAATCCATGCTCTTAACCATCATGTCAAATGTTTTATATTCAAAAACATTTAAATCTGCAGCTTGCCCCTCCCCCCTGCCCTCAGCACCCCATTGCTTGATCCTTTGCCACTTTTTCTTTTCTCTATAGACCTTGTCACCCTCTAACTTAACATACACTTTACTTATTGATTATGTCTATTGTTTATTGTCTCCCCACTATCTTTAATGAATATAAGTACCACTAGGAGCTTGTTTTGTGCACTGATGTATCCTAGTCACCTAGAACAGTGCCTGCACACAGTAGGCACCAATAAATACCAAATAAATCATTAGACGAAGAAGCAAAGGGCTTACGGGGGTTGTGTTGTATCAAGTACATTAAGCAATTTGTTCAAGCATTCATTTGGTTGAGTGGTGAGACAGGACTCAAACCCAGATCTGACTTGATAATGCTCTTCTTAATCATGGGTTTTCTTTTAAAAAACGATGTGTTTAACCATATATATATATATATATATATATATATATATATATATATATATATATATACATTTTTTTAAACCAACAAAACTCTGAGAGAAGTCATGTTGGGGCTTATTGTTTGCTGGCAAACATAGCTAATACCACACTTTGCAGGTGCTGTTTTGAGAAACCAAAAAGCAGAAGCAAGTTTCATAAGCAGGGCTGGGTAGAGACTTTGAAAGTTGCTATGGACCTAGAAGAATATGCCCCATATGTAATCAATATGAAAGCCACACTAAACCAATAGGAGTGTAAGGGAGGCCAACAAAATTTTCATTTGCCCTATAATAGGGACTTTGATGCTTTTTTTAGAAATGTCAAAATTCTAACTTCTTTCAAAAAAATCTTATGTGTGTGTGCCCCTGCTCTGCCGGTGCACCAAGGGGCTGAGCTGGACTTGGGGATGACACAGTTCCTGCCCTCGGGGAACTCAGGCCAGTGGGGGCAACCAAAACGTAGTGCCCAGTGACTGTGGTGCGTGGTGTATAGAAGCTTAAGGATGAGGCGCTTGGGAGCACAGGGGTTTGGGAGCTTCAGGGAAGTCACCCAGAAGAGGGAGGGGACATTGGAACTAGATCCTCCCATGTTCCAAAGTCCCTGAGTTTCGTCCATTTTGCACCACCCCTTGCAAGGAACAGGGGTTGACAAGGTCAGGGCTACTCACCTCCATGAGGTCCTGTAGGAACACAAGGCCTGGGATAATGCTGGTTGTCACAACCCTGCCTCCTGTAGTCTCAGAACCAAGCCCCTCCTGAGAAACTAGCGCCCCCTCCAGGCAGCATTCCCTGAACACCACCTCCAGTCTCTGCTCTTAGAACAGTTGTCCTTCCATTAGGCCCATAATTTACAATCAACCCCGTGGGGCAGGCCTCTTTTCTCACCCACGCTGTAGCGCCCTGCCTCTTCCCTCTGCTGTGCCTGACTCGCAGCCTGCAGGTGAGCCTGCTCCAGAGATGTCCAGCTGAATGGGCTGTGCTTGTCCTTATTCAGCCCCAGAAGCATTGGTTAGTTCCCTAACAACTCACATTTGTCAACACTGGAGCTGTGTTCCTCGCTTTGCTGCTTTATCTCAATTCTCACATCAACCCAGGCATGGAGGTGCGGGCATTATTTCCATTTCACAGATGAAGTGACAGAGGCAGAGAGAGGAGTCAGGTACTGCCTGAGTCACACAGGTTACGAGGGGCAGTGCTGACCTTGATGGCAAGTTGTTGACTCTGGATCATCACAGTGTCTGTACTGCCTCCCACATGTGTAGGTGAGGGGCCTGAGGGCCTGAGGATGGGCCTGGAAGGGGCAGATGTGAGGATATCCTAGACATAGGTCCACTTCCTCAACTTAAGCTCACTCTGGACCCAGAGTGTGGGCATATTCCTGTGAGGTCTTTCCGCTCCTATCCTTAGGTGGAGGTCCAGGCAGGCCCCTTGCCTCCATCCCCCAGCTCTCCTGGGACCCCAAGAGCTGATGTCCCGCAGGCTTGCCCTCCTATGGAGGTCCTGTGCTCCAGACATTTCGTGACCCATCCTCCACCCCTGTAGGGATTCTCTGGCTTCCCAAGGTACTCACCCCACAGGAATGCATTAAAGACAACTGTCCTTCTTCCCTAAGCAGGGCTTTCTGGAGACATGGCACTATGACAAAGATGAGAATTTCAGTGGTGAATTTAGTAGGGCCTGTATCATCTTCTCCAAAGCCGACTTAAACCTTCTGATTAGAGCTCCTTCCTCCAGGACTCCTAATGCTCCTGTGCTGGTCTCCCTGTCCTCTTGCCATCTCTCCTCCTGGAGCCGTGTAAGCTCAGGAGGCTGCCTCAGCCGCAACATAAGGGCTCAGCACTCTGCTCCCTGCCATGCCGAGGGGAGCAGCCTGTGTGAGCAGTTTGCACCTTGGGATCAGCTCCTGCTGCTTCATGCATCAGGCCTCTAGGGACTACAGGACAGAGCTTAAGCTCTTCATTCTTCAAAACTGGGAGATTTCTGGCAACCTCGGGGAAGGATTTTATATTTTGTCTCCTGTTTTTCTTTAATAGCCAAGGGATGGAAAATGTAGAAAACCCTGTGCTCAGCAGAAACCTCCTTCTATAAGGAAATAGCAGGAAACCGCGTTCCAGGATGATCACAAGGCCAGCTTAGGTGTTTCTTGGAGCCTCTGGCTTGGTTCCATAATGCCTGATGGCCCAGCCCAGGTGAGCTGGCACCTCTGGAGCTTGGCAAGCCCACTTTGCTTTGTGAGCCCCCTGCCCTGGGCTGGTCAGGCCCTGGGAAAGGCACAGGCTTTCTCTGTGATTAACAGTTTTCTATTTAATACTGACTCCTCTTGTGCCCCTTCTTCCCTGCCCCCTGGCTCATTTTTCATGGAAAAAACAACAGTTTCCATGATGAGCTCAGCGTACAGGCAGGAACTAAACCTGTCTGGGCCTTTTGCTTCCCCATTGGAGGGGTGTGGATTAAGTGACCTGTGGTTTTTGCTTGGAGCCAACATTCCATGATTCTATGGTTTTTCTCGCGGAGGAAAGCTTCTCTCTGTTCTTGAGTCTGCAGACTGTGACTGAGGGGGAAGGCTTCCAGGCAGAGCCATCAAGCTCCTTCCTAGTTCACTGTGACTAATCCTGTCCTCTCCGCCACCTAGCAACAACACACACATACACACAGTGTATTAAGCAAGCATGCCTCTCATGGGTTGCCTTCTTTCTTTCATTCATCCACCCATCCATTCATCCATCCATCCATCCATCCATCCATCCATCCATCCATCCATTTATTGGCTTATTCATTCGTTCCATGACTGTTACTTAAGTGCCCACTGTGTCCTGAAGACACAGAGGTGGTTGGATTCCCTGCCTGCCTTTGAACTCACAGACTGGTGGGGGAAGGGCACCATGTAGATCAGACAGGCAATGCTGAGTGAAAGGTCTAGTGCAGCAGTCTGGCAAGGGGTTGTGAGGAGAAGTGGCCACAGCATACTGGTCATATCACCACCTCCTCAATTTATGCTTGCTCACACTGGACCCAGAGTGCAGGCATACACCTGTGAGGTGCCCTAAATGCTTTGGAGACCCAATCAACCCAGGAGGGTTGGCCAAGGTTCAGGAAGGGCATGCAAGTGGGGAATTTGGGACCAAACCCAGGACCCCTGAATGTTGTCAAGTTGGGGATTCTTATCTTGATGACAGCTAGCAAGACTCAGGACTCTGAAATAAGACAGGGTGAAAAAAAAGCACTCAGGCTTCATTGTAGAATTCCAGAGCCAGCGTTGTCACCTACTTCCACTTCCTCTTGGCAGGCAAGGAAACTGAGGCATAGATCGGACAAGTCATGTGCCTAATGTCCCCAGCTAGGAAGGGGCTGAGCTGGGAGAATGCCCAGGTCTCCTGACTCCAGGCTGTTCTCCAACAGACTCTGGTTCAGCCACACTGCTGTAATTGCTTACACCCCACTTCCAAAACTTTCCCTGGGAGGTCCCGAATCAGACTGACTGGCCACAGCAAATGCTGCTGTGCTAGCAGAAGGGGTGAGCTCATCCCGTGAGGTGACGTGGCAGGATAGTGGTAGCCTGGGCTTCTGCTGCCATCTGAAATCATGGATGAAAATAGCTTGCCTGTGGTCTATTGATACCCAATACTCTATCATCAGATTGGGGAAGTCAATTAAAAGTGTCTGGTTTCCCCCCGGGGGCCTGGGAATTGCACGGAGGCCAGAGACCAGTGGCCAAAAGGAACAGGGCCATAACTCCCCTTTTACAACACCAAAGCCAGAGGCTGCAGGCTGCACCTAGCTGGTCTGCAGGAAGCAACAGGCAGCTTCCAGGGACTGGCAAAACCAGCTCTCCAGTCTGAAGAAAGGCTCAGACTCAGGTCGCAGGAACATCTGGCCCTCCTGGAATATGCACAGGAAACAGCTCAGGATGGGAGGATCCTGGGATTGCCCTGGAACTTCCTGTGGCCACTGGAGCAGAGGCCAGGAGACCAGGCTGGTATGAGTTGGGAGCCACTGTGGCTGGTTCCAAATGGGACCTCAGGGATACTGGTTAATGTTCAGACCAGGGCCGAGCTATGAGTGCCCAGGGGAATGCAAACTCCTCTCCTGTCACTTGTGAAACACAAGAATGTGGACCTCCTTCCCCTCTTCAGCAAGATGGTGACCTGGGCCAGCCAACAGGAGGCAGAACCAGGCTCTGCAAGCCCTACTCTGGCTGAAGTCAAACCGTGCCTCTTCCCCAAGATAGCCTGACTATCTGTGGGCTGTAGGTCTGATGTAGCTCCACCTCATTACTCAGCCAGCTCCCCTTCCGCCTTTTCCCCCATTGTCCTTCCTCTTTTCAGGCCCCCAGATTCCAACTTGCCTTGGCTGGATGGTGAAAACTGTGAGAGCACAGGGGTAACATGCTGGGCCAGCGGTTTTCCGACTTGAGAATCCAACATCCGAATCATCTTTGAGGGCTTGTTAAAATAGAATGCTGGGTCCCATCCCAGACTTTCTTGGGTCCTAAGAACATGCATTTTGAGCAAATTCCTGAGTGATGCTGTTGCAGTGGGTCCAGGGACCACACTTTAAGAAACTCTGTGCTGGACAATGACCAGATAAGGAAGGGAGCAGCCTTAGCTGACATAACTGGGGAAGGCCTCCCTGAGGAGGTGACATTGAGCTGGAACTTGAAGGGCAAGGAAGAGCCAGACATGCAAAGGTCTAGGGGTTCTTAAACTCTTCTGTGCCACAGGCACTGGGACACTCTGATGAAGCCTATGGACCCCTTCCCCAAATGATGTTCTTAAACACATAAAATGTATTACACAGGGTTACATAGGAAAACAATTAAATTAAAATCCACCTCAATCTATGGACACCCCCCCCCCCCACCCTGGTTAAGAACCCTGAGAGAAGGAGTGCTTGGGAGAGAGGGAAGAGCAAGTGCAAAGACCCTGGGGTGGAAATAACTCGGCAGGTTGGAACTCAGTTCAGCGGACTGAGCATAATAGGTGGAGGGGAGTAAAAGCAGGGGCCTGGGGCTGTGGCGTTGGCTTTCGCCTGTATTCCCAGCGTACTGGGAGACATCGGGGCTTTCAAACAGGGCAGAGTGGTGATCAGATTCCTGTTCTAAAAGATCACTTTGGCTGCTGGACGGAGAATGGTATGTTAGCGGGACAAGAGGGAACGCCGGAGACCCATGCAGGGTGTTGCCAGCCCCTAGGTGATACACAGGACCTGGCTTTGACTCAGAGTACCGCAGAGAGAGAGGAGCCTGGGGAGTCAGGAGGGATCTGGGAGGTATACTTGAGTGAAATGCCTGTGTGTTGGCCACAGGGCAGAGGCAAGGGAGGACAGGGAATGGGGGTTAGAGCCTAGTGCTGACTGTTCCTAATTCACCAAGCGACCTTGGACCAATTGCTTCGCCTCCCCGGTCCTCAGGCCCTAGTGGGTAAGGGGAGGGGTGGACTAAACTCTAATTGCGAGTCTATAAGGGTTCAGTGCGGGATTGGCGAACCCTCTGGCTAAGAAGTGCTGTTTGCCCCCAGGGAGGGTGATGCCCGCGGTGGCGGCGCCCCTGTGGCTGCCCAGCCTGGCCTGCGGGCGGCTCTGCAGGCGGAGGGGGCGGCGGCCGCCGCGGCAGCCAGGTGGCGAAGCGACGAGGCGGCGACGCGGCGAGGCGCCTCGGTCCGGCTGCCAGCGGCGGCTCGGCGTCGTCCAGCAGCGCCCGCCCAGGACAGTGAGAACCCGAGGGAGCTCGGGCGGCCGCGCGGGGGCGAGGCTAGCGCCCTCCTCCTCCGCCTCTGCCGCCGCCGCCTCTTTCTCCTTCTACTCCTTCTCTGGGCAGAGCCTTTGGAAAAAAGGGAGCGGCAGAGGGGCAGAAGGCAGCTGGCCGGCTCCGCGCCGCCCACCCGGGCAGCGAGTGCTCAAGAGGAAAAACGGCCATCTCAGCCCCGGCTCCCACCTGACCCCATCCCTCCTCGCTAAGTCCACGGGCCGACCCCCGGAGGAGGAGGCACTCCCCACCCACTGGATGCCTGAAAAGGAAATGGTTCTTCCAACTTCACTGCCACAGGCCCCTCGTTCCCCCCCCCCCCTCAGATCCTTGAATTGCAGTCTGGAGATTGCTTCTGGGAGGCTCCGTCACTTAATCTACAAACTTTATTGAAAAACCGCTCCTTGCTGGCCCGGAGCTGGAGCCCTGGTTGCTACACAAATTAACATCCAGTCCCTGCCCTGGAAGAACACCCGTGGAACGGTGGAGACAGAAATGTGTAGTAAGATGAATTGAGCACCCACTGTTTGCCAGGTTTTGAAGGTAGGTGTATTATCCCCATTTACAGATGAGGAGACAAATACCATACATGGTGCACTAAGATAACAGATGGGTGAAATTACATTTTCAAGACAGTATATAAAACCCGAAAGAAGTGAATCTCTTAGGATATATAGATCTCTCTTACAAAACCCACCAGAATGGCTACAATTGAAAAGACTGAAAGTATCAAGTATTGTCAGGGATAAGGAGCCACTGGAATTTTCAGAAACCACTGGTAGGAGTGTAAATTGGTACAAACATTTTGGAAAATGTTTGGCAGTTGTCCATTAAAGCTAAACCTGCAAAAATCCCAATGATGCAACAATTCCACTCCCAACTGCACTGAGTGCTTATATCCATCAAAAGGCATGTTCAAGAACGTTTATAGTTGCTTTATTCATGTGTAATAGCCCCAAACTGGAAACAACCCAAATGTCCAGCAACAAGAAAAAGGGTGAATAAATTGTGGTATAGGCACATGGTGGAATATTATGCAGCAATGAAAAAGAATGACCTAATGCTGCAGACAACAACACAGATGGGTCTCACGGATAATATTCAGTGCAAAAATTACGTACCATTTAATTCCATTTTCATGAAGTTTCGGGACAGGAAAACTAATCTAAGGTGATAGAAGTCAAAATAGTGGCTACCTTAAGAGGTTACTGACTTAGGGGGACACAGGGAATCTTTGTGAGGGCTGGAAATGTTCTAAATCTTGATCTGGGCAATGGTTACACCAGTGTAAACATGTGTAAAAACGAATCAAGTTCCACACTAAAGATCTGTGCACTTTACTTTTTGAAAGTTATATCTCAATTCAAACAAAGCGAAACAAAGAGCTCCTGCCTATCAGTAAGGAAAAGCTAGGAAACACAAAGTTTGACAGGCAAAGAATACAAATTGGTAATTCACAGAAAGAGAAGAACTAACAGGTATTTCAAAAGATGCTCAATCTCATTAGTAATAAGATGAATATGCATTGAAACATGATATCACTCAACACCCATCAGAAGGGAAAAGATTAGCAAAGTGGACGGGTACTCAACGTTGGCCGGGATGTGGGGAGGCGGGGGCCGGAGCACTGCTGGAGGGCAGGCAGGTAACTAGTTGGCTCAGGCAGTGTGGAAGCAGTGAAGCCAGCAACCCTGGGTGATAAGAAGTAAGTGCATACCTTGGGACCCGGAGATCCAACTCAGTGCTTGTGCAGATTGGCAAGGGGACTGGAAGGATGACATGTTCACCATGACATTATTTATGGGAGTGCTGCGTTGGGCGCAACCTTGGTGTTCATCAAAGGGAGGGATAAGTACGGTGGTGGGGACACACTATGAATGTTGCACAGTAGTTAGAAGCAGCAAACTTCTAACTGCAGAATAGGCATAAGGGAGCTCAAAAAATAAGATCAAGTGAAACAAGAAACAACTAGATTTACAGTATAGTACTATGTACATAAGTTAACTCCCCCCAACCGCACACATGACAGCTCTGAGCATTTTATGAGGATATGTTCATAGTTAAGGGAATACGTTGAATATCAGAGTGGGTGCTTAAGGGAGAGTGAGAGTAAAGATCGGGAATGAAGGAGAAAACTAAAATAAAATATGACCCAGCCATTCTACTTCGAGAGAGAAATGAAAGTATATGTCGGGGCTTCCCTGGTGGCGCAGTAGTTGGGAGTCC
Source organism: Pseudorca crassidens (assembly GCF_039906515.1). NCBI lineage: Eukaryota > Metazoa > Chordata > Mammalia > Artiodactyla > Delphinidae > Pseudorca > Pseudorca crassidens. Next base: position 144,097,888 of record NC_090296.1, on the reverse strand, counting down.
GCCTGCCAATGCAGGGGACACGGGTTCGTGCCCCGGTCTGGGAGGATCCCGCGTGCCGCGGAGTGGCTGGGCCTGTGGGCCATGGCCGCTGAGCCTGCGCGTCGGGAGCCTGTGCTCCGCGGCAGGAGAGGCCGCAGCAGTGAGAGGCCCACGTACCGCAAAAAAAAAAAAAAAAAAAAAAAGAAAGTATATGTCCACACAAAGTTTTCTATATACATGTTCACAGAAGCTTTATTTGTAATAACCAAAAACTGGGAACAACTCCAATGTACATCAACAGATAAATGGACGAACAAATTGTACTATAACCATATAGTAGAATGCTACTCAACAATTAAAGAGGAAAAACCATTGATACACACAACAATATGGATGATGTGCAAAATAATTATGCTGAATGACAAAATCCAGACAGTATGATTCCATTTATATACATTTCTAGAAAACACAAGCTAATCTATAATGACAGAAAGCAGATGAGTCGTTGCCCCCAGAGTTGGGGATAGGAGGAGGGGAGAGGAGGGAGGGAGAGATTACCAAAGGGCACAGAGAAACTTGTGGCTTGTGGGGGTGATGAATTTGTTCATTACCTGGATCACAGTGATGGTTCTTCGGGTGCGTGAACATGCCAAAACTCATCAAACTGCACACTTTAAATATTATTCTATGTCAATTAAAGCTATAAAAAAGAAATAAAATAAGAAGGGGACTTGCATTAACTAATGGTGATCATATACCTTGAGCTAAAGGATGGAATTAACCCAACTCTCTGTGCTTGAAATTAAAAACTAAAAACAACAACAACAACAACAAAAATACAAACAAAGCAGAAAATAGAGCTTAGATAGTTAAATTATTTGCCCAGGCCTCACAGCTGGGATGCTGACTCCTAGACAAGAGCCATTATACTCTGTGGCTCAGGGCTTGTACTAGTATGAGGTGCTGTACAGGCACCACACTCACCCAACCTTTAGGGGTCACCTCTGGGAAAGGAACCGGGCACTCAGAGATGGGGTGCATGGCCCTGACCTCTAGGCCCTCCCCATCCAGTTGGGGAGAGAGACTCTTAGACAGATGGTCACAATGCTGGGTAAAGTCAGGGAAGGCTTCCTGTAGGAGGTGATGCTTGCGTTCCAATAAGCGCTTGGCCCAGAGTAAACACTCACTGAATGTTATCTATTTATTTTTACTATTCCCCATGATTTTAGAGAGAGGAGAGTGGAAAGGAAGATGGCATTCCAGACAGAGGGAAGTGCACCATCCAAGGCAGGTGAACATGTTGGGGAGTCACAGATGATTTGGTTTAGCTGTGACTGGGGAGTGGGGCAAAGTACCAGAGAAGTCTTTTCAGGGCTGGTTGACATCCCCCTGAAAGTGAGCCTCCCATAGGACATGCGGGCATGGGATAGTTCGGGGCCTCGTGTGATGGAGGGGTCAGAGAACACTGGGTGGCTCCCCCAACTATGTAGTTTAGCCTGGATCTTTGCATGGTTGACCAGGAATCTCAACGGTAACCTTGGTAGCTGCCCCCCTCCTCAGCCCTGTGCAACCTAATCTGCGGGCGGCTTTAATCCATCAAGAAGGGGTGTCCTCACTGAGTCTCTTGCCTGCCTGACACATAGTAGGAAATCAACAAATGTTAGGTCCCTCTCCTGCCTCCTTCCTTTCCCTGGATGCTTGCAGACTGTGCCCAATACCTACCCTTGGGGCCACTGTCCGTACAAGACCTTGACAGAAAGTGGGCAGGCAGGCCTGGGCTGGGCCAGGTGGACCCTGAGTCTAGAAAGGGTCAGGCAAAGGCTATAGGGACCAGTAAGCTGTCGGCCGGGTGGAGAGAGGGGGCTGTTACTGATTCTCTGCCATGAAAAAGCCCCATTGTGGGGTCTTTGGGGGAGAATATATTTATTTTGTTTCCTGAGCTGTGTGAACAGTGCACTGTGCTGCCTGGGTTGAGAGGGCTCTGTGTGGCTAGGGAGGGATTACATCCCCCTCTTGGGTGGTGTGTTATGAAAAGGCCTCATTCAGCCAGGCCCGGCTGCCCACCGGCAGCCCAGGCTCCTGCGCTGTCCCTGGGGGCAGCCTGGTGTCCCTCCCTCTCTCCCTGAGGTGCAGGCTTGGGGCTGCGTGTGGACGTGAGTGTGACAGGCAGCCAGTATAGGCCCAGTCCCTGAGGGGCTGCGGCTCACCTTCAGGTAGAGTCTGTCAACTGCACACCTCAGGATGGAGCTGGCTGAGGGACTGGGGCTCAGACACAAGAGGCGTTTGGTCCGTGTCTCGACCTCAAATGTTACTTACCTTTGAGGGAGGTTTCACATCCAGTCAGAGATTTGCTGAAGGAGACCTTCACCATACAACTTTAAATCCATGTTCATTGCTGGGCCACGTTGCCAAGGGGGCCTCTGAATGTTTGTATAATTTCTATGACTATTTTGTGAATAGCACGATTATGTTGCATTATGTTTGGGGGGTGTGTGTGTGTGTGTAAAGAGTGTTAATTTGTTCACAGGAAATGTTTTTAACACAACTCAATTTTTGTAACCCTGTTTGGCATTTCTTTATTTTTCAATACCCTGGGAGCCTCAGTCCCTGGAAGTGTATGTGGATAGTCTGAACCTCTGAGGGCCCTTGGCAAAGACAGCGTGCATCCCGAGCACGTCTGGACATGAGGGGTGAGGTGAGCAGGCAGGGTGCCTGAGTCCCCGGCAGCCATGGGAGCCGTGGGTGGAAGGGCTGCCTCTTGGCCAGCCAGCCCCGTGAGTAGGCAGAGAGGGCAGGAAGGGGGTCCTTCTGTGAAATTGGCTGGCTCCCCAGGTGATCAGGGCTCTGGTGGGGAACATGAAGTTCAAGTCCTTGCGGGGCCGTTCCCTGCCTCTCCAGCTGTGCTGGGCTCCCAGGCCGAGCATGGGTCACCCCTCACTGGACGTGCTCCCACCCCGCTCAGACCCAAGCCCCACTTCTCTACTGCCTTTCTGGGCTCACACCATCCACCTGCCTCCACTAACAGAACCCTTTTTACTCAAAGTTTAAGGGGCAGAACCCAGAACCCCCAGCTGCCGTGGGGTCTTATCTCAGTGACAGGGTAGCTCGCTGTCACTATCCTGCCTACTGGACTGGCCCTCTGCCTTCTAGCTCCAGCTCTGTCTGTGCCTCACTGAGTGACCTTGGAAAGTCACTGACCCTTGGTCTTCCCATCTGCACAAGGGGGAATTGCATTGGTTGGTCGCTGAGGGCCCTTGAAGCTCCAATTTCCTGTAAGTCTAGAAATCTGGATGCAGGTATCTGTGGTCAGACTGAAAATATCTTTACGTGGGTACCTGGGACGTCATGCCTGGATCGTAGCCACTCTGTGTGCCCCAACACGGCCCCAAAGTGGGTTTCTCCTGGACATTTGCATCTATGCTCTTGGGGAGGTTAAAGATGTTTGACTAACATACAGCCCCCTTCATCCCTCCCCCTCTTTGCAAACAATCATAGAGGAGGGCTTGATACTGGCATTTGGAGCAGAAGTGGGTGGTGGGGAAATGAGGCTAAGGAGGGAAGGAGTTGGGAGTGGGCTGCACTAGAGGGGTCACTGCTCAACTCTGGGGAGCCCTGAGCTCCCAGCTGCCTATTCTAAAATAAGGTCTGATTTCAGGTTATGGCCCATTGTGCCATTGGAGAGGCTCCCCTCCCAGAGGAGTAAGAGGGCCATTTGCTCTCCAGCAAGACTTCCTGATGGAGAGGCATCTTGGTGTGCCAGGTGGCCCTGCACGTGCTCTTGGCCTTGGACTTGTACTCAAGGGTGAAAAGAAGGTGAGTGGAGCATCTGGCTGGGCATAGCTTAAACGCCTGGGGGATGCATATACCAGCAACTCTGGCTGAGATGTGACGTTACTCCGAGCTTGCAGGACAGGGATCTGGCTTCCTTGAAACATGACCTAGTCATCCCAGAGTAAGCTGGGATGTTCTCAAAGGATGAAAGATGGATTCATGGATAGATGGATAGATAAAATTAAACTGATTTGAGAGAGGAATATCTAATGACTTTCTGTAGGTGATTGTCTTATTTAACAGGAGAGGAAAACTAAATTTTATCTCAATGTTTTGAGCCTGGTGAACTAAGAGAATGAGTCTGGAAGGGAGGGCTGCTGGTTAGGGTGGTGGAAAGGAGATGGATGTTTGGCATGGAGTATAGTGGGAATCAGGCAAGGATGGCTTGATTTGAGACCTGTTGAGTTTGAAGCAACAGAAAGAGAGCCAAGTGGAACAAGGGATACTTGTCAAGGTGGGGATAGATTTGGAAGCTTCATACATAGAGATGATAGCAGAGGTACTATGAATGAGTCAGTCCTCAAAGGAGAGACATTATGGCAAAATATGAAGAATGAGGAACCTTAGGAAGCTTGAATTAATATTGCTTGGTTTATAAATGGGCAAACTGGGCTCCAGAATTTGTCATTCATTCACCTGGCCATCCATCCATCCATCCCACTCAACAAATGTATTTATTCTGAAGCTATAATGTACAAGGTAATATATCTGAAAATGTTCATGGGTAAGGGACTGACAAGGGATAGTCAGCAAGGGGAGAGCGGAGAGAGAAGCATCTGGGAACCAAGGGAGGAGGATGTTTCAGGAAAGCCAATAACATCCAATCTTGTGGAGCTCAAAGAGCAGGAAAGCTAAGGAAAACAATTTGGATTTGCTCTCTGGTGGATCCTGGGGGAGAATTTTGGTAAACTGTTGGCAAGGGGGAGTCATGAATGAAGGGGCTAAGGAGGGATTGTCTATGCTTCTGGAAGATGGACAGGAATAGTTTTTGTCTCTAGCTTCTGCATCGTGCTTTTCAGTGGTGAAGCATTCTGTGCAACCAGCACATTCACCAATTACAGACATATTGCCTGAAATGTCTAAATAGGATTCCATTAGGACGCAGTCCCCTGAAATAGAACAGATGCTCTATCACCTACCATCTAGTCATTTACTAGTGATAGCATGTGCTTTGGGAAAAGCCCTGTGCCAGATGTCAGAAGACCTGCTTTCTATTCCTGGCTCTGATGCCAACCAACTGGATTACCTTGGCTAGATCATTCAATAAGAGCTCTTTATCCATACACCAGCGAGGTTACTTCCCACTCCTTATCTGGTATTGTTGTTCATTTTGGACTCCCCCCAAATATATTACCTTGCAAATTGTGGCTGCTAAATAAATCCATTTGTTGTGTGGATGGATGGAAGGATAGACGGGTAGGTGGATGAGCTACAAATTCTGGAGCTCAGTTTACACATCTATAAACCAAGGGACATCAATTCAAGCTTCCTGAGATTCCTTCCATCTCCAATCATCTATGACCATGCTTTTTTTTTTAATCACAAGCAGAATTCTTCCAAAGTTGCTTAGAGCTAGCACACCTGGGCCAATTAAGCTTTTGTAGAGCATTCCATTTAATCTCCTTGAGGTTAGAGACTGGGCCATCTATTGTCACAGCTCCAAAGCCTTTCTTCTATGATCAGAGATAGGATCCTAGAAGATTGATACTAAGCGTTCATTGGAGGAAAAATAAATCACTTCCAACTATACTCTGATTCTCTAGAGACACATTTAAAGATATGTAGCATGTGGTTCTCATGGTAGAAAACATGCCATGGTGTTTGCCAGCTACTCCAAGATTGTTCTTGATGACAGGACGTGTCCCTGTAACCAGTTTCTGGTGAGACATCTGCACGCGGCTTTGCAGTTTCAGGATGTCCCTACATCCGTCAGCCCATCAACAGAGAATCTAGGAACATCAGCACAGAGTCCCAGTCCCAGTGTAAAATGTAAGCTGACAGCTTGGAAAGCATCCAGAGGCGAGTGGCCAGGAGGGTGAAGGGTCTGGAAATGACCGAAAATGAGGAGTGGTTAAAAGAACTAGGGGTATTATCCAGAAGAGAAGATGACATGGTAGCTGCTGCGAATGGTGTAGTCCAAGCTAACTTGGACTAAAGTTGATACTTTCTTCTCTGCACGGGCTTCCTGAGAACAAACCTGTGACTGGTGGATGGAAGTTACGGGGAGGCTGATTTCAGCTCATTCTAAGAACTTCAGAAGATTTTTTTCAACCGAGTTATAAGAATATAGAGTTGACTGCCCTGGGAAACAGGCAGTGGGTGACAATTGCCAAGGATGGAGGAAAGACCAGGTGACTTCGGAGGTCTCTTTCAGTGTGGAGATTCCAGGATTCTAAAGAATTTAGAACTGGAGTAAAGAGAAAGCTCTTTGCTTTGTCAGTTTAGAAACCATCTGCTGCTCTTCACTGTGCTTCATCTCATTCCCAGCTGATCTCCTCCAAACACAGTTCTCTATTCAGCAGTTCTAGTCTCCCATCTGAAGTGATTATAAACCTCTCTACTCTCTTTAAAAAAAAAAAAAAAAAAGGATCTTTTCTTTTCCAAATAAAGAGCTTAGGAGGTCTCAGCAAGACTGTACCTACATGGAGAAATCCCATAAGAAATAATTAAGTAAACAAACAAATAATAAACCTCCAAGCCAAAATTATATAGCAGTGAAGGCCACACCCCCCAAATTCAGGTTGTCTGGCTGTCCAGAACACAGAGCTTTTGTCTGTCTTCAGGGATGATGGATTTGTCTGACCCAAGATTGGAACTCTTAAATTCAGTTCTGGGCACGGGTAGGTGGGAAACCCTCTGAAGCCCACACCCCCTGAAGGTGGATAGAGAGGGAGAAACTCTGTCTCCATGGAAACTAGGGGTCCCAAGCATAAACAATCTTTTTTTTCACCTGGAGCCAAGTCTTCGAAAAGTGACTCAGCCTGAGGTTTGCACACCGGGGGCCTCCTATCTGGTGGTGTTGATGTCAGTGGAGCCTCTGATGGAGAGATTTTCTTGGAATTATTCAGAGTGGCCCACAAAATAGAAATTAATCTATCAAATGCAAGGCCTAAAATAAAAACTGATTCACAACCACTTTATTTGTGACAACACCACTGGCAACTAGAAGTAGCCCTTGGCTCCCCGACCCAGGGTTCAATTGGAATTTTTTTCACAGTAGCACAAACGTCCAAGCCAGAATGGCTATTCGGGATGATTCAACCCCCTCATTTTACAGATGAGGTTTTGTTTGAAGCTTAGTTCCAAGCAGGATTGGTATCCAACAAGAAAGCATTAACATTTTCCAGAAGCAGCCCTTGCCTCCCAGCTGAAGGCTACTTTAACACGAAAGTCCAAGTCTTCTTTCAATTAGCTCGGGTGCTCTGGGCACAATTACTAGAAAATGGGTGAGTGAGGGGGAGACCCCAGGTAAAAAAGCCTGGTGATGTGTCCACGGTCACCAACTGAGCCCTCACTTGTGTGGTTGGTGATGGAGGGAGCAGCTCGTTCTAGGTGGCAGCTACCAGTCATCGGGGGCCACTCTGGGAGAGGCACCTGAGGGAGAGGCACCTGAGGGACAGGGCGCAGGTAGAGGTGGCAGCTTCTGTCTCCATCAAGCTGGGTATCAGATGCAAGGGCGCCACCTACTGGTCGAGGAGATCAAGGGGCTCTCTGCATCCACTGTGGGCAAAGAAACTGTACTGAGCTACATGTGCTGGGCTGCTTCTCCAGGGCTCTGACCTGTTTGGAGAGGAGCCTTTTCTCCAGCTGCATCCACAGCACCCTCCCTCCTCCACCAACCTTGGCTCCTGCACCTGCTGCATCTGACAGGCGAACTAGGTTCCACCACACTACCAGGTGTCGCAGAGGAGGAGCTCCAATTCCCTGGCATGGGCTCTCTATGAACTCACAGAAGACCGTGCCTGCATGGGTTTCTCTTCCGTGTGTGTGTGTGTGTGTGTGTGTGTGTGTGTGTTTGGGGGAAAGGAAGGCGGAGTGAGGGACGTTGTGTTGTGCTGACAATGCAGGTCTGTTCTGAAGCCCAGAGGAAAACATTAGTACAAAGTAAAAGAAAGAAAATGTTGGTGTTTCCAAGAATACTTAAATAATTGCTGCTATTCTGGCCCTCAGATTGGTGGTGTGTCTGAGTAATAGTTCTGGCCTGAGTCCTTTATACCACACTGTGTCCCAGAGGGCAGGCTGGCTCTGTCATGTCTGTAAGGATTTACCCAGGGTGTGTGGTGCTCTGGGGGACTCCACGGCGACACAGAGGAGCCAAACACTGGGCTATAAGGAGAGACAGTGAAGATGGCACTTCGCTGTTGAGGGACACTCCTCGGAGCTCACAATTCATAGCACTTCAGACATGTGGAGGCTTCTGGGGGGCCTCCTCAGTTCCACTCCAGGCTCCTCCTCCATGGGGAAGGTTGGCTCCATGCCTGCATCCCTTCTGGGTCAGAAGACACTTACTGGGCTGCCTTGGGGCCACTCAGGCCCCGGAATTCCGCCCCCCCCAGTCATTCCCGCTCTGCCACCCCGGGCCCCTCCCCAGTCCCGGGTGCATCCTCAGGGCTGTCACCTTCCAGAGGGCCAGCAGGTGCCTCCTCTTTCAGCTCCTGCCCTTAAGAGGGGGCTTATGATCTGTTCATCCTCCACCCGCTCCCTGGGATGCCCTGAAAGCCTCCACATCAGCAACCAGACACGACATCCTTGTTCACTTCCAATCCTTCCTTCCCGGCTTGGACACTAATCACCAATCTCCCAGGCCAGAAAAATCTTCGCTCAGGTAGTACTACTCCTCGATCTTTTCAGACTCCCACCTGGAGGGAAGCTTTGGAGTTTAAGAGCCAAACATTATGTTAATTTATTCTGTGGTTCCCCCAGGATGTTTCACCTTGGAGTAATGCTGAGTTGGTGTCTCCCTATCCAAGTGGGGAAGAGTCACATTTTAAGGCAAAACTGGGGGGAGGGGATTCAAAACAGTTCCTACTACACATGTCATCTTGTCCCCACTGCCTTGCTCTCACCCCATGGCTTATCCCTCTTCTGGGTGGGGCTGTGTCACCTCAGATGGCAGCTCCTTCTAGTGACGGCTGCAGGGAGGAAAGGCGGGGATATGTGTCTCTTCGGGTTGCTGTGGAAGGAGCCCATGGCCCTGAAGGTGTGTCCTGGGTTCCCAGAGCCTGAGCTTTGGTCCTGGGCTCCCACCCACGGACCCTGCTGAAATTCTGGGCAGCAGAGCAAAGGGTTCAAACCCATGGCTTTGGCATTTGTATCTGGGTTTCCCACACCCTAGCCATGCCACCTTAGGGAAGGACTTAATTCCCCCAACCTTAGTTTTCTCATCTGTAAAATGGGGTTAGCAGTACAATCCACAGTCCCTTTTCTGAAATCCTTGGGGTCAGATATGCTCCAGAATTCGGAATTTTTCAGCTTCAATCATGTAACTTGGTGTATCTACTCTATAGGACATAATAACCACTGGGGTCTGAAGGCACCTTGTAATCAAACACATTAGTGTTTCTGACACTGAACTTTTGAGCAGTCACACTACATAAAATAAAGACCATAAATTGTCTTGTGTCTGTTCAGTTCAAATTTTGTTACCAAACAATTTTTGTTCAGTTTTCAGAGCCTTGAAGGGTTGTAGTTACAGATAAGGGTCAGGCTACCCTGTGTCTCTGTAGATAATGGCATGCGGCACAAAGAGGTAAAAAAATGTTCATGGTTTGATGCCAGACCAAACACAGCTGTGAATCTTGGGATAAGACAAGTCTCCTGAGAAGGCCAAGGGTGATGGGTGGGGAGAATCATTCTGGAGCAGCAGTGCCATTACCCAAGTGTGTGGGCAATTGGTTCAAACTCCAGAGATCTTGAGCCTCAGCCATCACAGACCCCTGAGACTTTCCAGGCGTCTGATCAATCCTCCTCCAGAGCCGAATCTTCCTCTGGTGGGTCCTCGGTGAAGACCACTGCCATGTTGGTGGCAGTGACCAGTAGGACCAGAACGACCACCACATAATCGTCCGCAGGCCTGGGCTCCTCAACCATTATGGGTTGCTGCCTCCGACGGCTGCAGCTGCTCTCCACCTGCGTGGCCTTCTCCCTGGGAGCCAGCGTGGGCACCTGGAAGGGGACCATAGGTAACTGGTCCATGTTCATCTGGTGCTTCTGCTTCGTCGTGACCCTCATCAACCTCATAGTCGAGTTATGTGAGCTCGAGGATCACTTCCCCTTCTCCTGGGACAACTTTCTCATCACCTGCAACTGCTACTCTGCCCTCCTCTGCCTCTCGGCCTCCATCATCTACCCCACCACCTACATTCAGTTCTTGCCCGATAGCCGCTACCGGGACCGCACTATCACCTCCACTGCATTCTCCTGCCTTGCTTTTGTGGCTTATGCCATGGAAGTGGCCTGCACTAGGGCCCAGCCCAACATGATCACAGGCTATATGGCCACCGTGCCAGGCCTGCTCAAGGGGCTGGAGACCACTGTGGCCTGTGTCATCTTTGTCTTCATCAGCAGCCCCTACCTGTACCTGCACCAGCCGGCCCTGGTGTGGTGCGTGGCCGTGTACTCCATCTGCTTTCTCCTGTCATCTGTGGCCCTTCTGCTGAACCTGGGCAAGTGTGACAACAGGCTGCCCATTCCCTTCCCCATTTTCCAGGTTGTGCTCACTCTGCTCTCCGTCCTCCTCTATGCCACCGCTCTGGTCCTCTGGCCGCTCTACCAGTTCAACCAGAAGTTCAGCGGCCAGCCCCAGCGGTCCAGCGATGTGAGCTGCAGCGATAGACTCACCTCTTTGGTGTGTACCTGGAACCAACGACTGGCTGTGGCCAGTCTGACAGCCATCAACCTGCTGATTTATGTGACTGACCTGGTGTTCTCGGTCCACCTGGATTTTGTCAGTGGCTGAGGCTTTGCCCAGGGGCTCCTGATTCCTCTTCTCACCTGAAGTTCGTTTCCAAGCCCTGACGTCCTCTGATGTGCTCTTCCTGGCTCCCCTCTCTCCCTGCTCACATCCTTCCCCAACCATCTCGCTCTCTTTTCTGCTCCCTTCCCTCCTTCTGCTCTGTCTCCTTCCTGTTTTGTGTGGTTGCCCACATTCTGTTTTGCCTCTTTCTCTTTTCACTCTCTTATTTTCTACATTTTCTGCTTTTTGGCCCTTTTCTGGTCATTTTTGTTTTCTCATCTCCTGTGTCCTGACCGCCTCTTCCCCTTTTCCTTCTTCTGATCCACTGGGACCCTGAGCTTCTTCCTCCTCTGCCCACCGCCCCCGTCCCACCTCCTAAGGTGCTGACTCCACATCACACAGCCCTCTGTGCAGCTGTTCACACCCTGGGCCTCCAGAGGGGCCTCACAGCCAAAGTATGCCTGTGCCCCTGGTGGCGCCTTCGTTGGTGTGTGTATATGGGTTTGGGGTGTGCCAGTGAGTAGGTAGGGATTGGGCCTCACTTCCTCCCAGTGGAGGGGGGTGTACAGTGCACCTTCCCTTTATTTAAAAAAAAAATCTCTTGAGGGCAATAATTTCCGGTGGTCAGGAGGCTTAAAGCAGAGACCCTGGGTCCCTAGGCCCCAGCTGGTGCTCGGCCCTGCCTGACACTGGCTCCAGAATTTTTCCCGGCTTACTAAAACCCACCTCCTAGAGGTCATCTTAAAAGACGCAAGGGCTGAATGCCTTCCATCTGAACTACTTTCTTGGGGATCAAAATAGGAGCTGGCAAAAAACTGCACGGTCTTGAAGACAACTGTCTGAAGTATTTGTGAGGGGCAGCGATGTGGCCCTCCTGCCTCAGAGTTCAAAACAGCATGTCCTGCCTCTGCAGGGAGAAGAAAATGGCCACTGCCAGCCTTAAAGCTGATGTTAGACTGGAATTTTTCTTTTTGTGTGAGTGGTCAGGAGGTCAAAAATTACTGGATGGCCCTGTTCTTTTTTTTTTTTTCTAACAAAGATAAGATTGAGTTTAATTGTTTGTCTTTGGATTTTTTTTCTTTTTTTAAAAAAATATCTTTATTGGAGTCTAATGGCTTTACAATGTTGTGTTAGTTTCTGCTGTACAACAAACAAAGTGAAACAGCTATATGTATACATATATTCCCCATATCTCCTCCCTCTTGCGCCTCCCTCCCACCCTCCCTATCCCACCCCTCTAGGTCCTCGCAAAGTATCAAGCTGATCTCCCTGTGCTATGCAACAGCTTCCCACTAGACGGCCCCGTTCTTAAAGGCAGAGTTTCTTTTCTATTTTGGAGGGGAAGGTGGGTTGAATGGGTGGGGATTTTCGCTGCTGCAGTCAAAGGAACTGCAGTGCTTGAGTATGTGGTGCACACACGTGTTTCTGTATGTCAGTGGTTGCTGCTTTTTGTTGCTGCTTCCTGCTTCCCTGGGACTCATGCATAAAGTGACCTATATAAATGTAGAAATATATAAATATATATATATTTTTTCTTTTTCTTTTAATTACCTGGAGCTTCTGGTCCCCATCAGTCCCTGCTGTCAATCATAGAGAGAAATCTTGTCCTTTCTGCCACATCCATAACGATCTTTTTTTAAAACCTCAATACAAAGATAAAAGAAAAAAAGAAAACAAAAATGAGACCAACAAAATCCACAGATCCTAACTGCCCCAAGTTTGACTAGAAATCAGAAGCAGCCTAGCTTTTAAAGGGGCCTTGCTAGCTCCTCGATGCCTCTCTTTAAAGGGGTGTGCTTTGTGCATACTGAGTGTGTAGTTGTGTGCGTGTGTCAGTGGGCATGCATGCATTAAGACCAGCAGCCCTTTATATAACTGTTGGCAGGGAAGTCACCCCAAGCCTTCTTCCTCTCCTGTTTTCAGCCACAAAGGCTCAGAGTCCAGCATCCTAGTGTCACCAGGGCCAGAGAAGCCAGGCAAGTAGAGCTGTGGGGAAGAGGCAGGGGAAGGACCTGCACTGCTGCCACTCACTCCTGTACTGGGATGAAGCAAGAAGCAGGCAAATCTTAAGAAGGAATGAAATAAAATTCTTATTTTAAGACGAGACAAGAAAAGTTTATTTGGCCAAATTCACTTAAAGCTGGGATAAAAAGTTAAACAGATTTCTTTATTGCAGGACTTCTTAGGACCTTGTATAGATTAGTATGCATTACAAAATTACCAAAAGAGGTATATAGCAGTAAGTGATTCCCCAACTTATGTGATCAGGGAACTCTTTCTTTTCGTGGAACATCATGGACTAGTGGTCCATGGGATACCCTTTGGGAACCATCCGTCACATCTCCCCCCGCCCCCCACTGCCCCCAGACTGGTTCAACAGCTTGGCTTGAAAGGCTCTCACAAAATCACCTCCCGCAGTGGTCCATCTCCTCTGGGGCAGCTTTCATTCCTTAGGGGGTGCAAAGCCCACTTGCCCTGCTCTCTGGACTTGCACAGAGAATTTCAATCCCTGTTCAGCTGGAGAGTTCTCTGAAAAGTTCTCAAGTGTTCTTGTGTTTCCTGTCCTTACGTGCTCTAGACTGAATGTCTCTGCATTAAGTCAGGTGCTCCTTCAGGGCATGAACTGGGCTTTGCTGTGGGATCTGCAGTGCCCAACACACAGTAAACACATGGTAAATAGTTTTTTAGGACAGAGATGAATAGAACCTCCACAGTTCTCTCATGCACACCTCAACTGTGCCCCCATCTCCAGACCTTCCACGGTCCTGGCTGCCTGTGTTGATGGGCTGTGGAGTCACATATGGTGGCTCACATGTTTCCTGTGAGAAAGGAAACATTCAGTCTCCTTGGATGTGACATTCAGTGACATTCAGTCTCCAATGCTCATTGCTCCTTGGATACTTGACTCTCCAGATCCCACAACTCTCTTACACGTAATCTCACGATGACATCTTGATCCCTCCTCAACGCCTTTGCACAAGCTGTTCCTTTGCCTGGGACATGGCCACCTCTTTATCAGTCTTCAGATCTCTGCTGAAATGTCACCTGTGTAGAAGAATCTTCCAAAAGTACATCTGCCCGTGATGCTACGTCCTAAGACCCTGTTTGTTCTCTTCATCGTGCTGGTCACTACCTGAAGTTTTCTTGTAACAGTATTTAACAAGTTTATGGGTTTGTCATCTGCCGCCTCCACCAGAGGTTCCACTCGGACAGATGTCTAGTCTCTGCTGTCACCTCTGTGTCTCTGGGCCAAGTCAGTCCTGGGCATGGTGTGGACACAGTACATTTTGGACAAATGAACAACTGAAATCAGTAATCATTTGGGGAAGGGGGAGTTCTTATCACATGCACACAAAATGATAATTATTACAATAAGGGGGGTGGGAGGAAACTTTGGAGGCGATGAATATGTTTATGGCCTTGATAGTGGTGACGTTTTCATGAGTATATATTTATCCACCAACTCATAGAGTTGTATACATTAAATATTTACATATGTTTACATGTCAATTATATCTCAATAAAATTGCTTCTTAAAAAATAAAATGTAGTTAAAAGTGCTACACAGTAACATGGGAAAGTGAGTAGCATATTTAAAAGACAAATCACATGTAGTACAATTATAATAATATAAAAATAAGTTTTGATGTTGAGATAAGTTACAAAGAAATACATGTTTCTATTACTTAAAAAAAAAAAAATCAATCATGGAGGTCTTTTCGTCCAAGATGGCTCAGACTCTCTTTCCACATTTCATCATAAACGCTTCTGTCACTCTTCAGTCAGACTCCAAGGGGCAGAGCGAGGCTTTGAGTCGCTGACGTTCTAACAGAGACTGATTCATGAGGAGTCGCCTCTGGCTGCCTGGCCAGCTCCGTGCAGTAGAGCCTGTGAAAGACCCTTGTCATGTTTCACCGTGTGGTCCTTCACCAGGATTGGCTAGACTGACCGAGAATTTTAATTTTTTGAAAAAATTCAAACCATCTTGAAACACACAAGCCAGGCATCCAGGTGCAGGTGGGAAGGATGAGCATGTTTATTGGGAGGCTCCTCAAGGAGGTGCAGAGGCAGGAACCCAGGCTGCCTCCCTGATCCTCTGGCTGGTGTACCCCTTTCCTAGACTCCCTTCCCAAAGCACTCAGTACCCGGGTGCCCAGAGGGAGGGGCGGGGGTGCTGGGAGCACCTGGCATGGGGTCTGAGAAGGTTAAGGGAGCAGGAGGGAGATGTGAGGCTACGGTTGCCCTGGGGGGCATCAAATGTCTGGCACTCTTGGCCCCTCCCCATCATCAAGACCAGGTGAATGCTTGTTCCCTGAATATTTCATAAGTCTGCCCCCATTTTCCACCTCTGAAAGTGTCTTTGCTCAAGGCCCATCATTACACACCTCGACCGTGGAATTAGCCCGGAAACTGGCCACCCAGCTTCTTGGCCAGCCTCCATTCTGTTTTCCTCCTAACGGCCAGAGTGACAGTTCCAAGGTGGGAATGTGATTGATCAGCCCCTGCTTACAGAATGTCAGTGAGGCATCATCACTTACAGCTAAAATCCAACTTATTTTTCAGGTGTTCAGGCCCATCCACTTTGGACCCTGTCTGCTGTACCTGCAATACCTCCCTTACTCCCTGCCTCACTTGTTGTGCTCAGATAAGACCTAGGAGCTTGTGGTGACCTGCCCACACCAGGCTCCTTCACAGAAGTGTCAGTCTGGGAGCAATGGGAGATGGAGTTGGTGGAATCCAGTTAGGCTTCCTGGAGGAGGTGATTAAGGGTCAAGTCTTAAAAGACAAATAAAGGTTAACAAGGCAAAGAAGAGAGGAAGAGTTTTGGGTTTTATGATTTGCTCAAGGATCTCATGAATCTTCAGTGGTGAAGTTGATGTGACTACGGCTTGTGTGTGGGAGAGGGAGGGAGAAGGGAGAATTGAGCGTGGCCAACTGGAGGCCGGTCTATATGCCCACTTGGGTCAGGAATGAGGCTGTGGGGTGGCACAAGGTAAGGAGTTGGAGCTGAGACACTTTGGAAAAGCCAGGACCGTGTGGCCTGCAGCCTCACAGCAAGAGTAGACAAGGAAAACTATGTCCTTCAGCAAGAGGAAATGTCAAGGCTGATATCCGCCTCCACTGGAGGTTTGGATTTTTTTTTTTTTTAAGTCTCCACAGAAGAAATCAAAATCTCAGGGCTTCAGTTCTTGTGAAGTGGGCCCAAATGTGCATGATCTCTGAGGTCCAACAACTCTAACCTGGGAAATTAACTCAATCAGTGCCCAACAGACGACTGGCCTGGAGGGTCCTGAGCAGAAGCAGGTGCAGTTATTCTGGGTGAAGCTCCTAACCCAGGCAGCAGGATCCTCCCAGGAAAAAGGGGTCCTGTAAAAGGGGGCTCTGAGTTTGATGACAAAGTACACGAGGGAACAATCCACTGTGAGTCACAAGAGCTCCAGTGAACAGACACCAATCTGAAAGAGAAAACAAACAAATACACTTAATACAATTAAGCACATTAGAAAAAGACACCATGAAGAGAAGACAGGAGGATATGAAAGAGAACCCTAATGGGTTGAAGAATGTCCTCCTAAAATTCATGTCTACTCAGAACTTCAGAATGTGGCCTTATTTAGAAATAGGGTCTTTGTAGAAATGATTATTTAAGAATCTTGAGATGGAAATCATCCTGGATGGAGGGTGGGCCCACAATCCAGTGACTAGAGTCTTTAAAAGAGAAAGGACAGAGAGATTTGCACACACAGAGTTGAGAGAAGATGAGCACGTGAAGGTGGAGACAGAGATGCAGTTAAGCGGCCACAAGCTAAGGGGCCTCCAGAAGCTAAAAGAGCAAAGGAATGACCCTCCCCTGGAGTATGAGAAGCAGCATGGCCCTCCTGACCCCTTGATTTCACACTTCTGGCTGCCAGGACTGTGAGAGAATACATTTCTGTTGTTTTAAACCACCAATCTCGTGGTAACTTGTTGCAGTAGCCCTAGGAAACAAAGATGAATTAAAAAATGGAAAATAGAGCCTTTGTCATATTTTTATAAATTTCCAGAAAAGCTTGCCCACTTCTGGTTCCAGAGCATGGTGGTCACATGGATCCAAGGACCCCTTGTCCTAAAACTGTGGTGCCCCAGTGTGTGAGACTCACAGGGTAGGATCCACTAATCTAGAGAAGGGTGGTCGGTCTAAAGGCCCACAGGAGCCAGCGGGGGAGGAGGTAAGTAAAGGGGATGGAGACGACTAAGGCCCACTGGAGAGGACCACCTGCATCTGCCAGGGGATAATAGAAAAGCAAGATGCACTGTGCATGACACGGTCTCCTGTTTATAAAACGGGAAAAAAATTTACAGATACCCCTGCAAACGTGTGTGCATAAATGTACACACATGTCTAAATATGATTTCAGAGCATGTGAAATGTGTTAAAGGCTGTATATGAGGTTGAGGACATGGATGCTCCCTGGACGGAGGGGTGGACACTCCTATTAGCAGGGAGGAAGGCTGGCCACGCCGAAGGGAGGAAACTGGGCACATGTGATGTGATCATATTCCTGCTTTATGTCAATTATACATGAGAATAAGTAAATATAGAAAATACTAAACAGACATGAAGAATGAAAAGCAATATAAAGTAAAGGGGGTAGCAGCTGCTCAGCTCCAGCCACCAACCCACCACCCCCTAGGGAACATAGCCCAGTGCCACAAGATCACGTCAACATGCCTGGCTGCTGGGCAGGCAGGGCTCAGCCACATCTAGGATGTGCTCTGACGGAGGCACCATTTCCACGCTCACAGATCAGAATGGTGGAGCTGCTGGTGGGAAACTCAGGCAAACCTGTTGCTTTACAGGTGGAGGTATTGCGGCACAGAGAGGGCACATGCCTTACCCAGGGTCACATAGCTGGAACCCCCATGCCTCTCCTCCAAGTTCTGCTTCTGTGGCATTAAATTGATCCAAAGTTGTCATTTAGCCCTAAGCCCTCACTTTGTGGAGGTAAGTTGGGGACAAATTCGGGGACAGACAGCATGACACCCTCAGCTGCCCTCAGAGCCAGTGCCCCTCCCCCCACCCCTGGCAGTGTCCACTGGAAGGCCAGCAGGCTCCAGGGCTCCACTGGCAACTGGGGCTGAAGGAGCCTTGTGAGTCCAGGTAGGTTCTTGGGGTTTGCTCTGTGTTTCTCTTTCCAGCCTCAGCTTTTCCCAGGGTTTATTATCAGCAAAGGTGACAAGGCCCCTGATGGCAGGAAGCTGGCTGCAGGCTCAGGCTGCTGACCCTTAAGCCCTGGGGGCGCCTCTCGGCCAATAGTCCCTTTGAAACAGGGCAGCTATCCCTGAGGAGGGAGCGGGCCGGGGAGGAGCTCTCAGTCCCCCACACCCTGGGACCCTTGCAGGAGGCCCTGAGTGAGGCAGGACTGCAGCCCTGCTGGCGGGACTGTCTTGGGCAGGTGACCTGGGCGATTCCCTGGTCTCCATGGTCCTTGCCACGCTCGCCACGTGTCCCCTGTCCCAACCCTGAAACCCCTTTAGGCCCCTGTCCTCCCTCTTTCAGTTCCACTCCAGGCCCCTCCTCCATGGGGAAGGTTGGCTCCATGCCTGCACCCCTTCTGGGTCAGAACACACCTACTGGGTTGCCTCGGGGCCACTCAGACCCCGGAAACCTCCCCAGCTCATCTCCACTCTGCCGCCCCCGCCCCAGTCCCAAGTGCATCCTCAGGGCTGTCAGCTGCCAGAGGGCCAGCAGGTGCCTCCTCTTTCAGCTCCTGCCCTTAAGAGGGGGCTTATGATCTGTTCATCCTCCACCCCCTCCCTCCCTGGGATGCCCTGAAAGCCTCGACATCAGCATCCAGACGCAACATCCTTATCCATTTCCACTCCCTTCTTCCCAGCTTGGAAGCTGCTAACCACTCTACCAGGCCAGAAAAATCCTCACTCAGGTAGGACTATTGCTAGATCCTTCCAGACTCGCACCTGGATGGCAGCTCTAGAGTTTAAAAGCCAAACATATGTTAATTTATTCTGTGGTTCTCCCAGGATGCTCCACCTTGGAGTAATGCTGAGTTGGTGTCTTTTTTCCCAAATGGAGAAGAGTCACATGTTAAGACAAAATTGGTGTGTGGGGTGTGGGATTCAAACAGTTCCTGCTTCCCATATCATCTTGTCCCCGCTGCCTTGCTCTTACACCATGGCTTATCTCTGTTCACCCCTGAAGCTGCTGGGTCACCGGGTGGGGCTGGGTCGCCTCAGATGGCAGCTCCTTCTAGTGACGGCTGCAGGGAGGAAAGGCCGGGACACATGTCTCTTCAGTTTGCTGTGGAAGGAGGCCATGGCCCTGAAGGTGTGTCCTGGGTCCCAGAGCCTGAGTTTTGGTCCTGGGCTCCCACCCACATGCCCTGCTGAAATGCTGGGCTGTAGAGCAAAGGGTTCAAACTCACAGCTATGGCAGTTTTATCTGGGGCTCCCACTTTCTAGCCATGCAATCTTAGGGAAGTACTGAAGTCCCTGAGCCTTAGTTTTCTCATCTGTAAAACGCGGTTAGCAGTACAATCCATGATCCGTTTTCTGAAACACTTCAGGTCAGATATGATTCAGAATTCAGAATTTTTCAGCTTCAATCATGCAACATGGTGTATCTACTCTATAGGACATAACACCCCACCGGAGTCTGAAAGCACCTTGTAATCAAACACATTAGTGTTTCTGCCACTGACCTTTTGAGCGTTCACACTAAGTGAAATAAATAAAAAACATAAATTATCTCACATCTGTGCAGGTCAAATTTTGTTACCAAATGAATTTTTTAAAAATTCTTCTTCCATTTTCAGAGACTTGAAGGGTTGGGATTGTAGATAAGGACCATCCTAAGCATCATGTCTGCGTAGATAATGGCACACAGCTCAAGGGATTAAACAAATGTTCATGGTTTGAGACCAGACCAAACATGGCTGTGAGCTTTGGGATAAGACAAGTCTCCTGAGAAGGCCAAGGGTGGTGGGTGGTGAGAGTCATTCTGGAGTAGCTGTGCTGTTACCCAAGTGTCTGGGCTATTGGTTCAAACTCCACTGACCCTGAGCCTCAGCCGTCACAGGCCCCCGAGCCTTTTCCAGGAGTCTGACTCCAGAGCTGGAGTTTTCACTGGGGGGTCCTCAGCAAAGACCACTGCCGTGTCGAGAACATAGACCTGCACGACCATCATGACCTCCACACGGTTGTCCTCAGCTCTTTGACCATCATGGGCTACTTCCTCAGCCTGCTGCAGCTGCTCTCCACCTGTGTGGCCGTCTCCCTGGTGGTCAGTGTGGGCATCTGGAGGGGGGCCATGGGTAACTGGTCCATGTTTGGTGCTTCTGCTTCGTTGCGACCTTAACATCTTCATAGTTTGGTTACGTGGGCTCCAGACCCGCCTCCACCTCTTCTGGGACAGCCTTCTTGTCACCTGTGCCTGCCATGCCACCCTCTTATGCCTCTCGGCCTCCATCGTCTTTGCCATCACCTACATCCAGTTCTTGCCTCACAGCCCCTTTCAGGACCACACCATTGCTGCCACTGCATTCTCTTGGATGGTTTCTGTGGCCTGGACCTGTGCCCTGACTGGCAAGTTCTCCTGCTATACGCTCACCTTGCCAGGCCTGCTCAACAGGCTGGAGATCTTCATGGCCTGTGTCACCTTCGCTTTCATCAACAGCCCCTACCTGTATCAGCAGCCACCGGCCCTGGTGTGATGCGTGGCCGTGTACCCCATCTGCTTCCTCCTGGCAGCCACGGCCATCTTGCTGAACTGGTGCAACTGGAACTACAGGCTTCCTATCCCCTCCCCCATTTTCCATTTGGAGCTCACTCTGCTCTCCGTCCTCCTCTACACCTCCGCTGTGGTCCTCTGGCCGCTCTACCAGTTCGTCGAGAAGTTCAGCAGGCAGCCCCAGTGATCCAGTGATGTGAGTTGCCATGATAGACTCACCTCCTGTGTGTGCGTCTGGGAACCATGACCGCCTATGGCCATCTTGACAGCCATCAACCTGCTGATTTATGTGGTTGACCTGGTGGACTTGGCCTGCCGGTTTTTTTTATCAGGTTCTGAGGCTCTGCACAGGGCTTCCCGATTCCCTCGTGTCAATGGAGGTTTCTACACCAAGCCCTGACGTCTTCTGATGTCCTCTTCCTGGCTCCCCTCTCTCCCTGCTCACATCCTTCCCCAACCATCTCGCTCTCTTTTCTGCTCCCTTCCCTCCTTCTGCTCTGTCTCCTTCCTGTTTTGTGTGGTTGCCCACATTCTGTTTTGCCTCTTTCTCTTTTCACTCTCTTATTTTCTACATTTTCTGCTTTTTGGCCCTTTTCTGGTCATTTTTGTTTTCTCATCTCCTGTGTCCTGACCGCCTCTTCCCCTTTTCCTTCTTCTGATCCACTGGGACCCTGAGCTTCTTCCTCCTCTGCCCACCGCCCCCGTCCCACCTCCTAAGGTGCTGACTCCACATCACACAGCCCTCTGTGCAGCTGTTCACACCCTGGGCCTCCAGAGGGGCCTCACAGCCAAAGTATGCCTGTGCCCCTGGTGGCGCCTTCGTTGGTGTGTGTATATGGGTTTGGGGTGTGCCAGTGAGTAGGTAGGGATTGGGCCTCACTTCCTCCCAGTGGAGGGGGGTGTACAGTGCACCTTCCCTTTATTTAAAAAAAAAATCTCTTGAGGGCAATAATTTCCGGTGGTCAGGAGGCTTAAAGCAGAGACCCTGGGTCCCTAGGCCCCAGCTGGTGCTCGGCCCTGCCTGACACTGGCTCCAGAATTTTTCCCGGCTTACTAAAACCCACCTCCTAGAGGTCATCTTAAAAGACGCAAGGGCTGAATGCCTTCCATCTGAACTACTTTCTTGGGGATCAAAATAGGAGCTGGCAAAAAACTGCACGGTCTTGAAGACAACTGTCTGAAGTATTTGTGAGGGGCAGCGATGTGGCCCTCCTGCCTCAGAGTTCAAAACAGCATGTCCTGCCTCTGCAGGGAGAAGAAAATGGCCACTGCCAGCCTTAAAGCTGATGTTAGACTGGAATTTTTCTTTTTGTGTGAGTGGTCAGGAGGTCAAAAATTACTGGATGGCCCTGTTCTTTTTTTTTTTTTCTAACAAAGATAAGATTGAGTTTAATTGTTTGTCTTTGGATTTTTTTTCTTTTTTTAAAAAAATATCTTTATTGGAGTCTAATGGCTTTACAATGTTGTGTTAGTTTCTGCTGTACAACAAACAAAGTGAAACAGCTATATGTATACATATATTCCCCATATCTCCTCCCTCTTGCGCCTCCCTCCCACCCTCCCTATCCCACCCCTCTAGGTCCTCGCAAAGTATCAAGCTGATCTCCCTGTGCTATGCAACAGCTTCCCACTAGACGGCCCCGTTCTTAAAGGCAGAGTTTCTTTTCTATTTTGGAGGGGAAGGTGGGTTGAATGGGTGGGGATTTTCGCTGCTGCAGTCAAAGGAACTGCAGTGCTTGAGTATGTGGTGCACACACGTGTTTCTGTATGTCAGTGGTTGCTGCTTTTTGTTGCTGCTTCCTGCTTCCCTGGGACTCATGCATAAAGTGACCTATATAAATGTAGAAATATATAAATATATATATATTTTTTCTTTTTCTTTTAATTACCTGGAGCTTCTGGTCCCCATCAGTCCCTGCTGTCAATCATAGAGAGAAATCTTGTCCTTTCTGCCACATCCATAACGATCTTTTTTTAAAACCTCAATACAAAGATAAAAGAAAAAAAGAAAACAAAAATGAGACCAACAAAATCCACAGATCCTAACTGCCCCAAGTTTGACTAGAAATCAGAAGCAGCCTAGCTTTTAAAGGGGCCTTGCTAGCTCCTCGATGCCTCTCTTTAAAGGGGTGTGCTTTGTGCATACTGAGTGTGTAGTTGTGTGCGTGTGTCAGTGGGCATGCATGCATTAAGACCAGCAGCCCTTTATATAACTGTTGGCAGGGAAGTCACCCCAAGCCTTCTTCCTCTCCTGTTTTCAGCCACAAAGGCTCAGAGTCCAGCATCCTAGTGTCACCAGGGCCAGAGAAGCCAGGCAAGTAGAGCTGTGGGGAAGAGGCAGGGGAAGGACCTGCACTGCTGCCACTCACTCCTGTACTGGGATGAAGCAAGAAGCAGGCAAATCTTAAGAAGGAATGAAATAAAATTCTTATTTTAAGACGAGACAAGAAAAGTTTATTTGGCCAAATTCACTTAAAGCTGGGATAAAAAGTTAAACAGATTTCTTTATTGCAGGACTTCTTAGGACCTTGTATAGATTAGTATGCATTACAAAATTACCAAAAGAGGTATATAGCAGTAAGTGATTCCCCAACTTATGTGATCAGGGAACTCTTTCTTTTCGTGGAACATCATGGACTAGTGGTCCATGGGATACCCTTTGGGAACCATCCGTCACATCTCCCCCCGCCCCCCACTGCCCCCAGACTGGTTCAACAGCTTGGCTTGAAAGGCTCTCACAAAATCACCTCCCGCAGTGGTCCATCTCCTCTGGGGCAGCTTTCATTCCTTAGGGGGTGCAAAGCCCACTTGCCCTGCTCTCTGGACTTGCACAGAGAATTTCAATCCCTGTTCAGCTGGAGAGTTCTCTGAAAAGTTCTCAAGTGTTCTTGTGTTTCCTGTCCTTACGTGCTCTAGACTGAATGTCTCTGCATTAAGTCAGGTGCTCCTTCAGGGCATGAACTGGGCTTTGCTGTGGGATCTGCAGTGCCCAACACACAGTAAACACATGGTAAATAGTTTTTTAGGACAGAGATGAATAGAACCTCCACAGTTCTCTCATGCACACCTCAACTGTGCCCCCATCTCCAGACCTTCCACGGTCCTGGCTGCCTGTGTTGATGGGCTGTGGAGTCACATATGGTGGCTCACATGTTTCCTGTGAGAAAGGAAACATTCAGTCTCCTTGGATGTGACATTCAGTGACATTCAGTCTCCAATGCTCATTGCTCCTTGGATACTTGACTCTCCAGATCCCACAACTCTCTTACACGTAATCTCACGATGACATCTTGATCCCTCCTCAACGCCTTTGCACAAGCTGTTCCTTTGCCTGGGACATGGCCACCTCTTTATCAGTCTTCAGATCTCTGCTGAAATGTCACCTGTGTAGAAGAATCTTCCAAAAGTACATCTGCCCGTGATGCTACGTCCTAAGACCCTGTTTGTTCTCTTCATCGTGCTGGTCACTACCTGAAGTTTTCTTGTAACAGTATTTAACAAGTTTATGGGTTTGTCATCTGCCGCCTCCACCAGAGGTTCCACTCGGACAGATGTCTAGTCTCTGCTGTCACCTCTGTGTCTCTGGGCCAAGTCAGTCCTGGGCATGGTGTGGACACAGTACATTTTGGACAAATGAACAACTGAAATCAGTAATCATTTGGGGAAGGGGGAGTTCTTATCACATGCACACAAAATGATAATTATTACAATAAGGGGGGTGGGAGGAAACTTTGGAGGCGATGAATATGTTTATGGCCTTGATAGTGGTGACGTTTTCATGAGTATATATTTATCCACCAACTCATAGAGTTGTATACATTAAATATTTACATATGTTTACATGTCAATTATATCTCAATAAAATTGCTTCTTAAAAAATAAAATGTAGTTAAAAGTGCTACACAGTAACATGGGAAAGTGAGTAGCATATTTAAAAGACAAATCACATGTAGTACAATTATAATAATATAAAAATAAGTTTTGATGTTGAGATAAGTTACAAAGAAATACATGTTTCTATTACTTAAAAAAAAAAAAATCAATCATGGAGGTCTTTTCGTCCAAGATGGCTCAGACTCTCTTTCCACATTTCATCATAAACGCTTCTGTCACTCTTCAGTCAGACTCCAAGGGGCAGAGCGAGGCTTTGAGTCGCTGACGTTCTAACAGAGACTGATTCATGAGGAGTCGCCTCTGGCTGCCTGGCCAGCTCCGTGCAGTAGAGCCTGTGAAAGACCCTTGTCATGTTTCACCGTGTGGTCCTTCACCAGGATTGGCTAGACTGACCGAGAATTTTAATTTTTTGAAAAAATTCAAACCATCTTGAAACACACAAGCCAGGCATCCAGGTGCAGGTGGGAAGGATGAGCATGTTTATTGGGAGGCTCCTCAAGGAGGTGCAGAGGCAGGAACCCAGGCTGCCTCCCTGATCCTCTGGCTGGTGTACCCCTTTCCTAGACTCCCTTCCCAAAGCACTCAGTACCCGGGTGCCCAGAGGGAGGGGCGGGGGTGCTGGGAGCACCTGGCATGGGGTCTGAGAAGGTTAAGGGAGCAGGAGGGAGATGTGAGGCTACGGTTGCCCTGGGGGGCATCAAATGTCTGGCACTCTTGGCCCCTCCCCATCATCAAGACCAGGTGAATGCTTGTTCCCTGAATATTTCATAAGTCTGCCCCCATTTTCCACCTCTGAAAGTGTCTTTGCTCAAGGCCCATCATTACACACCTCGACCGTGGAATTAGCCCGGAAACTGGCCACCCAGCTTCTTGGCCAGCCTCCATTCTGTTTTCCTCCTAACGGCCAGAGTGACAGTTCCAAGGTGGGAATGTGATTGATCAGCCCCTGCTTACAGAATGTCAGTGAGGCATCATCACTTACAGCTAAAATCCAACTTATTTTTCAGGTGTTCAGGCCCATCCACTTTGGACCCTGTCTGCTGTACCTGCAATACCTCCCTTACTCCCTGCCTCACTTGTTGTGCTCAGATAAGACCTAGGAGCTTGTGGTGACCTGCCCACACCAGGCTCCTTCACAGAAGTGTCAGTCTGGGAGCAATGGGAGATGGAGTTGGTGGAATCCAGTTAGGCTTCCTGGAGGAGGTGATTAAGGGTCAAGTCTTAAAAGACAAATAAAGGTTAACAAGGCAAAGAAGAGAGGAAGAGTTTTGGGTTTTATGATTTGCTCAAGGATCTCATGAATCTTCAGTGGTGAAGTTGATGTGACTACGGCTTGTGTGTGGGAGAGGGAGGGAGAAGGGAGAATTGAGCGTGGCCAACTGGAGGCCGGTCTATATGCCCACTTGGGTCAGGAATGAGGCTGTGGGGTGGCACAAGGTAAGGAGTTGGAGCTGAGACACTTTGGAAAAGCCAGGACCGTGTGGCCTGCAGCCTCACAGCAAGAGTAGACAAGGAAAACTATGTCCTTCAGCAAGAGGAAATGTCAAGGCTGATATCCGCCTCCACTGGAGGTTTGGATTTTTTTTTTTTTTAAGTCTCCACAGAAGAAATCAAAATCTCAGGGCTTCAGTTCTTGTGAAGTGGGCCCAAATGTGCATGATCTCTGAGGTCCAACAACTCTAACCTGGGAAATTAACTCAATCAGTGCCCAACAGACGACTGGCCTGGAGGGTCCTGAGCAGAAGCAGGTGCAGTTATTCTGGGTGAAGCTCCTAACCCAGGCAGCAGGATCCTCCCAGGAAAAAGGGGTCCTGTAAAAGGGGGCTCTGAGTTTGATGACAAAGTACACGAGGGAACAATCCACTGTGAGTCACAAGAGCTCCAGTGAACAGACACCAATCTGAAAGAGAAAACAAACAAATACACTTAATACAATTAAGCACATTAGAAAAAGACACCATGAAGAGAAGACAGGAGGATATGAAAGAGAACCCTAATGGGTTGAAGAATGTCCTCCTAAAATTCATGTCTACTCAGAACTTCAGAATGTGGCCTTATTTAGAAATAGGGTCTTTGTAGAAATGATTATTTAAGAATCTTGAGATGGAAATCATCCTGGATGGAGGGTGGGCCCACAATCCAGTGACTAGAGTCTTTAAAAGAGAAAGGACAGAGAGATTTGCACACACAGAGTTGAGAGAAGATGAGCACGTGAAGGTGGAGACAGAGATGCAGTTAAGCGGCCACAAGCTAAGGGGCCTCCAGAAGCTAAAAGAGCAAAGGAATGACCCTCCCCTGGAGTATGAGAAGCAGCATGGCCCTCCTGACCCCTTGATTTCACACTTCTGGCTGCCAGGACTGTGAGAGAATACATTTCTGTTGTTTTAAACCACCAATCTCGTGGTAACTTGTTGCAGTAGCCCTAGGAAACAAAGATGAATTAAAAAATGGAAAATAGAGCCTTTGTCATATTTTTATAAATTTCCAGAAAAGCTTGCCCACTTCTGGTTCCAGAGCATGGTGGTCACATGGATCCAAGGACCCCTTGTCCTAAAACTGTGGTGCCCCAGTGTGTGAGACTCACAGGGTAGGATCCACTAATCTAGAGAAGGGTGGTCGGTCTAAAGGCCCACAGGAGCCAGCGGGGGAGGAGGTAAGTAAAGGGGATGGAGACGACTAAGGCCCACTGGAGAGGACCACCTGCATCTGCCAGGGGATAATAGAAAAGCAAGATGCACTGTGCATGACACGGTCTCCTGTTTATAAAACGGGAAAAAAATTTACAGATACCCCTGCAAACGTGTGTGCATAAATGTACACACATGTCTAAATATGATTTCAGAGCATGTGAAATGTGTTAAAGGCTGTATATGAGGTTGAGGACATGGATGCTCCCTGGACGGAGGGGTGGACACTCCTATTAGCAGGGAGGAAGGCTGGCCACGCCGAAGGGAGGAAACTGGGCACATGTGATGTGATCATATTCCTGCTTTATGTCAATTATACATGAGAATAAGTAAATATAGAAAATACTAAACAGACATGAAGAATGAAAAGCAATATAAAGTAAAGGGGGTAGCAGCTGCTCAGCTCCAGCCACCAACCCACCACCCCCTAGGGAACATAGCCCAGTGCCACAAGATCACGTCAACATGCCTGGCTGCTGGGCAGGCAGGGCTCAGCCACATCTAGGATGTGCTCTGACGGAGGCACCATTTCCACGCTCACAGATCAGAATGGTGGAGCTGCTGGTGGGAAACTCAGGCAAACCTGTTGCTTTACAGGTGGAGGTATTGCGGCACAGAGAGGGCACATGCCTTACCCAGGGTCACATAGCTGGAACCCCCATGCCTCTCCTCCAAGTTCTGCTTCTGTGGCATTAAATTGATCCAAAGTTGTCATTTAGCCCTAAGCCCTCACTTTGTGGAGGTAAGTTGGGGACAAATTCGGGGACAGACAGCATGACACCCTCAGCTGCCCTCAGAGCCAGTGCCCCTCCCCCCACCCCTGGCAGTGTCCACTGGAAGGCCAGCAGGCTCCAGGGCTCCACTGGCAACTGGGGCTGAAGGAGCCTTGTGAGTCCAGGTAGGTTCTTGGGGTTTGCTCTGTGTTTCTCTTTCCAGCCTCAGCTTTTCCCAGGGTTTATTATCAGCAAAGGTGACAAGGCCCCTGATGGCAGGAAGCTGGCTGCAGGCTCAGGCTGCTGACCCTTAAGCCCTGGGGGCGCCTCTCGGCCAATAGTCCCTTTGAAACAGGGCAGCTATCCCTGAGGAGGGAGCGGGCCGGGGAGGAGCTCTCAGTCCCCCACACCCTGGGACCCTTGCAGGAGGCCCTGAGTGAGGCAGGACTGCAGCCCTGCTGGCGGGACTGTCTTGGGCAGGTGACCTGGGCGATTCCCTGGTCTCCATGGTCCTTGCCACGCTCGCCACGTGTCCCCTGTCCCAACCCTGAAACCCCTTTAGGCCCCTGTCCTCCCTCTTTCAGTTCCACTCCAGGCCCCTCCTCCATGGGGAAGGTTGGCTCCATGCCTGCACCCCTTCTGGGTCAGAACACACCTACTGGGTTGCCTCGGGGCCACTCAGACCCCGGAAACCTCCCCAGCTCATCTCCACTCTGCCGCCCCCGCCCCAGTCCCAAGTGCATCCTCAGGGCTGTCAGCTGCCAGAGGGCCAGCAGGTGCCTCCTCTTTCAGCTCCTGCCCTTAAGAGGGGGCTTATGATCTGTTCATCCTCCACCCCCTCCCTCCCTGGGATGCCCTGAAAGCCTCGACATCAGCATCCAGACGCAACATCCTTATCCATTTCCACTCCCTTCTTCCCAGCTTGGAAGCTGCTAACCACTCTACCAGGCCAGAAAAATCCTCACTCAGGTAGGACTATTGCTAGATCCTTCCAGACTCGCACCTGGATGGCAGCTCTAGAGTTTAAAAGCCAAACATATGTTAATTTATTCTGTGGTTCTCCCAGGATGCTCCACCTTGGAGTAATGCTGAGTTGGTGTCTTTTTTCCCAAATGGAGAAGAGTCACATGTTAAGACAAAATTGGTGTGTGGGGTGTGGGATTCAAACAGTTCCTGCTTCCCATATCATCTTGTCCCCGCTGCCTTGCTCTTACACCATGGCTTATCTCTGTTCACCCCTGAAGCTGCTGGGTCACCGGGTGGGGCTGGGTCGCCTCAGATGGCAGCTCCTTCTAGTGACGGCTGCAGGGAGGAAAGGCCGGGACACATGTCTCTTCAGTTTGCTGTGGAAGGAGGCCATGGCCCTGAAGGTGTGTCCTGGGTCCCAGAGCCTGAGTTTTGGTCCTGGGCTCCCACCCACATGCCCTGCTGAAATGCTGGGCTGTAGAGCAAAGGGTTCAAACTCACAGCTATGGCAGTTTTATCTGGGGCTCCCACTTTCTAGCCATGCAATCTTAGGGAAGTACTGAAGTCCCTGAGCCTTAGTTTTCTCATCTGTAAAACGCGGTTAGCAGTACAATCCATGATCCGTTTTCTGAAACACTTCAGGTCAGATATGATTCAGAATTCAGAATTTTTCAGCTTCAATCATGCAACATGGTGTATCTACTCTATAGGACATAACACCCCACCGGAGTCTGAAAGCACCTTGTAATCAAACACATTAGTGTTTCTGCCACTGACCTTTTGAGCGTTCACACTAAGTGAAATAAATAAAAAACATAAATTATCTCACATCTGTGCAGGTCAAATTTTGTTACCAAATGAATTTTTTAAAAATTCTTCTTCCATTTTCAGAGACTTGAAGGGTTGGGATTGTAGATAAGGACCATCCTAAGCATCATGTCTGCGTAGATAATGGCACACAGCTCAAGGGATTAAACAAATGTTCATGGTTTGAGACCAGACCAAACATGGCTGTGAGCTTTGGGATAAGACAAGTCTCCTGAGAAGGCCAAGGGTGGTGGGTGGTGAGAGTCATTCTGGAGTAGCTGTGCTGTTACCCAAGTGTCTGGGCTATTGGTTCAAACTCCACTGACCCTGAGCCTCAGCCGTCACAGGCCCCCGAGCCTTTTCCAGGAGTCTGACTCCAGAGCTGGAGTTTTCACTGGGGGGTCCTCAGCAAAGACCACTGCCGTGTCGAGAACATAGACCTGCACGACCATCATGACCTCCACACGGTTGTCCTCAGCTCTTTGACCATCATGGGCTACTTCCTCAGCCTGCTGCAGCTGCTCTCCACCTGTGTGGCCGTCTCCCTGGTGGTCAGTGTGGGCATCTGGAGGGGGGCCATGGGTAACTGGTCCATGTTTGGTGCTTCTGCTTCGTTGCGACCTTAACATCTTCATAGTTTGGTTACGTGGGCTCCAGACCCGCCTCCACCTCTTCTGGGACAGCCTTCTTGTCACCTGTGCCTGCCATGCCACCCTCTTATGCCTCTCGGCCTCCATCGTCTTTGCCATCACCTACATCCAGTTCTTGCCTCACAGCCCCTTTCAGGACCACACCATTGCTGCCACTGCATTCTCTTGGATGGTTTCTGTGGCCTGGACCTGTGCCCTGACTGGCAAGTTCTCCTGCTATACGCTCACCTTGCCAGGCCTGCTCAACAGGCTGGAGATCTTCATGGCCTGTGTCACCTTCGCTTTCATCAACAGCCCCTACCTGTATCAGCAGCCACCGGCCCTGGTGTGATGCGTGGCCGTGTACCCCATCTGCTTCCTCCTGGCAGCCACGGCCATCTTGCTGAACTGGTGCAACTGGAACTACAGGCTTCCTATCCCCTCCCCCATTTTCCATTTGGAGCTCACTCTGCTCTCCGTCCTCCTCTACACCTCCGCTGTGGTCCTCTGGCCGCTCTACCAGTTCGTCGAGAAGTTCAGCAGGCAGCCCCAGTGATCCAGTGATGTGAGTTGCCATGATAGACTCACCTCCTGTGTGTGCGTCTGGGAACCATGACCGCCTATGGCCATCTTGACAGCCATCAACCTGCTGATTTATGTGGTTGACCTGGTGGACTTGGCCTGCCGGTTTTTTTTATCAGGTTCTGAGGCTCTGCACAGGGCTTCCCGATTCCCTCGTGTCAATGGAGGTTTCTACACCAAGCCCTGACGTCTTCTGATGTCCTCTTCCTGGCTCCCCTCTCTCCCTGCTCACATCCTTCCCCAACCATCTCGCTCTCTTTTCTGTTTCCTTCCCTCCTTCTGCTCTGTCTCCTTCCTGTTTTGTGTGGTTGCCCAGATCCTGTTTTGCCTCTTTCTCTTGCTGCTCTCATCTTTTCTACATTTTCTACTTTGGGGCCCATTTTTGGTCATCTTTGTTTTCTCGTCTCCTGTGTCCTGACCGCCTCTTCCCCTTTTCCTTCTTCTGATCCATCGGGACCCTGAGCTTCTTCCTCCTCTGCCCACCGCCCCCCTCCCACCTCCTAAGGTGCTGACTCCACATCACACAGCCCTCTGTGCAGCTGTTCACACCCTGGGCCTCTGGAGGGGCCTCACAGCCAAAGCATGCCTGTGCCCCTGGCTGTGCCTTCGTTGGGGTGTGTGTGTGCAGGTTTGGGGTGTGGGGTGGGTAGCTAGGCACTGGGCCTCCTTTCTTCCAGTGGAGGGGGGTGTACAGTGCACCTCCCCTTTAAGTTAAAAAAAAAAAAACCTAGAGGTCAATAATTCTCAGTGGGCGGGAGACTTAAAGCAGAGACTTGGACCACTTGGCCCCCCCTCGTGCTCAGCACCACCTGAGATTGGCTCCAGAAGTTTTGCAGGCTTACTAAAACCCATTGCCTAGAGGCCATTTAGAGGAAGCAAAGGGTGGATGCCTTTCATTCCAGCTACTCTCAGAGGAATCAAAAAAGGAGCTGGTGAAGAACTGCAGGGTCTTGAAGACAACTGTCTGAAGTATTTGTGAGGGCCAGTGTTCAAAACACTGCTCTCCTGCCTCAGTGTTCAAAACAGCATATCTGGGGCTTCCCTGGTGGCGCAGTGGTTGAGAATCTGCCGCCAATGCAGGGGACACGGGTTCGAGCCCTGGTCTGGGAGGATTCCACATACCGTGGAGCAACTGGGTCTGTGAGCCACAACTACTGAGCCTGAGCGTCTGGAGCCTGTGCTCCGCAACAAAAGAGGCAGCGACAGTGAGAGGCCCGCGCACCGCAATGAAGAGTAGCCCCCGCTCGCCGCAACTAGGGAAAGCCCTCGCACGGAAACGAAGACCCAACATAGCCAAAATAAATAAATAGCATTCCCTTTAAAAAAAAAGAATCCTCCTGCCAATGCAGGGAACATGGGCTCGAGCCCTGGTCTGGGAAGGTCCCACATGCCATGGAGCATGTGCCACAACTACTGAGCCCGCATGCCACAACTATTGAAGCCCGTGAGCCTAGAGCCCGTGCTCCGCAACAAGAGAAGCCACTGCAATGAGAAGCCCGCGCACCACAACGGAGAGAAGTCCCCGCTCACCACAGCTAGTGAAAGCCCATGCACAGCAACGAAGACCCAACACAGCCAAAAATAAAAACAAATAGATAAATAAATTTATAAAAAAAAAACCAAACAGCATGTCCTTCCTCTGCAGGGAGAACAAAATGGCCACTGCCAGCCTTAAAGGTGATGTTAGGTTGGATTTTTTTTTGTTGTTTTTCTTTTCTTTTTCTGGTCAGGAGGGCAAAAATTTGTGAATAGCCCTATTCCTAAAGGGGAAGTTTCTTTTCATTTTTTGTTTTTTCAGAGGGGTGGCTTTGGAGGGTGGGGATCGCTTCTACCATAGTGAAAGGAATCGCATGGCTTGACTGGGTGAAGCACACAGAGGTGTGTTTCTGTGTGCCAGTTGCTTTCTCTGCTGCTTTGTGCTTCTCTGGGACTCATGAATAAGGTGATCTATATGAATGTATAAATGTATATATATATATATCTTATTTCCAGGAGCTTCTGGTTTGCATCAGTCCCTGCGGTCAATCATAGCGAAAAGCCTTGTCCCTTTTCACATATGTAGTTTTTTTTAACCTCAATATAAAGATAAACAAAACAAAACAAAAAACCAAAAAAATAACCCCAAATCAACAGATTCTAATTGACCCAAATTTGTCTAGATCTCACAAGAGGCCTAGCAGATTTCCCTCCTCACCCAAACCACCTTCTATGGGAGCCCCTCCCACTGTTTCCACACCCACACCTGATCCAGAGCTTAGGGAGTGGCCCATCCCTGGGAAACTAGAGGTTGGGCCCCATCCCAATGCCCAACATCCTGTCCGCTAACTCTTAAAAGGCCTCTGCCAGCCCCTGGATGCCTCTCTTTAAAGGTGTGTGCCTGTCTGCCTGCTCAGTGTGCGCGTTTGCCTGTGTATGTGCATGTATGTCCGTGTGCACGCCGGCATTGGCACCATCAGCCCTTTACAGTAACTGGTGGTTGTGAAGACACCAAAGCCTTCTTCCTCTCCTGTTCTCAGCCACAAAGCCTCAGCAGCTTTTGAGTCACCAGGCCCAGAGGGGCCAGGCAAGCAGAGCTGTTGGGGGAGGGGCAGAGGAAGGACCCCCACTGCTGCCATTCACTCCTGTACTGGGATGAAGCATGTGATCTTCACCTAGTGGCAGGTTAGGTGGAGGGGGAGAGGTCCCAGGAGGGGGTCCCCATGACAGGCAAATCTTAAGAAGCAATGCAGTAAAATTCATATTTTAAGGCAAGACAAGAAAAATTTCAACATAGAAATTTTCTCTGCCCATTTGGGGCTCCTCCCTCCCCTCTGGTGTGCATTGTGCATCTGCATTATGTGTTAATTAGACCTCCCCAAGGGCAGAAATACCTGCTCCACCATAAAGAGCAATTTTCTTCTTCTGGCCTCAGCCATGTAACTCCTTAGAAGATAACACTACTTACTTATGACCTGATTAATGTCACAGGCTATATTATTTGCACTCTGCCTTTTTTACAAGATAATTGTTTCTTGCATTAACAAATGTGTGATTGAGTCTCTGATAAAAATAATGATGATCAGGTGACTTGAAATGATCGAACATATGTATAGTCTATAAGACCCATGATTATAATAGTGACACTCTAGATTTGGAAAGAAGCAACAGGAGGGAACCATTTCCTGGAGCTGACAGACTAGTAAGACACGTGGTCCAGAGGATTTTGGCTACTGTTACCAGGACTAGGTGAGTAACAGCACCTTGAATGCCCTGAAATGGGTATTCCTAGCGCCTTGGGACAAATTTGCGATGAAATGCCTCCCAAACCCTGGTCAAAATTAAGGCCAAAAGGGAGAGGATTGTGAAATAAAAAATGTTCCCCACCACCCAGTTCTGCAAGAATCAAGTCATTAGCCACTGCAGTCGCTGACCTACAATCCACCCTGAAGGGAATTTAGGTCGAACATCAGGATGAGACACAATGATCTGGGAACACTGGCAGAACTGGCCATCAGATAGCCAGAGTTTTTCAGGAGATATTTTTATGAACCCAGTTTCTTGCATCTTCGCATACTTAGAAAAGCACTAAAACCATTAATTATGGTCTCTGGTCCTTTCGAAGACCAATAACTTTGCCAAGATGTGTGATTGGTTTCATGTACTCCTTCCCCCAAATCACATACATACTGGGCTCCTGCCTTACCTGTTCAGAACAGTTCTCAGAGCTTTCTGAAAGACTGTCTCTTGGGTCATATTCCTCAGGCTGGCTCAAATAAAATTTTCCATTTCTTTCTTAGATTGACTATTGATTAATTTTTCATCAACAAAAGCTAGTATGCATTGACCTCCCCCCAGTCTGTGTGCAGGAATGTCATATTCTTCTATTTTCCTGAATCAAATCGAACATAGCCCTGGGACCTCACTGCTCAGGAGAATGGAAATGTCTCTGTGGTTTAGTAAAAGAATTGCCAAGGATGTGCTCACCTGAGGCGCTCACTGTACAAGCCTCATGGTTCATGAGGGCAGCAACTCCATCCCTCTTATTTGGTGGGGGTTAAGGGTCATTTGTCACAAATCCAAAGCAAGGTCCAGTCCTCTCACTATGGACCTCAAAAGAAAATTTACAGGTCCTCTGCTTAGTTCAACCCTCTAGTCACAGAGAAGGTGCAGCTGGACCCCAGGGAGGGGGCAGGATTTGTCCAGAGTCACACTGTGTTTGGCAGAGTCAAAGACAGGACCCAGGTTTCCTGGTTCCCAGGCCGGCTGCTTTTCCACTGCCCCACGTTGCTTGCTACAAGTGTGGCAGCAGCATCCTCCAGGCTGGGTTTATGCCCCATCCACCCTAGTTCTGCCACAAACCTGCCACGTCACCCTGAGGAGGTCA
Organism: Pseudorca crassidens; assembly: GCF_039906515.1. Lineage (NCBI taxonomy): Eukaryota > Metazoa > Chordata > Mammalia > Artiodactyla > Delphinidae > Pseudorca > Pseudorca crassidens. The sequence goes on along the minus strand of NC_090296.1, from coordinate 144,062,755 downwards.
CTTACTGCTGTGTGAGTCAGTTTCCTCATCTACAAGATGGGGGAGGGGGTGCCAGAGACCCCTGGTTCCCTCCCAACCCTGCCTCTTCCCGGTGCCCCTGGACTGTGCCAGTCTGGGAGACTCAGACGTGGAGGTGGAAGCCAGCTCCCTCCCCTCTGTCCACCATCTGCTTGGCTGTTACATCCTGTTTTTGGTTACATCCTTCCTGATTAGACAGACCCTCCTTCACCACAACCTCTGCTTGGCAGTAAACATACTTCTCTTTCACAACATGAGTTTCCTCAGTCACTTACCGGTAGTCAGACTGTCCAGTGATTCTTTTCAAAAACACAAACTGCTTCCAGGTACCTCCACAGTCTGAGGTCCCCCAGACGCCCTTGTTCCTGCACATTCTTGACTTCCCACTTCTTCAGAGTCCAGCTCAGCAGCCCCAGTGCTCTCGCCCTGTTTGGGGACCTCGTGTTCCTTTAGGGAACGCAAAGTCCTTTCTGCTGGGATACAGAGGGGCTGATCCCAAGCAGAGCAAGAGGAAACGGAAGTCCAGAGTGAGAGAGAGGCAGATCCAGGGTCCTCGGCTGGGTCCACAGTCACACGTGGTCCTGCCTCCGGTGAAGTGGCCCCACTGCCCTGGTCTGGTCCCCCTGGGGATGAACCGTGAGTAGTTTGGAGGGCAGAGCCCAAGAGATCTGGTTTCTAGTTCCAATTCTGCCCCAGGGTAACTCATGACCACAGGTGAGTCTAGTCCCTGCTCTGAGCCTCAGTTTCCTACTCATAAGGTGAGCAGATTGGTCTAAAATTGTGGTCTGGAGCACTAGGGTTCTGGTGAGGCAGTGGGGTAGCAAGTAGGGTATTGGCCTCACCCAGCACCTTCTCTACCCCGAGCAGCCTGGTGCAAATCAAGCTCCGCCCAAGATCTCATTTGAAATAAGATTGGACACAACCATTGCTCATCTTTAGGATGCTGGTTCATAAACCAAGGTACAGACGGAAGAGGGAGTACTATACAGCTGGAAAAAATGAGGATGCTCTCAAAATAATAATAAGGAAATATCTCCAGAATATATTTACTCAAAACAGTAAGATACAAAACGATGTCTAGTATGCTATTTGTATGTAACAAAATGGGGAGAAAAAAAATTAACCTGTATGAACTTGATCTGCATCAAGAAGCACGGGAAGAACTCCCGTGAGTGCCGTGGAGCAGTTACCTGATACTGATGGGAGAGGGGAGCTGAGGGGAGAGTGGATGGAGCCACAGGTAGAAGCAAGGTTTCTCACTGTATGGCTTTTTAGAGCATTTTGATTTTGAAACATGTAAGGAAATTACTTTTTATGACAACAAAATTTAAGTTTGAAAAATATACCATGTGGAGAAGAAGGGTCAGGGAAAGGATAGTTGGCCAGATGGTCTCCATATTCCCCGCAGCCTTGATGGACAGGCTGGGGGAGGAGCTGAAAGATGCCCACACATGCCTGTCTGCAAAGGCAGAGGGATGGGAGGCCCCTTAGGTCCCGGGGTCTGGGGCAGAGGAGCTGTGGCACCCAAGCCCACCTGCTGGGTGGTCAGGGCCTCCCCCAGCCCTTTAGCACACACAGCTGATGGACAAGTCCCCGGTTCCAAGGCTCAGGCCCTTTCCTAGCTCTCTGCCTGGCCTGGGCTCCCTGTCTGCGGGGCAGCGGCCAGAGCCGCCCCACCCAGTGGGTGGAGCCTCCTCCACACAGCCATGACTCCAGCTGACGCCAGCCCCAGACTGTGGCCTGAGCCGCGTCCAAAACAGAGTCCAGGGCACAGATGTTCCCATTTTCTGGCTCTGGACCAGCTTCTTGGAAAAATCACGGAGCCGGCCTTCCTCAATTTACCTTTGAGTGGAGAGAAGAGGGACCCTTTTCTCCTGCGGCCTCGGGCACCTGGCTCTCTGCCCTGGTTGGGGGCAGCAGTGCTGGCTGCCAATCCATGCGGCCCTTGTCTGTGTGGCTGGCTCCTGTCTGAAGGTCCCTGTGCAGAAGCGGGTGGGTGGAAAGAGGATGGTGAGGTTCCAATCAGCCCCTGCCAAAAGTCTCCACACTCCTGGCATTTTCTGGCTGGCTTGCCAATAGGAAGTGGTCTGGCTGAGATGGGAGCGCGGCTGCAGGACCTATGGGTGGGGCACTGCAGTCACAGCAGGACACACAGGAGCAAGGAGATGACTCCTGGAACCAAGAGAAGAGGGAAAGGGCTCAGCATTTACCGAGGTTCTACTACCTGCTGAGCTTTGCAAGGAGACAGACCTGTATTCAAACCCAGGCTCTGTCAGGGAGTAGCTGTGTGACCTTGTTTAAATTACATAATGTACTTTCTGAGCCTCAGTTTCATAATCTATAAAATGAGGATGACAATAATAGTATCCCTGAAGATGAAATAAAATAGATGTAATAAGTCACCTAATCAGACATTTTGTACGAAAAAGTATTGGCTACTCTCTCCCTTTGGGTATAAACTTCAAGGTCAATGCCAACCAGAGTTTAAGATACTAAAGCCGCATGCCTGGGTTCAAATCCCAGCTCTGCCACTTACTACCTGTGTGATCTTGGGCCAGCTAACCTCTCTGTGCCTGTGAAAATGGGGACAGTGAGTACATAGTTCACAGGGCTGCTGGGAAGAACAAATGAATCCAGAGCAGTGCTTGACCTTCAGTAAGCACGACACTTGTGACCTCTTATAATTGTTGTGTCAACGACAGCCCAGCTGCAGCCCAAGTTCTCATGGACCCTTTCTTAGCTGACAAAACGTGTGAGCTGTAATCTGAGGTCTCTTCCAGAGACAGCTGGGCTGGTGAGGGTTCATCCTAGTTGGCCTTTTCTGGGTCTGCTTCTGACCAGGGGTGGGGAGATGGGGGGTGGATGCTCAGGCCAAGCCCATCCCCTCACCTCCACTCCAACCAGCATCTGTTTCCCATAAAAACGGTCCAGCGCTTCGCCTGGAAGGAGAGTGAGCTTCCTCAGGAAACAAAGTTCTCCAAAACCACCCATCTGGGCAACCAGGCTGCTCATGGGGTGGGAGTGTAGGTCCCTCTGGGCCTCCTTCCCTCCTTACATTGGCCCTGACAAGCCTCAGGGCCAATGACACTCTCTTAGCACTACTGTCAAGGGAAGTCACTCCCCTTGTCCCAGCTGCAGCCGGCCTGCCCCTCAGGCTCCCGGCTGCCCACTGCTGCCAGCAGCACAGCATCCCTCAGGCCACCTGGTGACTGCAGTGGTCCAAGTCCGTGCTGAGCCGGGGCTAGCTGCCCATCAGCCCAGACCACTCCCCCCAGTAACACTCTTGTTGCTAGTCTGGGACCACTCCTTATGCAAAATGAAAGAGCTTGTGGTTCTTTCTGTCACTTTGGGCAGAAGGAGGCACTTCCAGAATATTCTGTTGCTGCACCCTGGCAGAGGCTGGCAGGGCCCCAGATTCCTCCATCATTTCTTTCACCCTCTGCCCCCTACCACAGCACCCTGGCACCCCAGCTTTCTTCTTCCCCCCAAACTCAGTTTAAGCTTTGTTCCTGTTGTCAACCGGAACTTGCTCAAATATAGGCACATAAAGACACCATTTTCTATATCTTCAAGTAAATAGGGCAGGTCAGCCAGCAGCCCATTAGTAGAAAGCCATAACTTTTGTCTTGAAGTAAGCCTGATATGTTATGAGTATATTATTATGGCCCTCTTATAAAATAGAACGCAAAACTCTACATTTACTTTCAAGTAAAACAGGAGACTTCAAAGATAAACACTAGAATATAGATCCACCAAGTAAGAGTATTGTCTCTTTTGTTCATTAATATATTCTCAGTGCTGAGAAGAGGGCCTGGAACGTGGCAGATGTTTGCTGACTGTATTTAGCACAAGAGTACAGCCTGAGGATCCAGGCTGGACCTCCTGACCTATGCATTCCAGCCCTCTGCCTTTAGGGAAAATGTTTGAGAATCAGTGATTCGTGTGTTATTTCATTTCATCCCCCTAACAACTCCAAGGTATTGTGTGATGCACACCTCCCTGCATGGATCCACTGAGAACCTGAAGTCCCCACCGTATTTGAGGATGCCTCCCTCTTGTGAGTCGTGGTGAGAGACTGGGCCTCACCCTAATAAGAAACTTAAAAGGCCAGACAAATATTTGACCTGACCCACAAGTGGGGCCTGGACACACACCTAAGGAACAGGTGACACACAGACACCAGGTCACATCAGAATTCCTTCTGCTGGGGCTTGAAGTAGCTAGCATCCAGTGTGTGCTTCCAGTGGCCAAGGTGCCTGGACCAGCCTGCCCAGCACCACTCCTTCCTGGTCTGAGACTGTTCTCAGGCTGGTCCCTCCCTAATAATTCTCCAAGCTACCCAGCATCCTTCTAGTATAGTTGTTCTCTGCTTAAGTTGCCAGAGAGGTTTTCTGCAGGGAGTAATCAAGAATCTTCATGTCTAAAAGCAAGTGCTATTATTTCCATTTTCTGGATGAGGAAACTGAGGCTTACAGTAGCATTGCTTGAGCACAGTACTAATTGTGCTAGGCTGTCCTCTGGTCTCAGTTCAGGGATGGGGGGCAGGTTAGGCATGTAAGAGGAAAGGCCCTGAGATGACAAAGAGGAATTGGAAGAGTTCTCAGTGGCTGGAGAGAGGGAAGTGATTAGCCTGTAGAAGTAGAAAGGGCTCAGAGCATACTGGGCTTTGGAGGTGAGGCTTTGGAGTTTGTGTTTCATCCTAAGAGAAGCCGTCAAAGGTATCTTAGTTTTTCAGTCCAAAGAGAAATTGAGGGAAAGGATGGAAATAGAGGCATCAGCTGGAAGCTTATGGCAGGTGTCCAGGTGAGAGGGATGAATGGATCACAAGTACATCTTTGTTCAAGGCTGCCTTTCACTGAGCAAGCCTCTGTGACCACCCCTCCACTTCATTGTCTCTGACCCTCACACTAACACTGGGGGGGTTATTATTACCCCCAATCTACAGATCAGGAACAAGAACCTCAGCAGGGCTAGCACTCAGGACCTCCCAGCCCAGAAACCACTGAGCGGGGCCTGGCCTCCAGCCCTCTGCCCACCAGGTCCCGCCCTTCCCTTGACTGCACCTCGGGCCAGGCTCCTGGGGCTTCCAAATGGCAGGGGAGCTTCAGCCGTGGTCGCTGTCTTCCAGCCTTTTCCTTCCCTTAGAGGAAAGATGCTAGCTCACATAGAAAGAACTTTTATTAAAAGTCTGCCCCTCCTTTCTGTAGACTCCAGTGAGTCCCGGGTGCAGTTAACTCTGAACCTCCAGGCCCGGCCAACTCCCCCTTAGCCTGAGCTCTTCCTCCAGACGGAGGGTCTTGGGTGGGGGTCCGTCAAGCAGAACCGCTCCCGCCTCCACTGGAGGACACCTCGGGAGCAGAGCTGGGACTGGCTGGCAGGGCGGAGTCTGTATCCCTCTCCCTCTGTCCGAGCCCTAAACTCTGGGGGGATGGGCAGGGCAATGAAGAGGTGAGGATGTCCAGTCTTGAGCGAGGGACCAGCTTAGTGCCCTAAACTCAGGTCCCCAACAGCATCCCTTGGGCTCCCCAGCACCTGGGAACAGAGGCCAGAGGTTCTGCCAGGAAACACAGCACATCTCTTGAACTCAGGTTGCTGGGCCCAGGCCAGCGTTTGCCTTTTCTTCCACGTCTCAGCAAAGCTACTCAAACCCTCTCAACCCCCAGCAGGAAAAGCATATGTTCTTTCCATATAGAGGAGAAATTGTTCCACGAGTGAGTAAGGTTCTTGGGTGTGGAGCCAGGCTCAGCCCGCAGCATGCTGGGCAGGAAGCAGGCAGCATTCGTACCACTCCTGGAACCAGACTGGGCTGCATCCTCACCTTCCAAGATCTTTGGATGGGGCCGGGCTCTGGGGAGCAGGGGCGGGACGTGTACCAGAAGACAGTTAGCAGGTCAGGGTAGAGAATCCTTTCCCTGCATAGAAGCTCTTTTCTCCATTCGGGCTGGGCTGTGGGCAGAGGAGGGAGGGAAGGAGGGAAGGCTACGGGGTTTGAGAGGGGTGGGCGCCCTTTCCAATCCCTTCCTCATTCCAGCTGCAAACAGGTCTGAGCCAGAGGTGACCCAGGTGAGCTCAGAGAGGCAAGGCCACTTTAGACTGTCCTTTCCAAACACCCCAGATTCCCCTTGATGCCTTCAGGGTGAGGGGGCAGGAGATGATCACGTCCCTGTGTCATAGTTCATTCTGCCAGAGCCCCGTGAACGTACAGGTCTTTCCAAAGGCAGCCCTGGGCTGGAGGACGCAGCTGCTTCCCTGGGCTCAACTGAGTCCTGGTGTCTATTTGACTTATTTGTTAAGCATCCACTGAGAATGGGGCTGGGGAATTGGGCAGAGAAGGGACAGGGAGGCCAGTGTTGGGGTGGGTGGAGGGGCAGAGGGGAAATTGGTCAGGCTCCACATAAGGGAAAACATTGAAGAAACTGGGGATGTTTAACCTGGAAAGTCGGAGACTCAGGGTTGAGACGGGAGACATGAAGATGATGTGAAGATGGGTGACAGGTCACCATGTAGAGGTGACACTGGATTTATCCTGGTTGGAAGCTTCAGTGGGGAAGCCCTGTGTGTATAGATCAGGGACCTCAGCCCTCCCTCTGAGCAGAGCTTAGTAGGCAGTGAATCATCTGTCCTTGGACATATCCAGGCCAAGGGTCCATGGCCCCCTGGTGAAAGGAGTCAGGTGGTAGGGGGGAGGTGGAGTAGGGTTCAGGCCTCAACCTGGTGGCCTGTGGTCCAGAGACAGCCCTGATGATGTTCCCATGGGCCAGGGTTTCTGCACAGCCAAGGTCAGCTGGGCCGAGTGGCAACTGCCCAGTGCAGCCGGGCCTGCATTCCTAGTTCTGACAAATATCAGGCCTGGGTCACTCACTTGTTCCCAGATGGGCCCCTTAGGCATTTGGGTTGTGAGCCCTGACCACACTCATCAGGCTCCGCCTCTCTAGGTTCACCCGCAGGCCCACCTGGGGCAGGAGGGGAGGCGGCAGGACCTTCCCACAGGCTCAGGTGGGAGCACATGGCACGAGTGCCCGGCCATCTGTGATGCCAGATGGCATCTGGACCCCACCCGGCTTGAGACCCTCCACTGCCCGCCCCTCCTCCCCGTCCACACTCTGCCACACTGCCAGGGTCTATCATGGTCTCAGGGATGGGTTGTTTCCACCCTGGGCAGCAGAGTCACACATGGGGCCTCCTGCCCTGGAGCAGAGACAGTCCCCAGGACAGGTGCTCTGTGAGCTGAGATGAGGGACAACATAAGGACGTGTGCCCTCCCCCTGGCCCAGGAGGACGGCCCAGGGCAGGATGCCGGCAGCAGTGGGGAGATGGAAGGTGACCGGTGGACTAGGGGGCAAAGGGGACTGGACACTAACCTGGGGAAGCACAGTGGGGCAGCTAAAGGGATAGGGAAGAAGAGACCGGAAGGCAAGGTGGTGCTGAGAAGCCCAGCTCTCCCTTCTCCCTCTTGCCTGGGATGGACCCTGACCTACGCTTTTCAGATCTGAGGGCAGAAGACCAGGAGGGAGTGGTCTTCATGGGGAGGAGATTCCAGCTGATGCCTGACCAGACTGGGGCAGATTTCACCGTGGCCCCATTTGTTTCCATGACGGCTACAGGAGTTGGGACTAATATCCCCCTTTTACAGAGGAGGAGACTGAGGTGAGACTTGCCCAGGGATGAGTAGAGCCACTAGGTAACAGCAGGGCTCCTGGGTGTGTCCCAGGTCTGCTCTCTGAGGATCTGCTCTGGGCCACTGGGAGTGGGTCTGCTGAGCTCACAGAGGGAGACACTCAAGCCAGGTCAGCTGACTGAAGCTGGGTTCCCTCTGGAGCATCAACCCATGTGCCTCCCACGTGACTGTGCTTCCCTTCACTGAGAAGCTGGATGTGCAGGAGGCAGGGAGCTCATGCTTTGAGAAGCACTGCCCAATCAACAGGTGACTATAATGTGCAGCTACGGATGAGCCACCGGCCTAAGGACTGAGCACCACCGGGTGGACACCTATCACCGGTCCAGCCTAGCCCCTTGGGAAGTGGAGTAGGGCCATTTCCCTTGGCTGCCTGTTCATACAGAGAGTGGCCACTGCCTTGCAGGATGTGTCCTAAATAGCCCACTGCATGGAAGGGGGCTCCAGGTGAGGTTAAGAACCCAAGGGATTCAAATCCAGGCCCATCCGACCCCAAACTCCAGTACTTTTCAGTCAGACATCTTTACAATGGCAGCCTCCCATTTGTAGCACTGACCTCTGGGGACCTGGTCTGGGAGGGCAGGGAGGTGCAGCCTGACCTCTCCGGTCTCTCTTCTGCCCTGGGTCTAGGGTTTAGGGTCTTGATTTCTGCTTTTATTATTTTTATGAACCTTGGAAGCAGGTCGGGGGTGGGGGGTGGGGGGGGGAGGGGGGAGGGCTGGCTGCCTGTCTGGCTGTGCGTGGCCACCAGGTGGAGCCCTTGGGCCGTCTCCCCACAGACTGCTTTGCAGGCAGAACCAGCAGGAGGGACACTCTGGCAGGAGGTGTGAGGAGCTGGGTCTTTAACATGGTTAGGCGGCTGCTCCAGGGACCCTCTAGATACCCTCGCTCAGCCACTGAGCTGCTCAGAGGGGACTAGTGCAGTGGCCCTGAGAGGTCTAGTGATGAGAAGGTAAATACACCTTGAGTTGCCAACATGGTGCTCACTGGTGACCTGGTGAGAACGGTTTCCATGGAGAGGTGGGAACAGAAGTCAGAGCCGGGGTTAAAGCAAGTGGGAGGAGGGAAAATGGAGAGGGGGGGTGTATATCGTGTGCAGGATGCTTGTGGAGAAAGGGTGCAAAGGACAATAGCTTGGCAGGTGTAGGATGAAGTGTTTTCTCTTGTTGAAGGATTTTCTTCCAGCCTGGCCTGGAAGGTGAGCCCAGGCTCCCTGACTCCCAGCCCAAGGTTCCTTCCAGGGCTTCAGGCTTCCTTGAAAGGAGAGGAACAAGGATTCCAGAGGAAAAGCTTTCCCAAAGGAAATCTCTAACCAGACCTCCTGCTTCTGGCTCTGGAGTTTGGATGCCCCCAGGGGAGAGAAAAACTGGGGAGGCCCCCCTACCTCCCAGGTGGGCCCCGAGGTGAGGGTCAGTCCCCAGAGGGCAGCGTGTGCTGTGGCCCCGGCCCCTCTCCTGGGCTCCCTGCCTCCTGCCCAGCCAGCTTCTCAGAGGAGGGAAGCACAGTCACGTGGGAAGCACATGGGTTGATGCTCTAGAGAGACTCCAGTTTCAGTCAGCAGACCTGGCTTGAGTGTCTCCCTCTGTGAGCTCAGGGTCCCCGGCCGTCAAAGGGGCTGAGAAGGGGACTGAGATCCCATAGGCAGGGTGTCCAGCCCCGGGCTGGGGGTGGTGGGGACCCATAAACAGCACCATCACTACTGATCCTAATAGAAGGAAGAGCTGCTCCTGCTGCCCCTCTAGACTCCTGACCTCCCTGGGTCCCCACCCACCTGGGGTCGTGCTGGCTGGTTTCCCTCTCTCCTCCTCACTCTCCTGTGAGATCCTTGAGGTCAGGGCTGCTCCAGCGCTCATCTCATTATTCCCAGAACTTGCCACAGGCCCTGGTGCTCTGCCAGGGAGTGAGGAGATGGATGGAGTGATGGAAGGAAAGGAGGACGGAGGCATGAATCCATTCTCACCCGGCACTGGAATAAGAAGTCTCGTGTCTGACCTAAACATCCTTTCCTCCTTAAGCTCCCCCACCTGACAGAGCTCCTCTCCTTCCCTCAGCGATCACACATCACACAGCCCAGCACAGCATGAGGACCAAGTAACACAGTGGCCGACATTTATCAAGGGCTCGCTGGGCACCAGGCACAGTTCTAGGTGCCTCACATGTATAATCTCATGTATAGAAGATGCTATTATTCTGCTCATTTTATGATGAGGAAGCTGAGGTACAGGGAGGTTGAGTAACTTGACCAAAGTTATACACTCGCTCGGCACCAGGCACAGTTCTAGGTGCCTCACATGTATAATCTCATGTATAGAAGATGCTATTATTCTGCTCATTTTATGATGAGGAAGCTGAGGTACAGGGAGGTTGAGTAACTTGACCAAAGTTATACAGAGATTAAGTGTTAAGTCTGGGACTGGAATCACATTAGGGGAAAAGATGCTTGGGAATTCCTCACCGTGTAGGGGAACTGACAAATCAAATCTTCTGTAGCAGCACAAGTCCCATCCCTGGCTTGGAGAGGGAAGTATCCCAGGACAATGCGTGAGTGAGGGTCAGCACTCAGGGGTCTTGGTTTCAGCACCAGGCACTGGAAAATGGAATTCAGCCAATATTTATTGGTATCTGCGATGTGCAATGCATGTTGTAGCTTCTCCTGGTTTGAAACAAAACAAAAGCAAACACTCGAGTCTACATCCTTCCAGCTATTGTCCTTTGCACCCTTTCTCCACAAGCATCCTGAACACGATCTACACCCCCCCTCCATTTTCCCTCCTCCCACTTGCTCTAACCCCGGCTCTGACTTCTGTTCCCACCTCTCCATGGAAACCGTTCTCACCAGGTCACCAGTGAGCACCATGTTGGCAACTCAAGGTGTATTTACCTTCTCATCACTAGACCTCTCAGCATAATTCACCTGAGTCAGGAAGCCCTTCTCTGGAGAGACTTTCCTCCTGCTGCTCAGCCTCTCCTCCCTCTTTCTCTCCCTCTTCCTCCTCTCCTATCATCTGAGTGTTTCGGGTGCTCAGGACTTGGGCCTAGCAAACACCTGCCATGTGCCACGCCCTCTTCTCAGCACTGGGAATACATTAATGAACAAAGGAGAGGTTACCTCTACTTGATGGATCTATATTCTGGTGTTTATCTTTGAAGCCTCATGTTTTACTTGAAAGCGAATGCAGTGTTTTGCATTCTATTTTATAACAGGGCCATAGTAATATACCCATAACATATCAGGGTTTGTTTTTATACAAAAGCAGTGGCTTCCTGCTCTTGGGATCTTGGCTGCCCCGACTATTTGCTCAAAGATACAGAAAACTGACTTTATCTGCCTATGTTTGACACAAAGAACAAAGCTTTCCTGGGTGTGTGGGAGGGGAGAAGAGAAAGCTGGGGTGCCAAGGCCCTTGGGAAGGGCGGGTCAGAGGGTGAGAGAGATGATGGAGGGATCTGGGGACCTGCCAGCCTCTGCCAGGGTCCAGGAACAGAATATTCTGGAAGTGCCTCCTTTTCCCTAAAACACCAGAAAAAGCCACAGGCTTATCATTAAAAAGTTTACAAATAACAAATGCTGGAGAGGGTGTGGAGAAAAGGGAACCCTCTTACCCTGTTCGTGGGAATGTAAGTTGGTGCAGGCATTGTGGAAAACAGTATGGAAGTTCCTCACTAAACTAAAAATAGAGTTGCCATATGGTCCAGCAATTCCACTCCTGGGCATATACCTATACAAAGCTATAATTCAAAAAGATACATGCACCCCAATGTTCATAGCAGCACTGTTTACAATAGCCAAGACAGGGAAGCAACCTAAATGTTTGTCGTCATATGAATGGATAAAGATGTGGTATATATATATATATATATATATATATATATATACCAAATAGTGCCGCAACTTGGATGGACCTAGAGATTATCATACTAAATGAAGTAAGTCAGAAAGAGAAAGACAAATACCATATGATATCATTTATATCTGAATCTAAAATATGACAAATCAACATATCTATTAAAAAAAACCATACTCAGATATAGAGAACAGACCTGTGGTTGCCAAGAGGGATGGGGAGTGGTGAGGGATGGATTGGGAGTTTGGGATTAGCAGAGGCAAACTATGATACACAGAATGGATAAACAACAAGGTCCTACTGTGTAGCACAGGGAACTACAATTAAGAGTGATAAACCAAAATGGAAAAGAATATGAAAAGGAATATATACACATGTAACTGAGTCACCTTGCTGTACAGAAAAAATTAACACAACATTGTAAATCAACTATACTTCAATCAAATAAAATTTAAAAGCCACAGTCTTTCTTTTATGGGATTTGCGTAAGGAGTGGTCCAAGACTAGCAACAAGAGTGTTAAGGGGGGCAGTGATCTGGGCTGATGGGCAGCTGGCCCCGGCTCAGCACGGACTTGGACCACTGGGGTCACCAGGTGGCCTGAGGGATGCTGTGCTGCTGGCAGCAGTGGACAGCTAGGAGCCTGAGGGCCAGGCGGGCTGCATCTAGGACGAGGGGAGTGACTTCCCTTGGTGGTAGTGCCAGGAGAGTGTCATTGGCCCTAAGGTTAGTCAGGGACAATGTAAGGAGGGAAGAAGGCCCAGAGGGACCCACACTCCCACCCCATGAGCAGCCTGGTTGCCCAGATGGGTGGTTTTGGAGAACTTTGTTTCCTGAGGAAGCTCACTCTCCTTCCAGGCAAAGCGCTGGAAGGATTTATGGAAAACAGATGCTGGTTGGAGTGGAGGTGAGGGGATGGGCTTGATCTGAGCATCCGCCCCCCATCTCACCATCCCTGGTCAGAAGCAGACCCAGAAAAGACCAACTAGGACAAACCCTCACCAGCTCAGCCTGGCTCCAGAAGAGACCTCAGATTACAGCTCACACATTTTGTCAGCTAAGAAAGGGGGTCCATGAGACCTTGGGCTGCAGCTGGGCTGTCGTTGACACAATTATAAGAGGTCATACGTGTTGTGCTCACTGAAGGTCAAGCACTGCTCTGGATTCATTTGTTCTTCCCAGCAGGCCTGTGAACTATGTACTCACTGTCCCCATTTTCACAGGCACAGATAGGTTAGCTGGCCCAAGATCACACAGGTAGTAAGTGGCAGAGCTGGGATTTGAACCCGGGCACTTGGATTTAGGATATGAAACTCTGCTTAGCATTAACATTGCACCTTATACCTAAGAAAGATAGAGTAGCCAATCTTTTTCAGCACCATCTGTCTGACTTATTACGTCTATTTTATTTCATCTTCAGGGATATTATTATTGTCATCTCCAATTTGTATATGATGAAACTGAGGCTCAGAGAATATGTTATGTAACTTGTTCAAGATCACACAGTTACCCCCTGACAGAGCCCGGGTTTGAATACAAATCTGTCTCACTGCAGAGCTCAGCACATAATAGAACCTCAGTAAATGCTGAGTCCCTTCCCTCTTCTCTGGGTCCAGGAATCATCTCCTGGGTCCTGTGTATTCTGTTTGGGCTGCAGTGCCCCACCCAGAGGTCCTGCATCAGTACTCCCATCTCAGCCAGACCACTTCCTATTGGCAAACCAGCCAAAAAGAAGGATTGAGAGCATGGAGACCTTAGACAGTGGCTGACTGGAGCCTCTTCACCTGTCATCAGTCCACCTACATCCCTAGAGGGACCAGCCACACAGACAAGGGCCACATGGATTGGCTGCCTACACAAGCCCCTGAGGCAGGCAGCCAGGTACCGAAGACCACAGGAGAGAAGGGTCCCTCTTCCCTCCACTCAAAGGTGGATTGAGCAAGGCTGGCTCCATGAAAGAAGCTCATCCAGAGCCAGAGAATGGGAACATATGTGCCCTGGGCTCTGTTCTGTGCTCAGGCCACAGTCTGGGGTTGGTGTCACCTGGAGTCACCCCTTCGTGGAGGAGGCTCTGGCTGGCCAGCAGATGAGGGCAGCCTCTGGCCACTGCCCCGAGAGACAGCAAGCCCAGGCCAGGCAGGGAGCAAGGGAAGGGCCTGAGGCTTGGGCATCAGAGGGCTTCTCCATTAACTATGTGTGCTAAAGGGCTGGGGGAGGCCCTGGTCACTCAGCAGGTGGGCTTGGGGGCCACAGAACCTCCTCCCCAGACCCCTGGACCCAAGATGCCTCCCATCCCTCTGCCTTTGGAGACAGGCATGTGTGGGCATCTTTCAGCTCCTCCCCCAGCCTGTCCATCAAGGCTGCAGGGAATATGGAGACCATCTGGTCAACTACCCTTCCCCTGACCCTTCTTCTCCTATTGGTATATTTTTCAAACTTAAATTTAATTTTCTTAAAAAGGTAATATATTTATGTTTCAAAATTAAAATGTCCTAAAAAACCATACATTGAGAGACCTGGCTTCTACCTGTGGCTCCATCCACTCTCCCCTCAGCTCCCCTCCCCCACCAGGTCCAGGTAACTGTTCCAGTGGACTCCTGGGAATCGTTCCTGGTCTTCTTGATGTAACTGAAATATATACAGGGTATGTCAATTTTTATTTCTCCCCAATTTATTACACAATAAATGGTATGTAGTGATTACATACTACACATTGATCTATAGCTTACTGCTTTTACTAAATATCCCGCACATATTTCCTTATCATTATTTTGAGAACATCTTCATGTTTTCCAGCTGTATAATATTCCTTCTTGTGGCTACACCATGGTTTATTAACCTGCATCCTAAAGATGAACACAAGGGTTGTTTCCAAACTTTCTAATCTTATTCTTAAATGAGATCATGAGTGGGAGCTTGATTCGAGCCAGGCTGCTCATGGTAGAGAAGGTGGTTGGTGACACCAACACCCTACTTAAATCCGCTCCCACCACACCAGAACCCTAGGGCTTCAGAGAGCACAGCTCAATAAACTACGATTTTAGCCTAATCTCCTCCTTTTGTAAATGAAAACAAGCTCAGATCAGGGACAAGACTCATCCGTGGTCATGAGTTACCCTGGGGCAGAATTGGAGCTAGAAACCAGATCTCTTGGGCTCTGCCCTCCAGACTACCCACGGTTCATCCCCAGGGGGACCAGACCAGGGCTGTGGGACCAGTTGACTGCAGGCAGGACCACGTGTGACTGTGGACCCAGCCGTGGACCCCGGATATGCTTCCCTCTCACTCTGGGCTTCTGTTTCCTCTTGCTCTGCTTGGGATCAGCCCCTCTGTATCCCAGCAGAAAGGACTTTGCATTCCCTAAAGGAACACGAGGTCCCCAAACAGGGCGAGAGCACTGGGGCTGCTGAGCTGGACTCTGAAGAAGTGGGAAGTCAAGAATGTGCAGGAACAAGGGCGTCTGGGGGACCTCAGGCTGTGGGGGTACCTGGAAGCAGTTTGTGTTTTTGAAAAGAATCACTGGACAGTCTGACTACCGGTAAGTGACTGAGGAAACTCATGTTGTGAAAGAGAAGTATGTTTACTGCCAAGCAGAGGTTGTGGTGAAGGAGGGTCTGTCTAATCAGGAAGGATGTAACCAAAAACAGGACGCAGCAGCCAAGAGGGAAACAAGCAGATGGTGGACAGAGGGGAGGGAGCTGGCTTCCACCTCCACGTCTGAGTCTCCCAGACTGGCACAGTCCAGGGGCACCGGGAAGAGGCAGGGTTGGGAGGGGACCAGGGGTCTCTGGCACCCCCTCCCCCATCTTGTAGATGAGGAAACTGACTCACCCAGCAGTGAGTGACCTCCTCAGGGTGACGTGGCAGGTTTGTGGAAGAACTAGGGGGGATGGGGCATAAGCCCAGCCTGGAGGATGCTGCTGCCACACTTGTAACAAGCAACGTGGGGCAGTGGAAAAGCAGCCGGCCTGGGAACCAGGAAACCTGGGTCCTGTTTTTGACTCTGCCATACACGGTGTGACTCTGGACAAATCCTGCCCCCTCCCTGGGGTCCAGCTGCACTTCCTCTATGACAACAGGGTTGGACAAAGCAGAGGACCTTTACACTCTTTTGAGGTCCATAGTGAGGGACTGGACCTTGCCTTGGAATTGTAACAAATTAAATTTTAACCTTTAATCCCAATCAAATAAGAGGGATGGAGCAGCTGCCTACATGAACTGTGAGACTTGAACAATGAGCGCTTCAGTTGAGCCCATTCTGGCCAATTCTTGTACTAAACCACAGAGGCATTTCCATCCTCCTGGGAAGTGAAGTCTCAGGGTTGTATTCAATTTGATTTGGGAAATATAAGAATATGAAATCAGTTGCACCAAGACTTGTGGATCAATGTATACTTGCTTTCCCAATGAAAAAAATTAATCAACAGTCAATCTAAGAAAGAAATGGAAATTTTATTCCCACCAACCTGAGGGTTATAACCTGGGACACAGTCTTTCAGAAAGCTCTAAGAACTGTTCCAAAGAGGTAAGGAGTGGGTAGCCGGTACGTACGTGATTTCGGTGAGGGGTGCGTGCAGTCAAGCACACATTTTGTTAGAAGGTTACTGTTATTTGCTAGGAACAGATACCTTAGTTAATGGTGTTCCTGTTTTTCTAAGTATGAGAAGATGCAAGAAACTGGGTTCATAAAAAATTTCTCCTGCGAATATCTAACTGAGGGCCAGTTCTGCCAATTTTCCCAGAGCACAGAGTGCCTCATCCCGATCTTAGCCCTGCATTGCTTTCAGGGTGGATTGCAGGTCAGCGACTGCAGTGGCTAATGACTCGATTCTTGTACAGCTGGGTGGTGGGCAGCATTCCCTCCCTTTCAGTCTTAGTTTGGGAGACATCTTTGACCAATTTGTCTCAAGGGTTAGGAATGCTCACTCCCAGGTCAGACGAGGATTTCATTGATAGACCACTCAAGTGTTGTTTCTCATCTAGTCCTGGTAACAGTAGCCTTAATCCTCTGGACCAGCTGTCTCAATAGTCTGTCAACTCTAGGAAATGGTTCCCTCCTGTTGCTTCTTCCCATATCTAGGGTCACACTATTACAATCATGGATCTTATAGACTATACATCAGGTCAATCGTTTCAACTCACTTGGTCATCACTATTTTTCGCATAGGCTCAGTTACACATTTGGTAATGCAAGAAATAATAATCTTGTAAAATAGGCAGAATACAAGTAATACAGCCAGTGATATTAGTAAAGTCATAAGTAAGCATTGTTATCTTCTAAGGAGTTCATGGTTGGCACCAGAAGAAGAAAAATTCATCTTTATGGTGGAGCAAGTATTTCTTCCCTTGGGGAAGTTGGTTAACACATAATACAGAGGCACAATGCACACTAGAGGGGAGGGAGGAGGCCAAATGGGCAGAGGAAAATTTTATGTTTAAATTTTCCCGGTCTTGCCTTAAAATATGAATTTTTATGAAAATTGATATTTTGTTGCTATTTTATCCTCTGGGTTTCCCTTGCATGTTTTAGCTGTAGGAAGATTCCCTTGAACCTGGAGATTTGGGACCCATGGAATGGGTAGCACGAACTGTTACTTTAAAGGGTCTGCATTTGCTCACCCAACCTCACCACTCCTCTCGACACCAAGAGTGTCCAGCCTTATGTCTCATCCAGCTGTGGGTGTGGATGTGGTCAATCCAGGTTGCATCACAGCCTCTGAACGAATTTTGTAAGAATTTCACTACCTTTGTTTTTTGTAATTTATATTTATAATGGGGTTTAGCTGATTTTCAATGCTGTGTTTATGCTGCTTTACACCCACTTGATTCTCTTACAGAGAGATATCAATAAATACTTTTTAAGATTCTTACTACGCAGATATATTCTTCTCCAGTGAATAGGGTGTGTTGAGTCCAGTTCACTGAGCAATGAGTAGGTCTTGTCTATTACATATTTGGTTGATAGAATGGTATCTGTGCTAATTTCACACTCTTGTTTTATGCATCACCCCACCTCTCCTTTCCCCTTAAGCAGCCATAAGTGTGTTTTCTAAATGTGCGACTCTGTTCTGTTTTGTAATTCATTTCATGTGTAGCGATTTTTACGTTCCCTCTGTAAGTGATATCTTATGATAAGTTTCTTTTTCTGTGTGACTTATTTCACTTAGAATCATCGTACCTAAATCCACTCATTGTGCTGCCACTAGCCTTATGACATTGATTTCATGGCTGAGTGATATTCCATTGTACATAAGTACCACAACTTTTTTATCCATTTTTTTCTTTCCTGGGATATTTAAGGTGTACCCGAGTCTAGGTTCTTGTAAACAAAGCAGCCCTAAACTTTGGGGTGCCTGTGGATTTTTGGTTTTCCGAATATATATGACCATGAGTACAAGTGCCCTATCCTCTGTAGCTCATTTTTTAGATGTTTAGTAAACACAATACACTTCTCCAGAGTGGCCGTTGGCAATTTACATTTCCACTATCAGCCTCACAGGGTTCCCTTTTCTCCTCGCCCTGTCCTGCATTTCTGGTGTTTACACTTTATGAGGATGGCTCTTCTGACTGATGCAAAGTGATGCCTTTTGTAGTATTGATTTCCAGTGCCCACCTGTTTGGTTGGCTAAAAAGGGTGTATGCTCTTTTCTTGAATATATTCAGAAAAAACGCATACGCCCTTTTTGGCCAACTGCAGCGTTGGCGATGTTCAGCCCCTCTTCTTGTGCTTTAATGGCGAGTCCTTTCTACCTCTTCAAATCCCTTTCCTGCCATTCTCCCTTGCTTACAAGTCCTTTTTGGTGACTTACCTCAAGACATTTTTCGACGATAGATATTTTCAACTCTGCAGTTTCGTGAATTTTAGTGCCCCTGAGTTCCATTTTTCAACTTGTGTTTTTGGGAACTGGCCACAAAACAGCGGGATTTCCTCAAGCCCTATTCTGTTTCCGTGGGCAATCCTAGCCTTTGGTCAATTCGTCTTCCTGATTGGAAATTAGAGTGACATGTGCCTGTCCGAACACTTAGGACTTGTCTCTCATTGTTTCTCATCCTTCCGCTTCATCGTCTGGACAAATTCCGAACTGTGTGCAACAGGATGTTGACGGTGCTGACGTCCCCAAGTGGGGAGATTGTTAGGAAAGACGCTGGAGGGGTGAACCCGAGCACCGGGAGATGCGGAGATGAGATGCCTTTTCCAAACTCTTCCCGATCAAACGGTGTACCATCCTCTGGGTGTGACAGGCATGTTTTAGCAGTAGGAAGGGTCCCGTGCATGTAAGGAGAACACCAGGATTTTTTCCAAATCAGTGTCTCCCCGAACCCCAAACTGGGGAATTTTTAAGCTACGGCTACACGTATGTTCATTAAGGGCCTTGGGAAGTAGCAGAGTCCGAACTTTAGATGATTGAAGTCTTCAGGGTCAGAAGCGCTCACCATCGGCTTCCATTAGGTTACATTTTATCTGTAGTTGATAGATGATGTCGATAAAAATATTTATTCTTTTTCAGATTATTTCCCCTTATAGGTTATTGCAAAATATTGAGTGTAGTTCCCTGTGCTATACAGTAGTTCCTTGTTGATGATCTATTTTATACATAGCAGTGTATATGTGTTAATCCCAAACTGTTAATTTATCCCTCCTCCCACCTTTCCCCTTTGGTAATAATAAATTATAAGATTTTATACATCTCAGAAATGGGGGAGCTGAAAGAGAGGTGTCATTTTCAATGGAAAAGCATTCAAAACAAGATTGAAGCTTCAGCCAAGATTATTAGATGTACATCCTTGGAAAGAAATCACTTCATTTCTCTAATGTTGACCTGAAAAATAAGACAAACCTCTTCACTGAACTTGCTTGTAATAAAGTGATGGAAATATCCAATGGAAGTGTTAGAAACATCTTATTTTACCCGAGCCTTACACACTGCTCTATGTTAATTACACTTCGGCTCACACATCTGTTCACTGAAGTTACAATGTTCTCAAATTCTGTTACTGATCCTCCAGAGTGGGCCCCAACAAAGTTCTCCCTGCCCAGTGTCATTGGAGCCAACAGATCGAGACTGAGTTTGGTTCAGAAGCAAAGGAAACTTTATATTTTGATCAGAGAATGGAGAGGTGAGAGCGTGCGCTCCCCTGCGGGCTGTAGGCGGGGCTGTTGTGTAGGGATCCCGGCAGCGTCAGCGGGAGGGAAGGGGCGGAGCTCTCGAGGGCCGGGTTGGCTGCAGCTCAGGCTTTATGTCGCGGAGTCTGCACGGGGCCCTCGAGCTGAGGTGTCGACCCATCCATTCTGCACTAGGAAATCGGGTCTGAAGTGCCGGGTGTGGGACCTCTGCATGCGGAACCCTAGGAGCACGTGAGATTAGACAAAGCACAAAGGAAAAAAAGGTTAGACTTTATTTTATTGCCCAGATTCTACTTTTATCTCCCAGAAATTTTTAATGGGCTTTGCCGGTGACAAACCCCTCCTCTGCCTTTTGTCCCGTTCCTCATTCTTGGGGCACTGAGGGTGCAGACCCCTCTTCTGTAACTGCTTCGTGCTGAGTTGGGAGTCCTCATACCCGGGTGGGAGGGGCAGAACTTCTCCCCAGCAGCCTCCAGGTGAGGTTGATTGTCCCCAGGCCTCCTGCCTCACTGCTCGTCCGCCTGAGCACCAGCATTGTAAGTGTTATACATTCTAATGACCTTTAAGGGTCCAGGAAACAGATGCGCAAAGACGCTGGGGGGACCGGTTTTACCCCGCCCCACATTTGTTCGGCCACCTTAGGCTGACGGTTTCTGCCAGCCTAGATGCTCTGACCAGTAGTCTGCGCTTTCTTCAATTAGGCCCCTGAATTAACGTACAAACAGCACCAGGTGTCACAGCCCTGCCCGCTCAACTCCCAGACAGTCCAGGGCCGGTGGTGATCCAGGACCATGATGGCCACTGAGTCAACGGCCTTTTGAAGGAGTCAGGAGTCCAGCCGGTCTCATTGGCTGCCCTCACCGCGGTGTCTGTAGGATTTTCTATGGTGACAGCGTGATATACAGTTCCCCTGCCAAGCTTATTAGCTCCCCTCTGGGTGCAGTAAGTCCTGCAAGCAATAGTCTGCTCTTTTGGGGCACACTCTTGTTGTTTTCTGAGAGAAGCTCCATGTCAAGTGATGGTCACACGAGTCGTCATGGGGGCCCGGTTGTCTCTCTGGAGGTTGGAGTTGGAGGGCCTCCTCACTCAAGGTCAGTGTGCCCACGGAGCGACTCCTGCAACTTCAGGGCATGGTGGGTGATTAGGATCACCACGTGGGGTCCTTTTCCCTTAGGAGGGAGCTGGCCTTGCGGGCTGCTGATTTCCAGGTTTTTAGATACCCCCAAGTATCCTGGCCGGATGGGGCGGCTGGCCAAGCCCTTGGTGACAGTAGCTTCTCCTACCTGGACAGCATACTTGAGTTGTTCCAGTTCAAGTGGTCCCAGTTTTTGCACTAATACTCCAAGGGTGATTCACCTTCTACCGGGAATGTAAAGGTCAAAGGGTTTAGCTAAATTAGGGAGTTCCAGGGCAAGGGTCTGAATTAACTGCTCTTTCCATTCTTGAAAGACATCTTCTGGATTCTATTCGAAAAGATCATCATCTTTTCCTTTCAGTGTTTCATATAGAGGCCCAGCTATTAGACTGTAGTTAGGGATCCAGATGCAGCAAACCCCGGCCTCCCCAGGAACCCCTAAGCTGTCTTCTAGTTTTAGAAGGGGTAAGGCTGCAAATGGCTTCTTCCCTTTCCTGGGATGCGCTTCTCCGACCTTCTGTGAGAATGAAGTCCAGGCAGGTCACCTTAGTCTGTGATATTTGAGCCTTTCTCTTGGACACCTTCTATCCTTTATTGGCTTGGTAGTTCAGAGGCCTCCTTAGTAGGGCTGGCGATCAGAATGTTGTCTGCATATTGAAGGAGGGTTCCCTTCCCCAGAGGTAGATATTTTAGGTTTTAGTTAAGTTTCCCCAAAGGTGGTGTGGGAATTTTTGAACCCTTGGGGCAGGACGGCCCCAGCAGTATTGTCTTCGTTGTATGTTGAGTCCTGCCAATCACAAGCCAAAATTTCTTGTGACTCTGGGACTAATGGAATACAGAAGTAGGCATCATCTAAGTCTAATACAGAATACCATGTCCTGGTGGATGGTAGAATGACCAGCAGGGTGTAGGAATTAGGAACTACTGGATGTCTATCCTTGGTGGCTTCACTGACTGTCCTGACGTCCTTTACCAGGTACCCAGTAGCCCACGGGGCTCTCGTGGTCAGGCCCCTCCCAGGATATGGAGCTCACCTGGGCAGGTACCCAGCAGCTCACGGGACTCTCATGGTCAGGCCCCTCCAGGATTTGGAGCTCACCTGGGCAGGTACCCATCAGCCCACGGGGCTCTCGTGGTCAGGCCCCTCCCAGGATATGGAGCTCACCTGTGCAGGTACCCAGCAGCCCATGGGGTTCTCGTGGTCAGGCCCCTCCCCAGGTATGGAGCTCACCTGGGCAGGCACCCAGCAAGCCTGGGCACACAGGAACCGTGCACATAGCCCTCAGTGCAGAGGACCCCCAGCCCACCTGTCGGTCAGGGCTGACACAGAGCACCTCAGAGCAGGACTTGAACTGACAAACAGCAGCTCTGACAGGTCTGTGACCCTGGGCATCACTCTGTGCAGCCTCCCTCTGCCTGGTCTTCCAGAGACTTCCACTGCAGTCGGGGAGCCAGGCCTCTGTCTCCACCCACCACCCCTCCTCTCTCTGACTCCTGGGTTCCTCTCATTAGGAGAGGGTCTTCTTTTTTTTTTTTTCAATTAATTTGACTTTTATTGTGTCGAAGAATAAAAGCGCAACAAATGGAACTGGCGGCTGGGAGCTGTTCACCTCCCACCCCTTCCCCCAGGGAGGTTCCAGAGACACCGGGGAATGGACGGATTGGGCCAGGTCTTGGCCGAGGGAGGCTGAGAGGCAGAAACAGCGGCGCCGAGGGAGTCCTGAGAGCCAGCCCTGACGGGCAAAGAAATCGAAATTAGGCTCATTTGGAGGATACTTCAAGAACACTGCGGAGGGCAGCCCTTGGAGCCGTCACTCTCCCCCCCCACACACACATACACACACGCGCGCGCACGCGTCCACACGGGCCCAGCCTCCTAGGCTGCGGTAGGGCTGCTGCTGCGGCTGGCGCCTGCCTCTGGGGCTCTACAACCGAAGCTGAGCAAAAGGAATTTGTGAATTTGCGAATTTCGCTTTCTTTTTTGTGTCCTTCCGACCTTCCTTTTGTAATTATTGGTTTACTGGGACAGTTGCAGCCGGGACCTCCGCTGCCGGGGGGATCGGTGGGCAGCCAGCTCGCCGCTCCGGTCGGTTTCGCTGGAAGCTGTCTAGGTGGTATTGTAAACGGTTCGGAGCCTGCGGGCCACAAAGCGGTGCAGCATCACTGACTTTCCTTGCCAAAGAAACTCGGTGCTCACTGGCCGCATCCTCCTCCACCTCCTCTGTTGCCGGTTTCTCAGGAAGTTAAATCTTGGAGGGTTTGTCTATGCCCCAGGCCGCTGACAATCCCGGCTCTTTCCCCAGCGCCTCATTTCCGACTTTTTCACATGCTAAGTCGTTTAACAACTCCGAGCAGCTAGTTAGGGCTTCTTTATTTATAGGTTCCCTGTTATTTTACATCTTTTTTATTTCTCTCGGCAACTATTCTAATAGATTAATCAATAGCCATTTTCTGACCTTCGGGAGCCCCAACTGATGCTGCTGTGGCCAGGAGAGGGTCTTCTTGAAGTTGTCTCCCACTCATGGGCCAGATAAAATGATTAGAAAACAAGCCAGGGCTGCAACCCCTTGTCTATCCTGACCCTCAGGACCCTACACCTGTTCCTTGGACCTGGCCGGTTCAGCAAGGTCCATTTTCTGCAACTGTGAGCCCCTGAGGGGTGAGGATTGTCTGGCCTGGGCAGCCTCGCCCTGCCGGCCAGCCCTCCCCAGGTGTGCCTGGGTTGAGGGCAATATAAACACCCCTCCAGGCAGCAAGAGCCCCTGCAGCTGTGCCTGACGCCATAGTCTCTGCCCCGTCAGCAGTCTCAGGGCTGGGCTGGTGGGAGGGAGTGAGGGGCCACGGATTTGTGGGTGGCCCGGTGTGAGTGGGGCTCTGCTGGACTTTCTGCAGGAGTTGCCAGGCTGCCACCTCCTAAAGAAGAGGATGTGTCACCCATACCTGCCGCTGGAATTTCTCCCCGGGCAGAGGTGAGGAAGGAAAAAAGCAGTGGGGGCCGGGACGGGAGGGGTACCTCAGGGAAATGGAAAGCTTCCAGAAGAGCGCCCGGGGCCAGGACCATCCTGGCTGGCCTGCAAGCACCAAGTCGGCCTGTGTGCTGTGGCTGGTGTGGCTCCACGGCCCTTCTTCTAGGCTTTCAAGTCCTTGCACACATTCAGGTGTTTTACCTGGGAAGAGTGGGAACAGTTCAGTAGCAGCTGGCCTGGGGCTCAGCTCACGTTTACTCACAGACGCCTCGGCATGGTCCCCCAGCTCTGCAATGAGGACGCTCCTTGCAGGGGGGCTGCTGGCTGCATGGGAGACGATTCCCCACCTCTGACCAACTTCAGAATTGTTTACCACTGGAGCAAGTGCCCTGATAGGGTTTTTCTCTGTATAACTGGTGGGTTCTGTTTTTTTTTTCCTTTTTTCTTTTTTGGTTCAAGGTAGGTTTTATTCCTCTTTTTTGTATTTATAGATATAAGCATGGAAATAATTAATTCATATAAATACATCTATGGGAAGGGAAGAACTATTTTTTCTCTTTTATTTTTTTTAATTTTATTTATTTTTTTAATTTTTGAATTTTATTTTATTTATTTTTTTATACAGCAGGTTCTTATTGGTTATCTATTTTATACATATAAGTGTATACATGTCAATCCCAATCTCCCAATTCATCCCACCACCCCCCAACGGCTTTCCTCCCTTGGTGTCCATACGTTTGTTCTCTACATCTGTGTCTCTATTTCTGCCCTGCAAACCGGTTCATCTGTACCATTTTTCTTGGTTCCACATATATGCATTAATATAAAATATTTGTTTTTCTCTTTCTGACTTACTTCACTCTGTATGACAGTCTCTAGATCCATCGACGTCTCTACAAATGACCCAATTTCATTCCTTTTTATGGCTGAGTAATATTCCATTTTATATATGTACTACATCTTTATCCATTCGTCTGTCTGTGGGCATTTAGGTTGCTTCCATTACCTGGCTATTGTAAATAGTGCTGCAGTGAACATTGTGGTGAATGTGTCTTTTTGATTTATGGTTTTCTCTGGGTATATGCCCAGTAGTGGGATTACTGGGTCATATGGTAATTCTATTTTTAGTATTTTAAGGAACCTCCATACTGTTCTCCATAGTGACTGTATCAATTTACATTCCCACCAATAGTGGAAGAGGGTTCCTTTTCTCCACACCCTCTCCAGCATTTGTTGTTTGTAGATTTTCTGATGATGCCCGTTCTAACAGGTGTGAGGTGATACCTCATTGTAGTTTTGATTTGCATTTCTCTAATAATTAGTGATGTTGAGCAGCTTTTCATGTGCTTCTTGGCCATCTCTATGTCTTCTTGGAAGAAATATCTATTTAGATCCTCTGACCATTTTTCTATTGGGTTGTTTGTTCTTTTTTAATATTGAGCTGCATGAGCTGTTTATATATATTGGAGATTAATCCTTTGTTGATTCATTTGCAAGTATTTTCTCCCATTTTGAGGGTTGTGTTTTCATCTTATTTGTAGTTTCCTTTGCTTTGCAAAAGCTTTTACGTTTCATTAGGTCCCATTTGTTTATTTTTCTTTTTTATTGTATTACTCTAGGAGATGGGTCAAAAAAGATCTTGCTGTGATTTATGTCAGAGTATTCTTCCTATGTTTTCCTCTAAGAGTTTTATACTGTCCAGTCTTACATTAAGGTCTCTAACCCATTTTGAATTTATTTTTGTGTATGGTGTTAGGGAGTGTTCTAATTTCATTCTTTTACATGTAGCTGTCCATTTTTCCCAGCACCACTGATTGAAGAGACTGTCTTTTCTCCATTGTATAGAATTGCCTCCTTTGTCATAGATTAGTTGACCATAGGTGTGTAGGTTTATTTCTGGGCTTTTTTTTTTCCTTTTACACCTTTATTAGAGTATAATTGCTTTACAATGGTGTGACAGTTTCTGCTGTATAACAAAGTGAATCAACTATACATATACATATATCACCATATCCCCTCCCTCTTGCATCTCCCTCCCACCCTCCGTATCCCACCCCTTTAGGTGGTCACAAAGCACCGAGCTGATCTCCCTGTGCTATGTGGCTGCTTCCCAGTAGCTATCTACGTTACATTTGGTAATGTATATATGTCCATGCCACTCTCTCACTTTGTCCCAGCTTACCCTTCCCCCTCCCCGTGTCCTCAAGTCCTTTCTCTACGTCTGTGTCCTTAATCCTGTCCTGCCCCTAGTTTCTTCACGAACTTTTTTTTTCTTTATATTCCATATATCTGTGTTAGCATACGGTATTTGATTTTCTCTTTCTGACTTACTTCACTGTGTAGGGCAGACTCTAAGTCCATCCACCTCACTACAAATAACTCAGTTTTGTTTCTTTTTATGGCTGAGTAATATTCCATTGTATATATGTGCCAGATCTTCTTTATCCATTCATCTGTCGATGGACACTTAGGTTGTTTCCATGTCCTGGCTATTGTAAATAGAGCTGCAATGAACATTGTTGTACATAACTCTTTTTGAATTATGTTTTTCTCAGGGTAAATGACCAGTAGTTGGATTGCTGGGTCGTATGGTATTTCTATTTTTAGTTTTTCAAGGAACCTCCATACTGTTCTCTCTAGTGGCTGTATCAATTTACATTCCCACCAACAGTGCAAGAGGGTTCCCTTTTCTCCAATAAATGGCTCTCCAGCATTTATTGTTTGTAGATTTTTTGATGATTGCCATTCTGACTACTGTGAGGTGTTACCTCACTGTAGTTTTGATTTGCATTTCTCTAATGATTAGTGATGTTCAGCATCCTTTCATGTGTTTGTTGGCAACCGGTATATCTTCTTTGGAGAAATGTCTATTTAGGTCTTCTGCCCATTTTTGGTTGGGTTGTTAGTTTTTGTGATATTGAGCTACATGAGCTGCTTGTAAATTTTGGAGATTAATCCTTTGTCATTTGCTTCATTTGAAAATATTTTCTCCCATTCTGAGGGCTGTCTTTTCGTCTTGTTTATGTTTTCCTTTGCTGTGCAAAAGCTTTTAAGTTTCATTAAGTCCCATTTGTTTATTTTTGTTTTTATTTCCATTTCTCTAGGAGGTGGGTCAAAAAGGATCTTGCTGTGATTTATGTCATAGAGTGTTCTGCCTATGTTTTCCTCTAAGAGTTTTATAGTGTCTGGTCTTATATTTAGGTCTCTAATCCATTTTGAGTTTATTTTTTTGTATGATGTTATGGAGTATTCTAATTTCATTCTTTTATGTGTAGTTGTCCAGTTTTCCCAGCACCACTTACTGAAGAGACTGTCTTTTCTCCATTGTATATCCTTGCCTCCTTTGTCATAGATGAGTTAGCCATAGGTACATAGGTTTATCTCTGGGCTTTCTATCCTGTTCCATTGATCTATATTTCTGTTTTTGTGCCAGTACCATATAGTCTTGATTACTGTATAGTATAGTCTGAAGTCAGGAAGTCTGATTCCTCCAGCTCTTCTAATTTCCCTCAAGACTGCTTTGGCTATTCAGGGTCTTTTGTGTCTCCATACAAATTTTAAGATATTTTTGTTCTAGTTTTGTAGAAAATGCCACTGGCAATTTGATAGGGATTGCATTGAATCTATAGATTGCTTTGGGTAGTATAGTCATTTTCACAATATTGATTCTTCTAACCCAGGAACGTGGTTTATACCTCCATCTGTTTATATCATCTTTGATTTCTTTCAGCAGTGTCTTATAGTTTTCTGAGTGCAGGTCTTTTACCTCCTTAGGTAGGTTCATTCCTACATATTTTATTCTTTTTGTTGCAATGGTGAATGGGATTGTTTCCTTAATTTCTCTTTCTGATCTTTCATTGTTAGTGTATAGGAATGCAAGAGATTTCTGCGCATTAATTTTGTATCCTGCAACTTTACCAAATTCATTGATTAGCTCTAGTAGTTTTCTGGTGTCATCTTTAGGAGTCACTATGTATAGTATCGTGTCATTTGCAAACAGTGACAATTTTACTTCTTCTTTTCCAATTTGTATTCCTTTTATTTCTTTTTCTTCTCTGATTGCTGTGTCTAGGACTTGCAAAACTATGTTGAATAATGGTGGTGAGAGTGGACATCCTTGTCTTCTTCCTGATCTTAGAGGAAATGCTTCTAGTTTTTCACCATTGAGAATGATGTTTGCTGTGGGTTTGTCATATATGGCCTTTATTATGTTGAGGTAGATTCCCTCTATGCCCACTTTCTGGAGACTTTTTATCATAAATGGGTGTTGAATTTTGTCAAAAGCTTTTCCCGAATCTATTGAGATGATAATATTTTTATTCTACAATTTGTTAATATGGTGTATCACATTGATTGTGTATATTGAAGAATCCGTGCATCCCTGGGATAAACACCACCTGATCATGGTGAATGATCCTTTTAATGTGTTGTTCAATTCTGTTTGCTAGTATTTTGTTAAGGATTTTTACATCTATATTCATCAGTGATATTGGTCTATAATTTTCTTTTTTTTGTAGTATCATTGTCTGGTTTTGGTATCAGGGTGATGGTGGCCTCATAGAATGAGTTTGGGAGTGTTTCTTCCCCTGAAAATTTCTGAAGAGTTTGAGAAGGTTTGGTGTTAACTCTTGTCTAAATGTTTCATAGAATTCACCTCTGATGCCATCTGGTTCTGGACTTTTGTTTGTTGGAAGATTTTTAATCACAGTTTCAATTTCATTATTTGTGATTGGTCTGTTCATATTTTCTGTTTCTTCCTGGTTCAGTCTTGGAAGGTTATACCTTTCTAAGAATTTGTCCATTTCTTCCAGGTTGTCCATTTTATTGGCATAGAGTTGCTTGTAATAGTCCCTGAGGATGCTTTGTATTTCTGTGGTGTCTGTTGCAACTTCTCCTTTTTCATTTCTAATTATATTGATTTGAGTCCGCTCCCTCTTTTTCTTGAGACTGGCTAAAGGTTTATCATTTTTGTTTATCTTCTCAAAGAACCAGTTTTTAGTTTTATTGATCTTTGGTATTGTTTACTTTGTTTCTATTTCATTTATTTCTGCTCTGATCTTTATGATTTCTTTCCTTCTACTAACGTTGGGTTTTGTTCTTCTTTCTCTAGATCCTTTAGGTGTAAGGTTAGATTGTTTATTTGAGATTTTTCTTGTTTCTTGAGGTAGGCTTGTATTGCTATAAACTTCCCTCTTAGAACTGCTTTTGCTGAACCCCATAGGTTTTGGATCATCATGTTTTTGTTGTCATTTGTCTCTAGGTAGTTTTTTTTTCCTTTTTTTGTGGTACGTGGACCTCTCACTGTTGTGGTCTCTCCATTGCAGAGCACAGGCTCCGGACGTGCAAGCTCAGTGGCCATGGCTCACGGGCCCAGCTGCTCCGTGACATGCGGGATGCTCCCAGTCCAGGGCATGAACCCGTGTCCCCTGCATCGGTAGGCAGACTCTCAACCACTGCGCCACTAGGGAAGCCCTGTAGGTAGTTTTTGATTTCCTCTCTTATTTCTTCAGTGATCTCTTGGTTATTTAGTAACGTATTGTTAAGCCTCCATATGTTTGGGTTTTTTTTACGTTTTTTTTCCCCCTGTAATTGATTTCTAATCTCATAGCCTTGTGGTCGGCACAGATGCTTGATATGATTTCAGTTTTCTTAAATTTACTGAGTCTTTATTTGTGACCCAAGATGTGATCTATCCTGGAGAATGTTCTGTGTGCAGTTGATAAGAATGTGTAATCTGCTGTTTTTGGATGGAATGTCCTATAAATATCAATTAAATCTATTTGGTCTATTGTGTCATTTAAAGCTCGTGTTTCCTTATTAATTTTCTGTCTGGATGATCTCCATTGGTATAAGTAAAGTGTTAACGTCCCCTGCTATTATTGTGTTACTGTTGATTTCCTCTTTTACAGCTGTTAGCAGTTGCCTTATGTATTGAGGTGCTCCTATGTTGGGTACATATATATTTATAATTGTTATATCTTCTTCTTTGATTGATTCATTGATCATTATGTAGTGCCCTTCCTTGTCTCTTGTAACATTCTTTATTTTAAAGTCTATTTTATCTGATATGAGTATTGCTACTCCAGCTTTCTTTTGATTTTCATTTGCATGGAATATCCCTTTCCATCCCCTCACTTTCAGTCTGTATGTGTCCCTAGGTCTGAAATCGGTCTCTTATAGACAGCATATATATGGATCTTGTTTATGTATCCATTCAGCAAGCCTGTGTCTTTTGGTTGGAGCATTTAATCCATTCACATTTAAGGTAAATATTGATATGTATGTTCCTATTACTATTTTCTTAATTGTTATGGGTTTGTTTTTGTAGATCCTTTTCTTCTCTTGTGTTTCCCACTTCGAGAGTTTCCTTTAGCATTTGTTGTAGAGCTGGTTTTGTGGTGCTGTGTTCTCTTAGCTTTTGCTTGTCTGTAAAGCTTTTGATTTCTCCATTGAATCTGAATGAGATCCTTGCCGGGTAGAGTTCTCTTGGTTGTGGGTTCTTCCCTCTCATCACTTTAAATATATCATGCCACTCCCTTCTGGTTTGTAGAGTTTCTGCTGAGAAATCAGCTGTTAACCTTATGGGGGTTCCATTGTATGTTATTTGTCATTTTTCCCTTGTTGCTTTCAATAATCTTTCTTTGTCTTTAATTTTTGTCAATTTGGTTACTATGTGTCTCGGCATTTTTCTCCTTGGGTTTCTCCTACCTGGGACTTTCTGTGCTTCCTGGACTTGGGTGGCTATTTCCTTTCCCATGCTAGGGAAGTTTTCGACTACAATGTCTTCAGATATGTTCTTGGGTCCTTTCTCTCTCTCTTCTCCTTCTGGGACCCCTATAATGTGAATGTTGTTGCGTTTAATGTTATCCTAGAGGTCCCTTAGGCTGTCTTCATTTCTTTTCATTCTTTTTTCTTTATTCTGTTCTGCAGCAGTGAATTCTACCTTTCTGTCTTCCAGGTCACTTATCCGTTCTTCTGCCTCAGTTTTTCTGCTATTGATTCCTTCTAGTGTATTTTTCATTTCAGTTATTGTATTGTTCATCTCTGTTTTTTTGTTCTTTAATTCTTCTGGGTCTATGTTAAGCATTTCTTGCATTTTCTTGATCTTTGCCTCCGTTCTGTTTCCAAGGTCTTGTATCATCTTCACTATCATTATTCTGAATTCTTTTTCTGGAAGGTTGCCTATCTCCACCTCATTTAGTTGTTTTTCTGGGGTTTTATCTTGTTCCTTCATCTGGTACAAATTCCTCTGCCTTTTCATTTTGTCTATCTTTCTGTGAATGTGGTTTTCCTTCCACAGGCTGCAGAATTGTAGTTCTTCTTGCTTCTGCTGTCTGCCCTCTGGTGGATGAGTCTATCTTAGAGGCTTGTGCAACCTTCTTGATGTGAGGGACTGGTGGTGGGTAGAGCTCAATAAAACTTTAATCCGCTTGTCTGCTGAAGCATGGGGCTGAGTGCCCTCTCTGTTGGTTGTTTGGCCTGAGACGACCCAGCATTGGAGCCTACCTGGCTCTTTGGTGGGGCTAATGGCAGACTTTGGGAGGGCTCATGCCAAGGAGGACTTCCCAGAACTTCTGCTGCCAGTGTCCTTGTCCCCACAGTGAGCCACAGTCACCCCCTACCTCTGCAGGAGACCCTCTAAAACTAGCAGGTAGGTCTGCTCAGTCTCCTATGGGGTCATTGCTCCTTCCCTTGTGTCCTGAGGTGCACACTACTGTTGTGTGCCCTCCAAGAATGGAGTCTGTTGTGACTCTACATCTCTGAGTGGAGTTGAGACTCTGAGTGGAGACTCACAGACTCTGGGTCCTGTGAAGCTTCGATGCTTTGTGGTTGTGGAAATCCTATAGGAGACAGTCCACAGCAGGTGAAGCTAATGCTGTCAGTGGAGGTGGTGAAGCCAAAGATCTGCAGTTCAGAGTAAAGGTGCTGATGTACATACAGGACAAAACCATCTCATGTGAATGTAGTTCAGGCACGTTTAACATAAATATAGTCAGGATAATGCCTAACATCTTCTATCTTGTGCCTCCCCTCAGGGACCCCCTCCTCATTTCCTGAGGCTCCTGTAACTCATGTACAGGGGAATGGAGAGTGGGCTGTGTCCAGTCTGAGCCCTGAGTTACCCTGTGTGTATCTTTGGATACTTTGTATTTCTGTGGTGTCTGTTGTAACATCATCACTTTCATTTCTGATTTATTTGGGCCCTCTCTTTTTAAAAACACATATTACTATTGTCTTTTATTCTTTACAGAAGCTTAATAAATGTTTGATCTACTACCCTTACTCTATGTATACTTTTTGCAGTGAAACTTTTGTTCGTTTTCTTGTTACTATCAATAATTAGTGAGACTTCTTTTAAGCTTAAGTAAATTCCTTCAACATTGCATATAAGGCTGGTTTATTAACAATGAACTCTTTTAGCTTTTGCTAGTCTGGGAAACTCTTGATCTCTCCTTCAATTCTTTTATTTTTTCCATAAATTTATTTATTTATTTATTTTTGGCTGCGTTAGGTCTTCATTGCAGTGCGTGGGCTTTTCTCTAGTTGTGGCAAGTGGAGGCCACTCTTCGTTGTGGTGCACGGGATTCTCATTGCAGTGGCTCTTCTTGTTGCAGAACATGGGCTGTAGGTGCTCAGGCTTCAGTAGTTGTGGCTTAGGGGCTCTAGAGCACAGGCGCAGTAGTTGTGGCACACAGGCTTAGTTGCTCTGTGGCATGTGGGATCTTCCTGGATCAGGGATTGAACCCATGTCCCCTGCATTGGCAGGCAGATTCTCAACCACTGTGCCATCAGGGAAGCCCTCTCCATCAATTCTGAATCATAATCTTGCTGGTAGAGTATTCCTGTTGTAGACTTTTTCTTTTTAGCCCATTGAATATATCCTATCATTCCTTCCTACTCTGCAAATTCTGCTGAGAAGTCATCTGACAGTCTTATGGGAATACCTTGAACATAACCAGACCCTTTTATTTCACTGCTTCTGTGATCCCTCTTTAAATTTTTAAATTTTTGGCGCTTTATAATATGTCTTGGTGTGGACCTGTTTGTCTTCATCTTGTTTGGGACTCTGTTTCCTGGACGTGGATGTGTGTTTTCTTCCCCAGGTTAGGAAAGTTATCAGTCACTATATCCTCTAATAATTTATCTGCCCGTTTCTCTCTTCTCCTCGTTCTGGGACCCCTGTAATGCTCATGTTAATATTCTTGATGTTGTCTCAGAGGTCCCTTTACCTATAGTCTTAATTGCTTTTTCTTTGTGCTATTCAGTTTGGGTGATTTTCACTACTCTGTTTTCCATTTCACTGATCTGTTGTGTATCACATAATATAATGTGGCTTCTCTCTCTCGTGTGTGTGTGTGTGTGTGTGTGTGTTAATCTCTTTTATTGTATTGTTCACTGTTTGGTTATTTTTGACGTGTTATTACTCTTTGTTGAAATCCTCACTATGTCCGTCTATTCTTCTGACTTGGGTGAGCATCTTTATAATCATTACTGTGAACACTTTTTTTTATCGGGTAGAATGCTTATCTCTGTTTTATTCAGTTCTTTTTCTGATGTCATGTCTTGTTACTTCATTTGTAACATATTCCTCTATTTCCTTATGCTTCCTAATTCTCTGTGCATTTCTATTCATTAAGTTCAGGTTGTTACATTCCTGGGTCTCAGAGAAGTGGCCTTATATAGGAGATGACTGATAGGGCCCAGCAGCACATTGTCCTCTGGCCAGCAGAGCCACATGCTCCAGAGGTGTCCCCTGTGTGGGCTGCATACACCTTTCTCTTACGGCAGGGCCAACTGCTCTAGACAAGCTGGTAGGCGGTGTTGGACCCTTGCCTAAATGGCTGTGAGCCCCTGCAGTATGTGATTGCCGTGGGTGTGCTGATAGCCAAGGCAGCCCTCCATTATGGGTGGCTGTGTGGTGCTCCAGGTGCACAGATGGACAGGGTAGGCCCCCAGTGTGTCTGGTTGTGAGGGCTTCTGGTGCAGGAGTGCTATGGGCATGGTGGTAAATGGGGCAGGCCCCTGATTCTAATCAGTTCCAGGGAAGACTCTAAAATGTTGCTTGCCAATGTCTCAGTTCCTAGTGGGAGTCCCAGCTGCCTCTTGCCTTTCCAAGAAGCTCTCCGAGATTAGCAAGTGGGTCCGACACACGTGTCTTTCACACTATTGGCTCTGCACAGGGACTGAGAACATGTGAGATTTGTGTGTGCCCTATGAGAGCGAAGTCTCAGTTTTCTTTAGCCTCCAGCTTTCCTGAAAATAAGCCCTGCAGGATTTCAAAGTCAGACCTGCTGTGTTCTTTTCTTCCAGTGCAGGAACCCTGGGCTGAGCAGCCTGATGCCAGGCTCAGACCCTTCCCTCCATGTGGAGGACCTATGAAATTGTGATATCTTCCAGCTGTGGGTCACTGTGCTCCACGTGTGGGTTCCAATTAGACTGTGTTTCCAGTCCTCCTACCTGCCTTGTGGTTTCTCCTTCCTTATATCTTTAGTTGTGGAAAACGTTTCCTGCTAGTCTTCAGAGATAATTTCCGTGTAAGTTGTTGTAATTTGGGTGTGTCCGTGGCAGGAGGGGAGCTCAGTATCTTCCTACTCTATCATCTTGATCCCCTCTCAAGAATTCTTTGAAAATATATGCATTTATTACTGTAAATATAACTCTTTGAATTGCAGTCTTGTTCCTGTATTCCATAAATTTAGGTACTTTGTGTTTCCAATTTTGTTTGCGTTAAGATTTCTTTTAAATCTCCCTTTTGATTTATTCCTGTATGCATTGGCTATTCAGGAGCTTATTGTTCAATTTCTAAGTGTTCTTGAATTTTCAGTTATTCTTTTTAATATTGAATTTCAGTTTCATACCATTGTGGTTGGAAATGATCCTTGATATGATTTCAGTATTCTTGGATTTTTAAAGACTTGTTTTGTGCCTTAACATAGGATCTACCCTAGGCAATGTTCTATGTGTACTTAAGAACAATGGAAAGTTTGCTGCTGTTGAGTGGAATATAATGTAGATGTATGTTAGGTTCATTTGATATCAAGTGTGTGTTCAAGTTCAGTGTTTCTTGATTGATATTCTGTCCGGATGATCTATACAGTGTTGAAAGTTGGGTATCGATGTTTCTTACCATTATTTTATTTCTGCACATTTTCACCTTCACGTGGGTTAATATATTCTTTATATGTTGAGAGGATCCAAAGCTGGATACATACATATTTATAATTGTCATGATTTCTTGATGAATTAATCCATTTATCATTATATGATAACCTTCTTTCCTTTGAGAGGTTTGACTTCAAGTCTTTTTTACCTCATAATAGACTAGTCAGGCAAGTATCATTTTCATGGAGTATTTTTTTCCAATCATTCAATTTTATGCTATATATGGATTAGAAGTTAACATGAATCTCTTGTACACAGTATAATTGAACTTTCTTTAATCCATTCAGCCACCCTATGGATTATTTAAATTGAAGTATAGTTGATTTACAATATTACATTAGTCTCAGGGGTACAACAAATGGATTGAATATTTTTATAGATCATGCTCCACTAAAGTGATTACAAAATAATGGCTATATTTCGCTGTGTTGTACTATATATCCTTGTTTGTGTATTTCATACATAGGGGTATTGGATTTAGAGAAACAAACTACTGTCTTTCCCTCCCCCCTTCACTCGCCCCACCAGTAACCACTAATTTGTTCTGAGTCTCTTTCTGTTTTGTTATATACATTCCTTTCTTGCATTTTTAGATTCTACAGAGAAGTGAGAACATAGAGTATGTCTTTCTCTAACTTATTTAAGTAGGTATAAATATTCTAGGCCCATCCATGTTGTTGCAAATGGCAGAATTTGATCCTTTTTAATGGCTGAGTAATAGTCTATTGTGTATAAATACCACATCTTCTTTATCCACTCATCTGTTGATGGACATTTAGTTTGCTTCCATATGTTGGCAGTTGTAAATAATGCTGCTATGAACATTAGTATGCATTTATCTAGTCAGATTGGTGTCTTCATTTTCTTTGGACATATACCAAACAGTGGAATTGTTGGCTAATATGATAGTTCTACTTTTAGCTTTTCTCAGGACCTCCATATTCTTTTCATAGTGGGTGTACCAATTTACAATCCCACCAACAGTGTACTAGCATTCCCTTCTCCATGTCATGAACAACATTTCATATTTGTAGACTTTGGAATAATAGCCACGTTGAGAGGTGTGACCTGACGTCTCATTATGGGTTTTCTTGTGGGTCATTCATTAAATTTAATTTACAGAAGAAGGTGATAGGCTGGATGTGATCTCCAGGTTTAGTTTGCTAATACCTGGTATAGGTTAATTTGGGGAGAATTAATACCTTTACAATGTTATTTATTGCTTACCTTTTTCAGGTTGACATTTAATGATTGGTAACAGATTTAAAAATTTTTCTCCCTGAAGGATATCTGAAGTCTGTTGGTTTGTTTCTGTTTTATAAATTTGTTCATTTCTATCATTTTTTAGACTCCACTATAAGTGATATCATATGATATTTGTCTTTTTCTATCTGACTTACTTCACTTAGAATGAAATAATGCCATTTGCAGCAACAGGAATGGACCTAGAGATGATCATGCTTTTTCATTTCTGAGTAATATTTGATTGTGTACATGTACGACTTCTTCATTATCCATTCATCTGTTGATGGACATTTTGGTTGCCTCCATGTCTTGGCTATTGTAAATAGTGCTGCAGTGCATGTTTGGGTTTGGGTGCATTTGTCTTTATGAATTCTGGCTTTCTGCAGATGTAGCCCCAGAAGTAGGACTGCTGGATGATATGGTAGCTCTATTTTTACTTTTTAAAGGCATCTCCATACTGTGCTTTATAGTGGCTGTTACCAGCTTACACCTCACCAACAGCATAGGAGGGTTCCCTTTTCTCCATGTCCTCTCCTGCATTTATGGTTTGTAAACTTTTTTATGATGGCCATTCTGACTGCGAGGTGATACCTTGTAGTAGTTTTGATTTGCGTGTGCCTAATAATTCGAGATTTTGAGCATCTTTGCATGTGGTTTTTTTAAACACTGTGAGAAAAAGTTACAGTTGAAATTGTCTTTTTGAAAGTCTGACTATTTTGAATTTTTGTTTGATAACTACCACAGGACATTTGTTAAGGGCAAGTGTCATTTACACCCTGGCAGTCCTTGTGTATATTAAGTGCCCATAAACACATGTTTTAAAGTTGCTGTTGTGGAAATGGGCACAGGTGGTAGGATTTCCTTCACGCCCCTCTCTGGTTACTTGGGTAACCAAACCCACTGTGGAAGACAGGATCCTGGATTGTAAATTAGTGTGGACTGTGGCAGAACATACACTCAAAAATCTTCTCTTTTGTTACTTCTTGTTTTTGTTTTAATTTAATTTTTCTTTTTTATTGGAATAAAGTTGATTTAAAATATTGTTTATTGTAGGTGTACAGAATCTTGTTCAGTTATGTATATTCATATGTCTATTCATCTTCAGATTCTTTTCCCATATAGATTATTAGAGAGTGCTGAGTAGACTTCCCTTTGTTATACAGTATGTCCTTGTTGATAATCTATTTTATATGTATTAGTGTGTAAATATTTTTCCCAGCCTCCTGATTTATTCCTTCCACCCACCTTTCTCATTGGGTAGCCATAAGTTAGTTTTCTAAGTCTGAGTCTGTTTCTCTCTCTTTTATTTTATGTTTTGGCTGGACTGCGAGGCATGTGTGATATTAGTTCTCCCAACACCAGGGATTGAACCCATGCCCCCTGAATTGGAAGCTCGGATTCTTAACCATTGGACCACCTGGAAAGTCCCTGTTTCTCTCTTGTAGATTAGTTCATTTGTATCAGTTTTTAAATTTCAGCTATAAGTAGTATCATATGATATTTGACTTTCTCTTTCTGACTTACTTCACTTAGTATGATTATCTCTAATTCTATCCATGATGCTACAAATGGCATTCCTTCATTTTTTTCATTTTTTTCATTTTCACTGTGAACATGTACCACTTCTTTATCCATCCATCTGCTGATGGATTTTTGGGTTGCTTCCATGTCTTAGATATTGTAAATTGTGCTGCGGTACACATATGGGTGCATGTGTGTTTTCCAATTCTGGTTTTCTCCTGTTATACGCCTGGGAGTGGGACTGCTGGATCATATGGTACCTCTAATTTTACCTTGTAAAGGCACCTCCATACTGTTATTTATAGTGGCTGTTACCACGTTAGATCCCAACAGCAGCATAGGAGGGTTCCCTTTTTTCTACAACCTCTCGAGCATTTATTGTTTGTAGACTTTTCAATGATGGCTGTTCTTACTCATGTGAAGTGATCCCTCATTGTAGTTTTGATTCCCATGACGCTAATAATACAGGAATTAGAGCATCTTTTTAAGTGCTTTTCTTTTAAACAGTGTAAAATTTACCTATTGAAATAGGATCTTGAAAGTCTGTTCCTTTGGAACTTATTTTGCTTACCTATCCCTGGACATTTCCAGATTGTGGGTGTCATTTACAGCCCAACAGTCCTTGTGAATATTAAGTACCCATAAGCATTGTTTTTAAAGTTGCAGTTGCAGGAAAGGTCAACAAGGCAGCGGAATTTATTCATACTCAACTTGATTGCTAGGGAAAACAGAGGCTTAGTGGAATTCCTCTTCATAGGTTGTAAATTGGAGTGTAAAGTGCCAGGAAAAATACCCAAAATCTTGTGTCACATTACTTCTTGTTTAATTTAATTTTTATTTCCTATCAGAGTAAATTTGATTACAATGTTGTGTTTGTTCTAGGTGTACAGAATCTGGTTCATTCATACATATACATATATCTAATCAGGTTTAGATTCTTTCCCATGTTGGTCATTAGAGAGAGCTGAGTAGACCTCCCTTGGCATCCAGTAGGTCCTTCTTGATTATATATTTTATATGAATTATTAAATGCATGTTAACCCCAACATCCTAATTTTTCCATTCCTTTCACCTCTTTCAAAGTCTGTATGGGTCTTTCTCAGTGGAAATATGTTCATGGGTATCAATTTTTAGATAACACTAGTAAATGATGTCATCGGATATTTGTCTTTCTTTTTGTGACTTACTTTACATAGTATGATCACCCCTAGGTTCATCAGTGGTGCTGCAAAAGGCATTGTTTCATCTTTTCCATGGCTAATATTCGATTGTGTACATGAACCACTTCTTTGTCCATTCATCTGTACTTGGACATTTTGCTTGCATCCATGTCTGGCTATTGTAAGTATCGCTGAAGAGCACTTTTGGGTACCTGTGTCTTTCTGAATTCTGGTGTTCTCGGGTTACAAGCCCATTAGTGGTTTGGCAGGATCACATAGTAGCTCAATTGTTACCTTTTAAAGGCACCTTCATTCTGTTCTGATTAGTGGCTGTTACCAGTTTACATCCCAGCAACAGCATAGGAGTGTGTCCATTCTCGGCAACCCATTCAGCATTTATTGTTTGCAGACATTTTTCTCTGATGGCCATTCAGACTATTGTGAGGCGATACCTTTTTGTAGTTTAAATGTGCATGTCCCTAATAATTCTTGATGTTGAACATTTTTTCATGTCCTTAAAAGAAAACACTGTGAGGAAATTTACCTCTTGAAATTGTCTTCTCCGGATTTTCTACTGTTTTGCATATTAATGTCCATTCCTGACCGCAGGATATTCTTTGAGGGCAGGTGTCATTTAAAGACCTGCAGTCCTTGTGAATATTAAGTTACCAATAGCACTGAGATTAAAGCTGCTGTTGTGGGAATTGGCCACAAGGCGGCAGATTTCTACATTCCCAAATTTGGTTACAAGGGCAGGAGAGCCTTCCTGGAAGTTGTGTTCCTAGGTTGCAAATTGTAGTGGAATGTTCCAGGACAAACTCCCAAAAGCTTATGTCTCCTACTTATGTTTGTTTTTTAAATTTATTATATGTTTTTTATCGGAGTAAATTTTTTTTAACTAGATCCTTACTCTATCTACAATTTCCCCTTTCTTCTTTGCCTTTAATATTTATTTATTTATTTATTTATTTTTGGCTGTGTTGGGTCTCCGTTTCTGTGTGAGGGCTTTCTCTAGTTGCGGCAAGCGGGGGCCACTCTTCATCGCGGTGCGTGGGCCTCTAACTATCGCGGCCTCTCTTGTTGCGGAGCACAGGCTCCAGACGCGCAGGCTCAGTAGTTGTGGCTCACAGGCCTAGTTGCTCCGTGGCATGTGGAATCCTCCCAGACCAGGGCTCGAACCCGTGTCCCCTGGTTTGGCAGGCAGATTCTCAACCACTGTGCCACCAGGGAAGCCCCTATCGGAGTAAATTTTATTAGAGTGTTGTGATTCTCTGGATGTACTGATTTTGATCAGATTTTCATACATATATCTGTTAATCTTTGGATCCTGTTACCATGTAGGTTATTACAGAGTGTTGCGTAGACCTCCCTTGGTATTTGGTAGGTGTTTGGTGATTATATAATTTATATGTATTAGTGATTATATAAGTTATATATTATAAGTTTATATACATATAATATACATTAGTGTATTATGTTAACCCCGTAATCCTGATTTATCCATCCTTCCACCTTTCATTTTGGTTAACCATTAGTTTGTTTTATACGTCTCTGAGTGTCTTTTCCTTTGGAAATATGTTCATTCTTAGGAATCTTAAGATAACATCTATAACTTATATCATAGGATATACATCACACACTTTTGACTGAACGTAATATTATTATTTCTAGACTCACCTGTATCATGAAAATGGCATTGTTCTTTTCTTTTGAAAGCTAATCTTCCATTTGGTACATGTACCACTTCTTCTCTGTCCATTCATCAGTTGATTGACATTTTGGCTGCTTCCATGTCTTGGCTATTTTGAATATTGCTTCAGTACAGCTTTGTCAGCCTGTGTCTTCTTCATTCAGCTCTTAGGTGATAGGCCCAGTGGTGGGCGTGCTGGATCGAATGGCATCTCAATTTTTACTTTTAAACGCAGCTCCTTTCTATTCTCATTACTGGATCTTACTGCTTTACATCTCACCAGCAACTAGAGGGAACACAGTTCTCTAAAACCCCTTCAGCATTTATTGTTTGTAGACATTTTGCTTATGGTCATTCGACTGATGTGAGTTGAAACCTTTTTGTACATTAGATTTGCATGAGTGTAATAATTCCTGACGTTGAGCTTTTATCCAACTTCCTTTTTTTAAAAAACGAGTGTGTAAAACTTACCTCTTCATACTATCTTTTTGAAAAATTTGCCATTGTGAATTTTTTTGGGCCATTCCCTACCTCAGGACATTTTTTGAGGGCACGTGTGCTTTACAGCCCTGAGTTCTTGTGAATGTTAAGTGACCATTAGCTGTGGGTTAAAAGCTGCTCTTGCGGGAAATGGCCACAAGGCGGCAGCATTTCTACATGTCCAACTCTGGCCATTTCCAACTTTACAGGCCTGCAATGAGTGTGAATATATAGTGACCATTAGCCTTGGGATTAAAGCTGCTGTTGTAGGAAATGGCCACAAGGCGGCAGCATTTCTCCATTCCCAAATCTGATTACTAGGGCAGCAGAGCCTTTCTGGAAGTCGTGTTCCCAGGCTGTAAATTAGAACGGAATGTGCCAGGAAAACCCCGCATAAGATTATGTCACATTACTTCTTGTTCGATGTTTTAATTTTTCTAATTGGGGTAACGATTAGAATATTTTTTGTCTTAGGTGTACACAGTCTGGTTCATTTCTACTATATATGTGTGTGTGTGTGTATATATATATATATATATACACACATACATATATATATATTCCTGTACAGATCCTCTTTGCATGTAAATTACTGCAGAGTGTTCCGTAGACCTCCCTTGCTATATGGTCGGTCTTTTTGATATATATATTTAATGTGTATTTGTATACCTATGGTAACCCTAATCTTAATTTATCCATTCCCCCCACCTTTCCTTTTAGATAAGCGTGGTTTGTTTTCTAAGTCTGTGACTGCCTTTCTCTGTGGAAATATGTTCATTTCTCTCAGTTGTTAGATAACGCCTATAAGTGATATTATAGGATATATGTCTTTTACTTTCCGACTTACCTCATGTTCTGTGATTATCTCTGGGCTCATCTATGGTGCGGCAAAGAGCAGTGTTTCATTGTTTTCCATCGTTAGTATGCCTTTGTGTACATGGACCACTTCTTTATCCATTCATCTGTTGATGGACATTTCGGTTGCTTCCGTGCCTTGGCTATTGTGAAAATGGCTGCAGTGCAGCTCTTGCAGCCTGTGTCTTCTCGGCTCTGGTCTTCTCAGGTGAGAGGCTCAGCAGTGGCCCTGCTGGATGGAATGGTGGCTCAATTTTTACTTTTAAATGCAGCTCCTTTCTGTTCTCATTATTGGCTGTTACCACTTTACATCTCACCAGCAGTTAGAGGGTACACAGTTCTCTAAAACCCCTTCGGCATTTATTGTTTGTTGACTTTTGCCGATGGTAGTTGACTTGTGTGAGTTGAATCCTTTATGTAGATTAGATTTGCGTGAGTCTAATAATTCCTGATGTTGAGCTGTTATCCATTTTTCTTTTTTTGAAGAAGAGTGAATAAAACTTACCTCTTCATACTATCTCCTTGAAACATTGGCCTGTTTTTAATTTGTTTGGCCATTCCCAGCTCAGGACACTTTTGAGGTCACGTGTCCTTTACTGCCCTGAGTCCGTGTGAATGTTCAGTGACCGTTAGCTGTGGGTTTAAAGCCGCTTTTGCGGGAAACGGCCACAAGGCGGCAGCATTTCTACATTTCCAAATCTGGGTTTTTGGGCAACACAGCCTTCCTGGAAATCGTGTTAGCAGGCTGCAAATTAGAGTGAAATGTGCCAGGGCAAACCCCCAAGAGCTTAAATCTCCTTACTTCTTGTTTGCTTTTTAAATTTAATTTTTATTTATTAGCAGAGCAAATTTGATAAAAATATTGTGTGTGTTCTAGGTGTACAGAATCTGGTTCATTATATCTATGCCTCGATCTATTCATCTTTGGATCCTTTCCCGTGTAGGTCATTACAGAGTGTCGAGTAGACCTCTCTTGGTATTCCATAGGTATTTTGTGATTATATATTGCATAAGTATTAGTACATGTCTGTTAACCCCCATACCCTAATTCATATGTTCCTTACACCTTTCCATGTGGTTAAACATATTTTTGTTTTCCGAATCCATGCGTGTCCTTCTCTTGGAAATAATTTCATGGGTGTCGATTTTTAGGTAACACCTATAACTGATGTCATAGGATATCTGTCTTTTGGGTTCTTTCTTAGTTCAAGTTGGCTGATTATTTCTAGATCCTTCTATGGTGGTGCCAACGGCAACGTTTCATTCTTTTCCTTGGCTAATATTCCATTGTGTACATGGACCACTTCTTTTTGGTGCATTTCTCTGTTGATGGACATTTTGGTTCTTCCAAATCTTGGCTATGGTCCACGTTGCTGGAGTGCAGGATTGCCAGCCTGTGTCTTTTTGATTCTAGTCTACTCAGGAGATAGGCCCATCGGTGGGCCTACCAGGTCATAGGGTAGCTCAAGTTTTACCTTGAAATGCACCTCCATTCTGTTCTCAATACTGGCTGTTACCAGGTTACATCCCAAGAGCAGCAAGAGG
Source organism: Pseudorca crassidens (assembly GCF_039906515.1). Classification (NCBI taxonomy): domain Eukaryota; kingdom Metazoa; phylum Chordata; class Mammalia; order Artiodactyla; family Delphinidae; genus Pseudorca; species Pseudorca crassidens. Next base: position 144,019,333 of record NC_090296.1, on the reverse strand, counting down.
GTACGCCGTTCTCTAAAACCCCTGCAGCATTTATTCTTTGTACACGTTTTTGCTGATGATCATTCTGACGGCTGTGAGGTGAACGTTTTTGTAGATTGGATTTGCATGACTTCATTAATTGCGGATGTTAAGCATTTTTCCAGTCCCATTTTTTTAACAAACAAAAGAAAGAAAAAGTAAGAGAAGACAAGTGTGCGTAAAATGGCCTCTTGAAATTGTTGTTTTGAATTGTGGATGTCTTTTGAATTGTTTGGTCGATATACGACCCCAGGATTTGTTTTCAGGGCGGGTGTCATTTACAGGCCTGTAATTATTTTGAATATCAACTGACCATCAGCCCTGGGTTTAAAGCCGTTGTTGTGTGAAACGGCCACAATGTGGCAGCAGTTCTCCTTTATAAAATCTGTGTACTAGGACAACAGAGCCTCAATGTTGTAGGTTGTAAATTAGAATGGAATGTGCCAGGAAAAAGCGCCTTAAGTTTATGTCTCACTACTTCTTGTTCGTTTTCTTAATTTAAGTTTTATTTTTTATCACAGCAAGTTCGATTACAATGTTTTGCTTGTTCTACGTGTGCAAGATGTGGTTCTTTTACACATATGCATGTGTCTATTCTTCCTGGGATCCTTTTCCCATGGTCTCTGGTGATTATATACGTCACCTGTGTTTGTATATGTCTGTTAACCCCAATATCCTAATGTATCCAATCCTGACACCTTTCCATTGGTGAACCATAAGTTTGTTGAATGAATCTGTGATTGCCTTTCTCTGTGGAAATATCTTCACTGGTATCCGTTTTTAGGTAACACCTATAAGTGATATCCTAGGACATGTGTCTTTCTCTTTCTGACTTACTACAAGTTGTGTGATTACCTCTAGACTCATCTATGGTGCTGCAAATGGAATTGTGTCCTTTTCTTCCTTGGCTAATATTCCGTGTGTACATATACCAGTTCTTCTTTGTCCACTCATCTGTTGATGGACTTCTTGGTTGCTTTCACGTCTTAGCTATTGTAATACTGTTGCAATGCAGATTTGCCTCCCTGTGTCTTTCCAGTTCTGTCTTCTTAGGTTACAGGCCCAGGAGTGGGCCTGCTGGATCATATGGTAGCTCAATGTTGGCCTCGTAAAGGCACGTCCGTTCTGTTGTCATTCGTGGCTCTTACCAGGTTACGTCCCACTTAAAGTTGAGGGTATGCACTCCTCCACAACCCCTTCAGCACTTATTGTTTGTAGCTTTCTTCTGATGTTTATTCTGACTGGTTTGAGCTGATACCTCTTTGTGGTTGGATTTGCATGTGTCTCATAATCCCTTGAAATTGAGTTTTCAGGCCTGTCCGTTTTTTCTTCAAACTGTGAGCGCAACTTACGTCTTCATCGTGTTTGCCTGAAGTATGTGCCACATTTTGTAATATTTTGGCCATTACCTCCCTCAAGACATTTTGAGGGCAGGTTCATTTACAGCCCTCCAGTACTTGTGCATATAAAATGACCCTTAGCACAGGTTTTAAGGCTGCTGTTGCAGGTAACAGCCAGAGGGCGGCAGCATTTCTGCTTTCCCCACTCAGGTAACTAGGGAAACAGACCTTCCTGCCAGTGGTGTTCCTCAGTTATAAATTAGAGTGGAATGTGCCCGGATAATCCCCCAAATGCTGATGTCTCCTTACTTATGTTTGTTTTTTAATGTGAATTTATATTTTTTATTGGAGCCACGTGCCATTGTGTACATGGACCACTTCTTCTTTGTGCATTCCCCTGTTGATGGACATTTTCGTTGCTTCCAAATGTTGGCTATGGTAAATATAGCTGGAGTGCAGGATTGCCAGCCTGTGTCTTTTTCATTCTCATCCTCTGAGGCCATAGGCCCTGCAGTGGGTATGCCTGATTGAATGGTAGCTCAATATTTACCTTTTCAAGGCACCTTGTTTGCGTTTCCATTACTGGCTCTTACCATGTCCCACTTTGAACCGAGGGTACACATTTCTCCACAACCCCTACAGCATTTATTTTTTGCAGAAATTTTACTCATGGCCATTCTGACTGGTGTAAGCTGACAGGATTTTGTAATTTGGATTTGCATGTCTTTAATAATTCCTAATGTTCAGCATTTTTCCACGCCTATTTTATATCTGTTAAACAAAAACAGAAAAAAAAACTGTGAGTACAATAAACCTCTTGAAATTGTCTTCTTGGAACGTTGCCCTCTTTTGAATTTTTGGGTCGATTTTCGACCCCAGGATTTTTTTTGAGGGCAGGTGTCCTTTACAGGCCTGCAATGAGTGTGAATATTTAGTGACCATTAGCCCTGGGTTTAAAGCTGCTGTTGTGCGAAATGGCCACAAGGCGGCAGCATTTCTCCATTCCCAAATCAGATTACTAGGGCAGCAGAGCCTTTCTGGAAGTCCTGTTCCCAGGTTGTAAATTAGAATGGAATGTGCCAGGAAAACCCTGCATAAGATTATGTCACATTACTTCTTGTTCGATGTTTTAATTTTTCTAATTGGGGTAACGATTAGAATATTTTTTGTCTTAGGTGTACACAGTCTGGTTCATTTGTACTATATATGTGTGTGTGTGTCTGTGTGTGTATATATATATATATGTATATATATATATATATATACATATATATATATTCCTGTACAGATCCTCTTTCCATGTAAATTACTGCAGAGTGTTCCGTAGACCTCCCTTGCTATATGGTCGGTCTTTTTGATATATATATTTAATGTGTATTTGTATACCTATGGTAACCCTAATCTTAATTTATCCATTCCCCCCACCTTTCCTTTTAGATAAGCGTGGTTTGTTTTCTAAGTCTGTGACTGCCTTTCTCTGTGGAAATATGTTCATTTCTCTCAGTTGTTAGATAACGCCTATAAGTGATATTATAGGATATATGTCTTTTACTTTCCGACTTACCTCATGTTCTGTGATTATCTCTGGGCTCATCTATGGTGCGGCAAAGAGCAGTGTTTCATTGTTTTCCATCGTTAGTATGCCTTTGTGTACATGGACCACTTCTTTATCCATTCATCTGTTGATGGACATTTCGGTTGCTTCCGTGCCTTGGCTATTGTGAAAATGGCTGCAGTGCAGCTCTTGCAGCCTGTGTCTTCTCGGCTCTGGTCTTCTCAGGTGAGAGGCTCAGCAGTGGCCCTGCTGGATGGAATGGTGGCTCAATTTTTACTTTTAAATGCAGCTCCTTTCTGTTCTCATTATTGGCTGTTACCACTTTACATCTCACCAGCAGTTAGAGGGTACACAGTTCTCTAAAACCCCTTCGGCATTTATTGTTTGTTGACTTTTGCCGATGGTAGTTGACTTGTGTGAGTTGAATCCTTTATGTAGATTAGATTTGCATGAGTCTAATAATTCCTGATGTTGAGCTGTTATCCATTTTTCTTTTTTTGAAGAAGAGTGAATAAAACTTACCTCTTCATACTATCTCCTTGAAACATTGGCCTGTTTTTAATTTGTTTGGCCATTCCCAGCTCAGGACACTTTTGAGGTCACGTGTCCTTTACTGCCCTGAGTCCGTGTGAATGTTAAGTGACCGTTAGCTGTGGGTTTAAAGCCGCTTTTGCGGGAAACGGCCACAAGGCGGCAGCATTTCTACATTTCCAAATCTGGGTTTTTGGGCAACACAGCCTTCCTGGAAATCGTGTTAGCAGGCTGCAAATTAGAGTGAAATGTGCCAGGGCAAACCCCCAAGAGCTTAAATCTCCTTACTTCTTGTTTGCTTTTTAAATTTAATTTTTATTTATTAGCAGAGCAAATTTGATAAAAATATTGTGTGTGTTCTAGGTGTACAGAATCTGGTTCATTATATCTATGCCTCGATCTATTCATCTTTGGATCCTTTCCCGTGTAGGTCATTACAGAGTGTTGAGTAGACCTCTCTTGGTATTCCATAGGTATTTTGTGATTATATATTGCATAAGTATTAGTACATGTCTGTTAACCCCCATACCCTAATTCATATGTTCCTTACACCTTTCCATGTGGTTAAACATATTTTTGTTTTCCGAATCCATGCGTGTCCTTCTCTTGGAAATAATTTCATGGGTGTCGATTTTTAGGTAACACCTATAACTGATGTCATAGGATATCTGTCTTTTGGGTTCTTTCTTAGTTCAAGTTGGCTGATTATTTCTAGATCCTTCTATGGTGGTGCCAACGGCAACGTTTCATTCTTTTCCTTGGCTAATATTCCATTGTGTACATGGACCACTTCTTTTTGGTGCATTTCTCTGTTGATGGACATTTTGGTTCTTCCAAATCTTGGCTATGGTCCACGTTGCTGGAGTGCAGGATTGCCAGCCTGTGTCTTTTTGATTCTAGTCTACTCAGGAGATAGGCCCATCGGTGGGCCTACCAGGTCATAGGGTAGCTCAAGTTTTACCTTGAAATGCACCTCCATTCTGTTCTCAATACTGGCTGTTACCAGGTTACATCCCAAGAGCAGCAAGAGGGTACGCCGTTCTCTAAAACCCCTGCAGCATTTATTCTTTGTACACGTTTTTGCTGATGATCATTCTGACGGCTGTGAGGTGAACGTTTTTGTAGATTGGATTTGCATGACTTCATTAATTGCGGATGTTAAGCATTTTTCCAGTCCCATTTTTTTAACAAACAAAAGAAAGAAAAAGTAAGAGAAGACAAGTGTGCGTAAAATGGCCTCTTGAAATTGTTGTTTTGAATTGTGGATGTCTTTTGAATTGTTTGGTCGATATACGACCCCAGGATTTGTTTTCAGGGCAGGTGTCATTTACAGGCCTGTAATTATTTTGAATATCAACTGACCATCAGCCCTGGGTTTAAAGCTGTTGTTGTGTGAAACGGCCACAATGTGGCAGCAGTTCTCCTTTATAAAATCTGTGTACTAGGACAACAGAGCCTCAATGTTGTAGGTTGTAAATTAGAATGGAATGTGCCAGGAAAAAGCGCCTTAAGTTTATGTCTCACTACTTCTTGTTCGTTTTCTTAATTTAAGTTTTATTTTTTATCACAGCAAGTTCGATTACAATGTTTTGCTTGTTCTACGTGTGCAAGATGTGGTTCTTTTACACATATGCATGTGTCTATTCTTCCTGGGATCCTTTTCCCATGGTCTCTGGTGATTATATACGTCACCTGTGTTTGTATATGTCTGTTAACCCCAATATCCTAATGTATCCAATCCTGACACCTTTCCATTGGTGAACCGTAAGTTTGTTGAATGAATCTGTGATTGCCTTTCTCTGTGGAAATATCTTCACTGGTATCCGTTTTTAGGTAACACCTATAAGTGATATCCTAGGACATGTGTCTTTCTCTTTCTGACTTACTACAAGTTGTGTGATTACCTCTAGACTCATCTATGGTGCTGCAAACGGAATTGTGTCCTTTTCTTCCTTGGCTAATATTCCGTGTGTACATATACCAGTTCTTCTTTGTCCACTCATCTGTTGATGGACTTCTTGGTTGCTTTCACGTCTTAGCTATTGTAATACTGTTGCAATGCAGATTTGCCTCCCTGTGTCTTTCCAGTTCTGTCTTCTTAGGTTATAGGCCCAGGAGTGGGCCTGCTGGATCATATGGTAGCTCAATGTTGGCCTCGTAAAGGCACGTCCGTTCTGTTGTCATTCGTGGCTCTTACCAGGTTACGTCCCACTTAAAGTTGAGGGTATGCACTCCTCCACAACCCCTTCAGCACTTATTGTTTGTAGCTTTCTTCTGATGTTTCTTCTGACTGGTTTGAGCTGATACCTCTTTGTGGTTGGATTTGCATGTGTCTCATAATCCCTTGAAATTGAGTTTTCAGGCCTGTCCGTTTTTTCTTCAAACTGTGAGCGCAACTTACGTCTTCATCGTGTTTGCCTGAAGTATGTGCCACATTTTGTAATATTTTGGCCATTACCTCCCTCAAGACATTTTGAGGGCAGGTTCATTTACAGCCCTCCAGTACTTGTGCATATAAAATGACCCTTAGCACAGGTTTTAAGGCTGCTGTTGCAGGTAACAGCCAGAGGGCGGCAGCATTTCTGCTTTCCCCACTCAGGTAACTAGGGAAACAGACCTTCCTGCCAGTGGTGTTCCTCAGTTATAAATTAGAGTGGAATGTGCCCGGATAATCCCCCAAATGCTGATGTCTCCTTACTTATGTTTGTTTTTTAATGTGAATTTATATTTTTTATTGGAGCCACGTGCCATTGTGTACATGGACCACTTCTTCTTTGTGCATTCCCCGGTTGATGGACATTTTCGTTGCTTCCAAATGTTGGCTATGGTAAATATAGCTGGAGTGCAGGATTGCCAGCCTGTGTCTTTTTCATTCTCATCCTCTGAGGCCATAGGCCCTGCAGTGGGTATGCCTGATTGAATGGTAGCTCAATATTTACCTTTTCAAGGCACCTTGTTTGTGTTTTCATTACTGGCTCTTACCATGTCCCACTTTGAACCGAGGGTACACATTTCCCCACAACCCCTACAGCATTTATATTTTGCAGAAATTTTACCCATGGCCATTCTGACTGGCATAAGCTGACAGGATTTTGTAATTTGGATTTGCATGTCTTTAATAATCCCTAATGTTCAGCATTTTTCCACGCCTATTTTATATCTGTTAAACAAAAACAGAAAAGAAGCTGTGAGTACAATAAACCTCTTGAAATGGTCTTCTTGGAACGTTGCCCTCTTTTGAATTTTTGGGTCGATTTTCGACCCCAGGATTTTTTTTGAGGGCAGGTGTCCTTTACAGGCCTGCAATGAGTGTGAATATTTAGTGACCATTAGCCCTGGGTTTAAAGCTGCTGTTGTGCAAAATGGCCACAAGGCGGCAGCATTTCTCCATTCCCAAATCAGATTACTAGGGCAGCAGAGCCTTTCTGGAAGTCCTGTTCCCAGGTTGTAAATTAGAATGGAATGTGCCAGGAAAACCCCGCATAAGATTATGTCACATTACTTCTTGTTCGATGTTTTAATTTTTCTAATTGGGGTAACGATTAGAATATTTTTTGTCTTAGGTGTACACAGTCTGGTTCATTTGTACTATATATGTGTGTGTGTGTGTGTGTGTGTGTATATATATATGTGTGTATATATATATATATATATATACATATATATATATATTCCTGTACAGATCCTCTTTCCATGTAAATTACTGCAGAGTGTTCCGTAGACCTCCCTTGCTATATGGTCGGTCTTTTATATATATATATTTAATATGTATTTGTATACCTATGGTAACCCTAATCTTAATTTATCCATTCCCCCCACCTTTCCTTTTAGATAAGCGTGGTTTGTTTTCTAAGTCTGTGACTGCCTTTCTCTGTGGAAATATGTTCATTTCTCTCAGTTGTTAGATAACGCCTATAAGTGATATTATAGGATATATGTCTTTTACTTTCCGACTTACCTCATGTTCTGTGATTATCTCTGGGCTCATCTATGGTGCGGCAAAGAGCAGTGTTTCATTGTTTTCCATCGTTAGTATGCCTTTGTGTACATGGACCACTTCTTTATCCATTCATCTGTTGATGGACATTTCGGTTGCTTCCGTGCCTTGGCTATTGTGAAAATGGCTGCAGTGCAGCTCTTGCAGCCTGTGTCTTCTCGGCTCTGGTCTTCTCAGGTGAGAGGCTCAGCAGTGGCCCTGCTGGATGGAATGGTGGCTCAATTTTTACTTTTAAATGCAGCTCCTTTCTGTTCTCATTATTGGCTGTTACCACTTTACATCTCACCAGCAGTTAGAGGGTACACAGTTCTCTAAAACCCCTTCGGCATTTATTGTTTGTTGACTTTTGCCGATGGTAGTTGACTTGTGTGAGTTGAATCCTTTATGTAGATTAGATTTGCATGAGTCTAATAATTCCTGATGTTGAGCTGTTATCCATTTTTCTTTTTTTGAAGAAGAGTGAATAAAACTTACCTCTTCATACTATCTCCTTGAAACATTGGCCTGTTTTTAATTTGTTTGGCCATTCCCAGCTCAGGACACTTTTGAGGTCACGTGTCCTTTACTGCCCTGAGTCCGTGTGAATGTTAAGTGACCGTTAGCTGTGGGTTTAAAACCGCTTTTGCGGGAAACGGCCACAAGGCGGCAGCATTTCTACATTTCCAAATCTGGGTTTTTGGGCAACACAGCCTTCCTGGAAATCGTGTTAGCAGGCTGCAAATTAGGGTGAAATGTGCCAGGGCAAGCCCCCAAGAGCTTAAATCTCCTTACTTCTTGTTTGCTTTTTAAATGTAATTTTTATTTATTAGCAGAGCAAATTTGATAAAAATATTGTGTGTGTTCTAGGTGTACAGAATCTGGTTCATTATATCTATGCCTCGATCTATTCATCTTTGGATCCTTTCCCGTGTAGGTCATTACAGAGTGTTGAGTACACCTCTCTTGGTATTCCATAGGTATTTTGTGATTATATATTGCATAAGTATTAGTACATGTCTGTTAACCCCCATACCCTAATTCATATGTTCCTTACACCTTTCCATGTGGTTAAACATATTTTTGTTTTCCGAATCCATGCGTGTCCTTCTCTTGGAAATAATTTCATGGGTGTCGATTTTTAGGTAACACCTATAACTGATGTCATAGGATATCTGTCTTTTGGGTTCTTTCTTAGTTCAAGTTGGCTGATTATTTCTAGATCCTTCTATGGTGGTGCCAACGGCAACGTTTCATTCTTTTCCTTGGCTAATATTCCATTGTGTACATGGACCACTTCTTTTTGGTGCATTTCTCTGTTGATGGACATTTTGGTTCTTCCAAATCTTGGCTATGGTCCACGTTGCTGGAGTGCAGGATTGCCAGCCTGTGTCTTTTTGATTCTAGTCTACTCAGGAGATAGGCCCATCGGTGGGCCTACCAGGTCATAGGGTAGCTCAATTTTTACCTTGAAATGCACCTCCATTCTGTTCTCAATACTGGCTGTTACCAGGTTACATCCCAAGAGCAGCAAGAGGGTACGCCGTTCTCTAAAACCCCTGCAGCATTTATTCTTTGTACACGTTTTTGCTGATGATCATTCTGACGGCTGTGAGGTGAACGTTTTTGTAGATTGGATTTGCATGACTTCATTAATTGCGGATGTTAAGCATTTTTCCAGTCCCATTTTTTTAACAAACAAAAGAAAGAAAAAGTAAGAGAAGACAAGTGTGCGTAAAATGGCCTCTTGAAATTGTTGTTTTGAATTGTGGATGTCTTTTGAATTGTTTGGTCGATATACGACCCCAAGATTTGTTTTCAGGGCGGGTGTCATTTACAGGCCTGTAATTATTTTGAATATCAACTGACCATCAGCCCTGGGTTTAAAGCCGTTGTTGTGTGAAACGGCCACAATGTGGCAGCAGTTCTCCTTTATAAAATCTGTGTACTAGGACAACAGAGCCTCAATGTTGTAGGTTGTAAATTAGAATGGAATGTGCCAGGAAAAAGCGCCTTAAGTTTATGTCTCACTGCTTCTTGTTCGTTTTCTTAATTTAAGTTTTATTTTTTATCACAGCAAGTTCGATTACAATGTTTTGCTTGTTCTACGTGTGCAAGATGTGGTTCTTTTACACATATGCATGTGTCTATTCTTCCTGGGATCCTTTTCCCATGGTCTCTGGTGATTATATACGTCACCTGTGTTTGTATATGTCTGTTAACCCCAATATCCTAATGTATCCAATCCTGACACCTTTCCATTGGTGAACCATAAGTTTGTTGAATGAATCTGTGATTGCCTTTCTCTGTGGAAATATCTTCACTGGTATCCATTTTTAGGTAACACCTATAAGTGATATCCTAGGACATGTGTCTTTCTCTTTCTGACTTACTACAAGTTGTGTGATTACCTCTAGACTCATCTATGGTGCTGCAAATGGAATTGTGTCCTTTTCTTCCTTGGCTAATATTCCGTGTGTACATATACCAGTTCTTCTTTGTCCACTCATCTGTTGATGGACTTCTTGGTTGCTTTCACGTCTTAGCTATTGTAATACTGTTGGATTGCAGATTTGCCTCCCTGTGTCTTTCCAGTTCTGTCTTCTTAGGTTATAGGCCCAGGAGTGGGCCTCCTGGATCATATGGTAGCTCAATGTTGGCCTCGTAAAGGCACGTCCGTTCTGTTGTCATTCGTGGCTCTTACCAGGTTACGTCCCACTTAAAGTTGAGGGTATGCACTCCTCCACAACCCCTTCAGCACTTATTGTTTGTAGCTTTCTTCTGATGTTTATTCTGACTGGTTTGAGCTGATACCTCTTTGTGGTTGGATTTGCATGTGTCTCATAATCCCTTGAAATTGAGTTTTCAGGCCTGTCCGTTTTTTCTTCAAACTGTGAGCGCAACTTACGTCTTCATCGTGTTTGCCTGAAGTATGTGCCACATTTTGTAATATTTTGGCCATTACCTCCCTCAAGACATTTTGAGGGCAGGTTCATTTACAGCCCTCCAGTACTTGTGCATATAAAGTGACCCTTAGCACAGGTTTTAAGGCTGCTGTTGCAGGTAACAGCCAGAGGGCGGCAGCATTTCTGCTTTCCCCACTCAGGTAACTAGGGAAACAGACCTTCCTGCCAGTGGTGTTCCTCAGTTATAAATTAGAGTGGAATGTGCCCGGATAATCCCCCAAATGCTGATGTCTCCTTACTTATGTTTGTTTTTTAATGTGAATTTATATTTTTTATTGGAGCCACGTGCCATTGTGTACATGGACCACTTCTTCTTTGTGCATTCCCCGGTTGATGGACATTTTCGTTGCTTCCAAATGTTGGCTATGGTAAATATAGCTGGAGTGCAGGATTGCCAGCCTGTGTCTTTTTCATTCTCATCCTCTGAGGCCATAGGCCCTGCAGTGGGTATGCCTGATTGAATGGTAGCTCAATATTTACCTTTTCAAGGCACCTTGTTTGCGTTTTCATTACTGGCTCTTACCATGTCCCACTTTGAACCGAGGGTACACATTTCCCCACAACCCCTACAGCATTTATTTTTTGCAGAAATTTTACTCATGGCCATTCTGACTGGTGTAAGCTGACAGGATTTTGTAATTTGGATTTGCATGTCTTTAATAATTCCTAATGTTCAGCATTTTTCCACGCCTATTTTATATCTGTTAAACAAAAACAGAAAAAAAAAACTGTGAGTACAATAAACCTCTTGAAATTGTCTTCTTGGAACGTTGCCCTCTTTTGAATTTTTGGGTCGATTTTCGACCCCAGGATTTTTTTTGAGGGCAGGTGTCCTTTACAGGCCTGCAATGAGTGTGAATATTTAGTGACCATTAGCCCTGGGTTTAAAGCTGCTGTTGTGTGAAATGGCCACAAGGCGGCAGCATTTCTCCATTCCCAAATCAGATTACTAAGGCAGCAGAGCCTTTCTGGAAGTCCTGTTCCCAGGTTGTAAATTAGAATGGAATGTGCCAGGAAAACCCCGCATAAGATTATGTCACATTACTTCTTGTTCGATGTTTTAATTTTTCTAATTGGGGTAACGATTAGAATATTTTTTGTCTTAGGTGTACACAGTCTGGTTCATTTGTACTATATATGTGTGTGTGTGTGTGTATATATAGATATATATATATATATATATACACATATATATATATTCCTGTACAGATCCTCTTTCCATGTAAATTACTGCAGAGTGTTCCGTAGACCTCCCTTGCTATATGGTCGGTCTTTTTGATATATATATTTAATATGTATTTGTATACCTATGGTAACCCTAATCTTAATTTATCCATTCCCCCCACCTTTCCTTTTAGATAAGCGTGGTTTGTTTTCTAAGTCTGTGACTGCCTTTCTCTGTGGAAATATGTTCATTTCTCTCAGTTGTTAGATAACGCCTATAAGTGATATTATAGGATATATGTCTTTTACTTTCCGACTTACCTCATGTTCTGTGATTATCTCTGGGCTCATCTATGGTGCGGCAAAGAGCAGTGTTTCATTGTTTTCCATCGTTAGTATGCCTTTGTGTACATGGACCACTTCTTTATCCATTCATCTGTTGATGGACATTTCGGTTGCTTCCGTGCCTTGGCTATTGTGAAAATGGCTGCAGTGCAGCTCTTGCAGCCTGTGTCTTCTCGGCTCTGGTCTTCTCAGGTGAGAGGCTCAGCAGTGGCCCTGCTGGATGGAATGGTGGCTCAATTTTTACTTTTAAATGCAGCTCCTTTCTGTTCTCATTATTGGCTGTTACCACTTTACATCTCACCAGCAGTTAGAGGGTACACAGTTCTCTAAAACCCCTTCGGCATTTATTGTTTGTTGACTTTTGCCGATGGTAGTTGACTTGTGTGAGTTGAATCCTTTATGTAGATTAGATTTGCATGAGTCTAATAATTCCTGATGTTGAGCTGTTATCCATTTTTCTTTTTTTGAAGAAGAGTGAATAAAACTTACCTCTTCATACTATCTCCTTGAAACATTGGCCTGTTTTTAATTTGTTTGGCCATTCCCAGCTCAGGACACTTTTGAGGTCACGTGTCCTTTACTGCCCTGAGTCCGTGTGAATGTTAAGTGACCGTTAGCTGTGGGTTTAAAGCCGCTTTTGCGGGAAACGGCCACAAGGCGGCAGCATTTCTACATTTCCAAATCTGGGTTTTTGGGCAACACAGCCTTCCTGGAAATCGTGTTAGCAGGCTGCAAATTAGAGTGAAATGTGCCAGGGCAAACCCCCAAGAGCTTAAATCTCCTTACTTCTTGTTTGCTTTTTAAATTTAATTTTTATTTATTAGCAGAGCAAATTTGATAAAAATATTGTGTGTGTTCTAGGTGTACAGAATCTGGTTCATTATATCTATGCCTCGATCTATTCATCTTTGGATCCTTTCCCGTGTAGGTCATTACAGAGTGTTGAGTAGACCTCTCTTGGTATTCCATAGGTATTTTGTGATTATATATTGCATAAGTATTAGTACATGTCTGTTAACCCCCATACCCTAATTCATATGTTCCTTACACCTTTCCACGTGGTTAAACATATTTTTGTTTTCCGAATCCATGCGTGTCCTTCTCTTGGAAATAATTTCATGGGTGTCGATTTTTAGGTAACACCTATAACTGATGTCATAGGATATCTGTCTTTTGGGTTCTTTCTTAGTTCAAGTTGGCTGATTATTTCTAGATCCTTCTATGGTGGTGCCAACGGCAACGTTTCATTCTTTTCCTTGGCTAATATTCCATTGTGTACATGGACCACTTCTTTTTGGTGCATTTCTCTGTTGATGGACATTTTGGTTCTTCCAAATCTTGGCTATGGTCCACGTTGCTGGAGTGCAGGATTGCCAGCCTGTGTCTTTTTGATTCTAGTCTACTCAGGAGATAGGCCCATCGGTGGGCCTACCAGGTCATAGGGTAGCTCAATTTTTACCTTGAAATGCACCTCCATTCTGTTCTCAATACTGGCTGTTACCAGGTTACATCCCAAGAGCAGCAAGAGGGTACGCCGTTCTCTAAAACCCCTGCAGCATTTATTCTTTGTACACGTTTTTGCTGATGATCATTCTGACGGCTGTGAGGTGAACGTTTTTGTAGATTGGATTTGCATGACTTCATTAATTCCGGATGTTAAGCATTTTTCCAGTCCCATTTTTTTAACAAACAAAAGAAAGAAAAAGTAAGAGAAGACAAGTGTGCGTAAAATGGCCTCTTGAAATTGTTGTTTTGAATTGTGGATGTCTTTTGAATTGTTTGGTCGATATACGACCCCAGGATTTGTTTTCAGGGCGGGTGTCATTTACAGGCCTGTAATTATTTTGAATATCAACTGACCATCAGCCCTGGGTTTAAAGCTGTTGTTGTGTGAAACGGCCACAATGTGGCAGCAGTTCTCCTTTATAAAATCTGTGTACTAGGACAACAGAGCCTCAATGTTGTAGGTTGTAAATTAGAATGGAATGTGCCAGGAAAAAGCGCCTTAAGTTTATGTCTCACTACTTCTTGTTCGTTTTCTTAATTTAAGTTTTATTTTTTATCACAGCAAGTTCGATTACAACGTTTTGCTTGTTCTACGTGTGCAAGATGTGGTTCTTTTACACATATGCATGTGTCTATTCTTCCTGGGATCCTTTTCCCATGGTCTCTGGTGATTATATACGTCACCTGTGTTTGTATATGTCTGTTAACCCCAATATCCTAATGTATCCAATCCTGACACCTTTCCATTGGTGAACCATAAGTTTGTTGAATGAATCTGTGATTGCCTTTCTCTGTGGAAATATCTTCACTGGTATCCGTTTTTAGGTAACACCTATAAGTGATATCCTAGGACATGTGTCTTTCTCTTTCTGACTTACTACAAGTTGTGTGATTACCTCTAGACTCATCTATGGTGCTGCAAATGGAATTGTGTCCTTTTCTTCCTTGGCTAATATTCCGTGTGTACATATACCAGTTCTTCTTTGTCCACTCATCTGTTGATGGACTTCTTGGTTGCTTTCACGTCTTAGCTATTGTAATACTGTTGCAATGCAGATTTGCCTCCCTGTGTCTTTCCAGTTCTGTCTTCTTAGGTTACAGGCCCAGGAGTGGGCCTGCTGGATCATATGGTAGCTCAATGTTGGCCTCGTAAAGGCACGTCCGTTCTGTTGTCATTCGTGGCTCTTACCAGGTTACGTCCCACTTAAAGTTGAGGGTATGCACTCCTCCACAACCCCTTCAGCACTTATTGTTTGTAGCTTTCTTCTGATGTTTCTTCTGACTGGTTTGAGCTGATACCTCTTTGTGGTTGGATTTGCATGTGTCTCATAATCCCTTGAAATTGAGTTTTCAGGCCTGTCCGTTTTTTCTTCAAACTGTGAGCGCAACTTACGTCTTCATCGTGTTTGCCTGAAGTATGTGCCACATTTTGTAATATTTTGGCCATTACCTCCCTCAAGACATTTTGAGGGCAGGTTCATTTACAGCCCTCCAGTACTTGTGCATATAAAGTGACCCTTAGCACAGGTTTTAAGGCTGCTGTTGCAGGTAACAGCCAGAGGGCGGCAGCATTTCTGCTTTCCCCACTCAGGTAACTAGGGAAACAGACCTTCCTGCCAGTGGTGTTCCTCAGTTATAAATTAGAGTGGAATGTGCCCGGATAATCCCCCAAATGCTGATGTCTCCTTACTTATGTTTGTTTTTTAATGTGAATTTATATTTTTTATTGGAGCCACGTGCCATTGTGTACATGGACCACTTCTTCTTTGTGCATTCCCCTGTTGATGGACATTTTCGTTGCTTCCAAATGTTGGCTATGGTAAATATAGCTGGAGTGCAGGATTGCCAGCCTGTGTCTTTTTCATTCTCATCCTCTGAGGCCATAGGCCCTGCAGTGGGTATGCCTGATTGAATGGTAGCTCAATATTTACCTTTTCAAGGCACCTTGTTTGCGTTTCCATTACTGGCTCTTACCATGTCCCACTTTGAACCGAGGGTACACATTTCTCCACAACCCCTACAGCATTTATTTTTTGCAGAAATTTTACTCATGGCCATTCTGACTGGTGTAAGCTGACAGGATTTTGTAATTTGGATTTGCATGTCTTTAATAATTCCTAATGTTCAGCATTTTTCCACGCCTATTTTATATCTGTTAAACAAAAACAGAAAAAAAAAACTGTGAGTACAATAAACCTCTTGAAATTGTCTTCTTGGAACGTTGCCCTCTTTTGAATTTTTGGGTCGATTTTCGACCCCAGGATTTTTTTTGAGGGCAGGTGTCCTTTACAGGCCTGCAATGAGTGTGAATATTTAGTGACCATTAGCCCTGGGTTTAAAGCTGCTGTTGTGCGAAATGGCCACAAGGCGGCAGCATTTCTCCATTCCCAAATCAGATTACTAGGGCAGCAGAGCCTTTCTGGAAGTCCTGTTCCCAGGTTGTAAATTAGAATGGAATGTGCCAGGAAAACCCCGCATAAGATTATGTCACATTACTTCTTGTTCGATGTTTTAATTTTTCTAATTGGGGTAACGATTAGAATATTTTTTGTCTTAGGTGTACACAGTCTGATTCATTTGTACTATATATGTGTGTGTGTGTGTGTGTATATATATATATATGTGTGTGTATATATATATATATATATATATATACATATATATATATTCCTGTACAGATCCTCTTTCCATGTAAATTACTGCAGAGTGTTCCGTAGACCTCCCTTGCTATATGGTCGGTCTTTTTGATATATATATTTAATATGTATTTGTATACCTATGGTAACCCTAATCTTAATTTATCCATTCCCCCCACCTTTCCTTTTAGATAAGCGTGGTTTGTTTTCTAAGTCTGTGACTGCCTTTCTCTGTGGAAATATGTTCATTTCTCTCAGTTGTTAGATAACGCCTATAAGTGATATTATAGGATATATGTCTTTTACTTTCCGACTTACCTCATGTTCTGTGATTATCTCTGGGCTCATCTATGGTGCGGCAAAGAGCAGTGTTTCATTGTTTTCCATCGTTAGTATGCCTTTGTGTACATGGACCACTTCTTTATCCATTCATCTGTTGATGGACATTTCGGTTGCTTCCGTGCCTTGGCTATTGTGAAAATGGCTGCAGTGCAGCTCTTGCAGCCTGTGTCTTCTCGGCTCTGGTCTTCTCAGGTGAGAGGCTCAGCAGTGGCCCTGCTGGATGGAATGGTGGCTCAATTTTTACTTTTAAATGCAGCTCCTTTCTGTTCTCATTATTGGCTGTTACCACTTTACATCTCACCAGCAGTTAGAGGGTACACAGTTCTCTAAAACCCCTTCGGCATTTATTGTTTGTTGACTTTTGCCGATGGTAGTTGACTTGTGTGAGTTGAATCCTTTATGTAGATTAGATTTGCGTGAGTCTAATAATTCCTGATGTTGAGCTGTTATCCATTTTTCTTTTTTTGAAGAAGAGTGAATAAAACTTACCTCTTCATACTATCTCCTTGAAACATTGGCCTGTTTTTAATTTGTTTGGCCATTCCCAGCTCAGGACACTTTTGAGGTCACGTGTCCTTTACTGCCCTGAGTCCGTGTGAATGTTCAGTGACCGTTAGCTGTGGGTTTAAAGCCGCTTTTGCGGGAAACGGCCACAAGGCGGCAGCATTTCTACATTTCCAAATCTGGGTTTTTGGGCAACACAGCCTTCCTGGAAATCGTGTTAGCAGGCTGCAAATTAGAGTGAAATGTGCCAGGGCAAACCCCCAAGAGCTTAAATCTCCTTACTTCTTGTTTGCTTTTTAAATTTAATTTTTATTTATTAGCAGAGCAAATTTGATAAAAATATTGTGTGTGTTCTAGGTGTACAGAATCTGGTTCATTATATCTATGCCTCGATCTATTCATCTTTGGATCCTTTCCCGTGTAGGTCATTACAGAGTGTCGAGTAGACCTCTCTTGGTATTCCATAGGTATTTTGTGATTATATATTTCATAAGTATTAGTACATGTCTGTTAACCCCCATACCCTAATTCATATGTTCCTTACACCTTTCCATGTGGTTAAACATATTTTTGTTTTCCGAATCCATGCGTGTCCTTCTCTTGGAAATAATTTCATGGGTGTCGATTTTTAGGTAACACCTATAACTGATGTCATAGGATATCTGTCTTTTGGGTTCTTTCTTAGTTCAAGTTGGCTGATTATTTCTAGATCCTTCTATGGTGGTGCCAACGGCAACGTTTCATTCTTTTCCTTGGCTAATATTCCATTGTGTACATGGACCACTTCTTTTTGGTGCATTTCTCTGTTGATGGACATTTTGGTTCTTCCAAATCTTGGCTATGGTCCACGTTGCTGGAGTGCAGGATTGCCAGCCTGTGTCTTTTTGATTCTAGTCTACTCAGGAGATAGGCCCATCGGTGGGCCTACCAGGTCATAGGGTAGCTCAATTTTTACCTTGAAATGCACCTCCATTCTGTTCTCAATACTGGCTGTTACCAGGTTACATCCCAAGAGCAGCAAGAGGGTACGCCGTTCTCTAAAACCCCTGCAGCATTTATTCTTTGTACACGTTTTTGCTGATGATCATTCTGACGGCTGTGAGGTGAACGTTTTTGTAGATTGGATTTGCATGACTTCATTAATTCCGGATGTTAAGCATTTTTCCAGTCCCATTTTTTTAACAAACAAAAGAAAGAAAAAGTAAGAGAAGACAAGTGTGCGTAAAATGGCCTCTTGAAATTGTTGTTTTGAATTGTGGATGTCTTTTGAATTGTTTGGTCGATATACGACCCCAGGATTTGTTTTCAGGGCGGGTGTCATTTACAGGCCTGTAATTATTTTGAATATCAACTGACCATCAGCCCTGGGTTTAAAGCTGTTGTTGTGTGAAACGGCCACAATGTGGCAGCAGTTCTCCTTTATAAAATCTGTGTACTAGGACAACAGAGCCTCAATGTTGTAGGTTGTAAATTAGAATGGAATGTGCCAGGAAAAAGCGCCTTAAGTTTATGTCTCACTACTTCTTGTTCGTTTTCTTAATTTAAGTTTTATTTTTTATCACAGCAAGTTCGATTACAACGTTTTGCTTGTTCTACGTGTGCAAGATGTGGTTCTTTTACACATATGCATGTGTCTATTCTTCCTGGGATCCTTTTCCCATGGTCTCTGGTGATTATATACGTCACCTGTGTTTGTATATGTCTGTTAACCCCAATATCCTAATGTATCCAATCCTGACACCTTTCCATTGGTGAACCATAAGTTTGTTGAATGAATCTGTGATTGCCTTTCTCTGTGGAAATATCTTCACTGGTATCCGTTTTTAGGTAACACCTATAAGTGATATCCTAGGACATGTGTCTTTCTCTTTCTGACTTACTACAAGTTGTGTGATTACCTCTAGACTCATCTATGGTGCTGCAAATGGAATTGTGTCCTTTTCTTCCTTGGCTAATATTCCGTGTGTACATATACCAGTTCTTCTTTGTCCACTCATCTGTTGATGGACTTCTTGGTTGCTTTCACGTCTTAGCTATTGTAATACTGTTGCAATGCAGATTTGCCTCCCTGTGTCTTTCCAGTTCTGTCTTCTTAGGTTACAGGCCCAGGAGTGGGCCTGCTGGATCATATGGTAGCTCAATGTTGGCCTCGTAAAGGCACGTCCGTTCTGTTGTCATTCGTGGCTCTTACCAGGTTACGTCCCACTTAAAGTTGAGGGTATGCACTCCTCCACAACCCCTTCAGCACTTATTGTTTGTAGCTTTCTTCTGATGTTTCTTCTGACTGGTTTGAGCTGATACCTCTTTGTGGTTGGATTTGCATGTGTCTCATAATCCCTTGAAATTGAGTTTTCAGGCCTGTCCGTTTTTTCTTCAAACTGTGAGCGCAACTTACGTCTTCATCGTGTTTGCCTGAAGTATGTGCCACATTTTGTAATATTTTGGCCATTACCTCCCTCAAGACATTTTGAGGGCAGGTTCATTTACAGCCCTCCAGTACTTGTGCATATAAAGTGACCCTTAGCACAGGTTTTAAGGCTGCTGTTGCAGGTAACAGCCAGAGGGCGGCAGCATTTCTGCTTTCCCCACTCAGGTAACTAGGGAAACAGACCTTCCTGCCAGTGGTGTTCCTCAGTTATAAATTAGAGTGGAATGTGCCCGGATAATCCCCCAAATGCTGATGTCTCCTTACTTATGTTTGTTTTTTAATGTGAATTTATATTTTTTATTGGAGCCACGTGCCATTGTGTACATGGACCACTTCTTCTTTGTGTATTCCCCTGTTGATGGACATTTTCGTTGCTTCCAAATGTTGGCTATGGTAAATATAGCTGGAGTGCAGGATTGCCAGCCTGTGTCTTTTTCATTCTCATCCTCTGAGGCCATAGGCCCTGCAGTGGGTATGCCTGATTGAATGGTAGCTCAATATTTACCTTTTCAAGGCACCTTGTTTGCGTTTCCATTACTGGCTCTTACCATGTCCCACTTTGAACCGAGGGTACACATTTCTCCACAACCCCTACAGCATTTATTTTTTGCAGAAATTTTACTCATGGCCATTCTGACTGGTGTAAGCTGACAGGATTTTGTAATTTGGATTTGCATGTCTTTAATAATTCCTAATGTTCAGCATTTTTCCACGCCTATTTTATATCTGTTAAACAAAAACAGAAAAAAAAAACTGTGAGTACAATAAACCTCTTGAAATTGTCTTCTTGGAACGTTGCCCTCTTTTGAATTTTTGGGTCGATTTTCGACCCCAGGATTTTTTTTGAGGGCAGGTGTCCTTTACAGGCCTGCAATGAGTGTGAATATTTAGTGACCATTAGCCCTGGGTTTAAAGCTGCTGTTGTGCGAAATGGCCACAAGGCGGCAGCATTTCTCCATTCCCAAATCAGATTACTAGGGCAGCAGAGCCTTTCTGGAAGTCCTGTTCCCAGGTTGTAAATTAGAATGGAATGTGCCAGGAAAACCCCGCATAAGATTATGTCACATTACTTCTTGTTCGATGTTTTAATTTTTCTAATTGGGGTAACGATTAGAATATTTTTTGTCTTAGGTGTACACAGTCTGATTCATTTGTACTATATATGTGTGTGTGTGTGTGTGTATATATATATATATGTGTGTGTATATATATATATATATATATATACATATATATATATTCCTGTACAGATCCTCTTTCCATGTAAATTACTGCAGAGTGTTCCGTAGACCTCCCTTGCTATATGGTCGGTCTTTTTGATATATATATTTAATATGTATTTGTATACCTATGGTAACCCTAATCTTAATTTATCCATTCCCCCCACCTTTCCTTTTAGATAAGCGTGGTTTGTTTTCTAAGTCTGTGACTGCCTTTCTCTGTGGAAATATGTTCATTTCTCTCAGTTGTTAGATAACGCCTATAAGTGATATTATAGGATATATGTCTTTTACTTTCCGACTTACCTCATGTTCTGTGATTATCTCTGGGCTCATCTATGGTGCGGCAAAGAGCAGTGTTTCATTGTTTTCCATCGTTAGTATGCCTTTGTGTACATGGACCACTTCTTTATCCATTCATCTGTTGATGGACATTTCGGTTGCTTCCGTGCCTTGGCTATTGTGAAAATGGCTGCAGTGCAGCTCTTGCAGCCTGTGTCTTCTCGGCTCTGGTCTTCTCAGGTGAGAGGCTCAGCAGTGGCCCTGCTGGATGGAATGGTGGCTCAATTTTTACTTTTAAATGCAGCTCCTTTCTGTTCTCATTATTGGCTGTTACCACTTTACATCTCACCAGCAGTTAGAGGGTACACAGTTCTCTAAAACCCCTTCGGCATTTATTGTTTGTTGACTTTTGCCGATGGTAGTTGACTTGTGTGAGTTGAATCCTTTATGTAGATTAGATTTGCGTGAGTCTAATAATTCCTGATGTTGAGCTGTTATCCATTTTTCTTTTTTTGAAGAAGAGTGAATAAAACTTACCTCTTCATACTATCTCCTTGAAACATTGGCCTGTTTTTAATTTGTTTGGCCATTCCCAGCTCAGGACACTTTTGAGGTCACGTGTCCTTTACTGCCCTGAGTCCGTGTGAATGTTCAGTGACCGTTAGCTGTGGGTTTAAAGCCGCTTTTGCGGGAAACGGCCACAAGGCGGCAGCATTTCTACATTTCCAAATCTGGGTTTTTGGGCAACACAGCCTTCCTGGAAATCGTGTTAGCAGGCTGCAAATTAGAGTGAAATGTGCCAGGGCAAACCCCCAAGAGCTTAAATCTCCTTACTTCTTGTTTGCTTTTTAAATTTAATTTTTATTTATTAGCAGAGCAAATTTGATAAAAATATTGTGTGTGTTCTAGGTGTACAGAATCTGGTTCATTATATCTATGCCTCGATCTATTCATCTTTGGATCCTTTCCCGTGTAGGTCATTACAGAGTGTCGAGTAGACCTCTCTTGGTATTCCATAGGTATTTTGTGATTATATATTTCATAAGTATTAGTACATGTCTGTTAACCCCCATACCCTAATTCATATGTTCCTTACACCTTTCCATGTGGTTAAACATATTTTTGTTTTCCGAATCCATGCGTGTCCTTCTCTTGGAAATAATTTCATGGGTGTCGATTTTTAGGTAACACCTATAACTGATGTCATAGGATATCTGTCTTTTGGGTTCTTTCTTAGTTCAAGTTGGCTGATTATTTCTAGATCCTTCTATGGTGGTGCCAACGGCAACGTTTCATTCTTTTCCTTGGCTAATATTCCATTGTGTACATGGACCACTTCTTTTTGGTGCATTTCTCTGTTGATGGACATTTTGGTTCTTCCAAATCTTGGCTATGGTCCACGTTGCTGGAGTGCAGGATTGCCAGCCTGTGTCTTTTTGATTCTAGTCTACTCAGGAGATAGGCCCATCGGTGGGCCTACCAGGTCATAGGGTAGCTCAATTTTTACCTTGAAATGCACCTCCATTCTGTTCTCAATACTGGCTGTTACCAGGTTACATCCCAAGAGCAGCAAGAGGGTACGCCGTTCTCTAAAACCCCTGCAGCATTTATTCTTTGTACACGTTTTTGCTGATGATCATTCTGACGGCTGTGAGGTGAACGTTTTTGTAGATTGGATTTGCATGACTTCATTAATTCCGGATGTTAAGCATTTTTCCAGTCCCATTTTTTTAACAAACAAAAGAAAGAAAAAGTAAGAGAAGACAAGTGTGCGTAAAATGGCCTCTTGAAATTGTTGTTTTGAATTGTGGATGTCTTTTGAATTGTTTGGTCGATATACGACCCCAGGATTTGTTTTCAGGGCGGGTGTCATTTACAGGCCTGTAATTATTTTGAATATCAACTGACCATCAGCCCTGGGTTTAAAGCTGTTGTTGTGTGAAACGGCCACAATGTGGCAGCAGTTCTCCTTTATAAAATCTGTGTACTAGGACAACAGAGCCTCAATGTTGTAGGTTGTAAATTAGAATGGAATGTGCCAGGAAAAAGCGCCTTAAGTTTATGTCTCACTACTTCTTGTTCGTTTTCTTAATTTAAGTTTTATTTTTTATCACAGCAAGTTCGATTACAACGTTTTGCTTGTTCTACGTGTGCAAGATGTGGTTCTTTTACACATATGCATGTGTCTATTCTTCCTGGGATCCTTTTCCCATGGTCTCTGGTGATTATATACGTCACCTGTGTTTGTATATGTCTGTTAACCCCAATATCCTAATGTATCCAATCCTGACACCTTTCCATTGGTGAACCATAAGTTTGTTGAATGAATCTGTGATTGCCTTTCTCTGTGGAAATATCTTCACTGGTATCCGTTTTTAGGTAACACCTATAAGTGATATCCTAGGACATGTGTCTTTCTCTTTCTGACTTACTACAAGTTGTGTGATTACCTCTAGACTCATCTATGGTGCTGCAAATGGAATTGTGTCCTTTTCTTCCTTGGCTAATATTCCGTGTGTACATATACCAGTTCTTCTTTGTCCACTCATCTGTTGATGGACTTCTTGGTTGCTTTCACGTCTTAGCTATTGTAATACTGTTGCAATGCAGATTTGCCTCCCTGTGTCTTTCCAGTTCTGTCTTCTTAGGTTACAGGCCCAGGAGTGGGCCTGCTGGATCATATGGTAGCTCAATGTTGGCCTCGTAAAGGCACGTCCGTTCTGTTGTCATTCGTGGCTCTTACCAGGTTACGTCCCACTTAAAGTTGAGGGTATGCACTCCTCCACAACCCCTTCAGCACTTATTGTTTGTAGCTTTCTTCTGATGTTTCTTCTGACTGGTTTGAGCTGATACCTCTTTGTGGTTGGATTTGCATGTGTCTCATAATCCCTTGAAATTGAGTTTTCAGGCCTGTCCGTTTTTTCTTCAAACTGTGAGCGCAACTTACGTCTTCATCGTGTTTGCCTGAAGTATGTGCCACATTTTGTAATATTTTGGCCATTACCTCCCTCAAGACATTTTGAGGGCAGGTTCATTTACAGCCCTCCAGTACTTGTGCATATAAAGTGACCCTTAGCACAGGTTTTAAGGCTGCTGTTGCAGGTAACAGCCAGAGGGCGGCAGCATTTCTGCTTTCCCCACTCAGGTAACTAGGGAAACAGACCTTCCTGCCAGTGGTGTTCCTCAGTTATAAATTAGAGTGGAATGTGCCCGGATAATCCCCCAAATGCTGATGTCTCCTTACTTATGTTTGTTTTTTAATGTGAATTTATATTTTTTATTGGAGCCACGTGCCATTGTGTACATGGACCACTTCTTCTTTGTGTATTCCCCTGTTGATGGACATTTTCGTTGCTTCCAAATGTTGGCTATGGTAAATATAGCTGGAGTGCAGGATTGCCAGCCTGTGTCTTTTTCATTCTCATCCTCTGAGGCCATAGGCCCTGCAGTGGGTATGCCTGATTGAATGGTAGCTCAATATTTACCTTTTCAAGGCACCTTGTTTGCGTTTCCATTACTGGCTCTTACCATGTCCCACTTTGAACCGAGGGTACACATTTCTCCACAACCCCTACAGCATTTATTTTTTGCAGAAATTTTACTCATGGCCATTCTGACTGGTGTAAGCTGACAGGATTTTGTAATTTGGATTTGCATGTCTTTAATAATTCCTAATGTTCAGCATTTTTCCACGCCTATTTTATATCTGTTAAACAAAAACAGAAAAAAAAAACTGTGAGTACAATAAACCTCTTGAAATTGTCTTCTTGGAACGTTGCCCTCTTTTGAATTTTTGGGTCGATTTTCGACCCCAGGATTTTTTTTGAGGGCAGGTGTCCTTTACAGGCCTGCAATGAGTGTGAATATTTAGTGACCATTAGCCCTGGGTTTAAAGCTGCTGTTGTGCGAAATGGCCACAAGGCGGCAGCATTTCTCCATTCCCAAATCAGATTACTAGGGCAGCAGAGCCTTTCTGGAAGTCCTGTTCCCAGGTTGTAAATTAGAATGGAATGTGCCAGGAAAACCCCGCATAAGATTATGTCACATTACTTCTTGTTCGATGTTTTAATTTTTCTAATTGGGGTAACGATTAGAATATTTTTTGTCTTAGGTGTACACAGTCTGATTCATTTGTACTATATATGTGTGTGTGTGTGTGTATATATATATATATGTGTGTGTATATATATATATATATATACATATATATATATTCCTGTACAGATCCTCTTTCCATGTAAATTACTGCAGAGTGTTCCGTAGACCTCCCTTGCTATATGGTCGGTCTTTTTGATATATATATTTAATATGTATTTGTATACCTATGGTAACCCTAATCTTAATTTATCCATTCCCCCCACCTTTCCTTTTAGATAAGCGTGGTTTGTTTTCTAAGTCTGTGACTGCCTTTCTCTGTGGAAATATGTTCATTTCTCTCAGTTGTTAGATAACGCCTATAAGTGATATTATAGGATATATGTCTTTTACTTTCCGACTTACCTCATGTTCTGTGATTATCTCTGGGCTCATCTATGGTGCGGCAAAGAGGAGTGTTTCATTGTTTTCCATCGTTAGTATGCCTTTGTGTACATGGACCACTTCTTTATCCATTCATCTGTTGATGGACATTTCGGTTGCTTCCGTGCCTTGGCTATTGTGAAAATGGCTGCAGTGCAGCTCTTGCAGCCTGTGTCTTCTCGGCTCTGGTCTTCTCAGGTGAGAGGCTCAGCAGTGGCCCTGCTGGATGGAATGGTGGCTCAATTTTTACTTTTAAATGCAGCTCCTTTCTGTTCTCATTATTGGCTGTTACCACTTTACATCTCACCAGCAGTTAGAGGGTACACAGTTCTCTAAAACCCCTTCGGCATTTATTGTTTGTTGACTTTTGCCGATGGTAGTTGACTTGTGTGAGTTGAATCCTTTATGTAGATTAGATTTGCGTGAGTCTAATAATTCCTGATGTTGAGCTGTTATCCATTTTTCTTTTTTTGAAGAAGAGTGAATAAAACTTACCTCTTCATACTATCTCCTTGAAACATTGGCCTGTTTTTAATTTGTTTGGCCATTCCCAGCTCAGGACACTTTTGAGGTCACGTGTCCTTTACTGCCCTGAGTCCGTGTGAATGTTAAGTGACCGTTAGCTGTGGGTTTAAAGCCGCTTTTGCGGGAAACGGCCACAAGGCGGCAGCATTTCTACATTTCCAAATCTGGGTTTTTGGGCAACACAGCCTTCCTGGAAATCGTGTTAGCAGGCTGCAAATTAGAGTGAAATGTGCCAGGGCAAACCCCCAAGAGCTTAAATCTCCTTACTTCTTGTTTGCTTTTTAAATTTAATTTTTATTTATTAGCAGAGCAAATTTGATAAAAATATTGTGTGTGTTCTAGGTGTACAGAATCTGGTTCATTATATCTATGCCTCGATCTATTCATCTTTGGATCCTTTCCCGTGTAGGTCATTACAGAGTGTCGAGTAGACCTCTCTTGGTATTCCATAGGTATTTTGTGATTATATATTTCATAAGTATTAGTACATGTCTGTTAACCCCCATACCCTAATTCATATGTTCCTTACACCTTTCCATGTGGTTAAACATATTTTTGTTTTCCGAATCCATGCGTGTCCTTCTCTTGGAAATAATTTCATGGGTGTCGATTTTTAGGTAACACCTATAACTGATGTCATAGGATATCTGTCTTTTGGGTTCTTTCTTAGTTCAAGTTGGCTGATTATTTCTAGATCCTTCTATGGTGGTGCCAACGGCAACGTTTCATTCTTTTCCTTGGCTAATATTCCATTGTGTACATGGACCACTTCTTTTTGGTGCATTTCTCTGTTGATGGACATTTTGGTTCTTCCAAATCTTGGCTATGGTACACGTTGCTGGAGTGCAGGATTGCCAGCCTGTGTCTTTTTGATTCTAGTCTACTCAGGAGATAGGCCCATCGGTGGGCCTACCAGGTCATAGGGTAGCTCAATTTTTACCTTGAAATGCACCTCCATTCTGTTCTCAATACTGGCTGTTACCAGGTTACATCCCAAGAGCAGCAAGAGGGTACGCCGTTCTCTAAAACCCCTGCAGCATTTATTCTTTGTACACGTTTTTGCTGATGATCATTCTGACGGCTGTGAGGTGAACGTTTTTGTAGATTGGATTTGCATGACTTCATTAATTCCGGATGTTAAGCATTTTTCCAGTCCCATTTTTTTAACAAACAAAAGAAAGAAAAAGTAAGAGAAGACAAGTGTGCGTAAAATGGCCTCTTGAAATTGTTGTTTTGAATTGTGGATGTCTTTTGAATTGTTTGGTCGATATACGACCCCAGGATTTGTTTTCAGGGCGGGTGTCATTTACAGGCCTGTAATTATTTTGAATATCAACTGACCATCAGCCCTGGGTTTAAAGCTGTTGTTGTGTGAAACGGCCACAATGTGGCAGCAGTTCTCCTTTATAAAATCTGTGTACTAGGACAACAGAGCCTCAATGTTGTAGGTTGTAAATTAGAATGGAATGTGCCAGGAAAAAGCGCCTTAAGTTTATGTCTCACTACTTCTTGTTCGTTTTCTTAATTTAAGTTTTATTTTTTATCACAGCAAGTTCGATTACAACGTTTTGCTTGTTCTACGTGTGCAAGATGTGGTTCTTTTACACATATGCATGTGTCTATTCTTCCTGGGATCCTTTTCCCATGGTCTCTGGTGATTATATACGTCACCTGTGTTTGTATATGTCTGTTAACCCCAATATCCTAATGTATCCAATCCTGACACCTTTCCATTGGTGAACCATAAGTTTGTTGAATGAATCTGTGATTGCCTTTCTCTGTGGAAATATCTTCACTGGTATCCGTTTTTAGGTAACACCTATAAGTGATATCCTAGGACATGTGTCTTTCTCTTTCTGACTTACTACAAGTTGTGTGATTACCTCTAGACTCATCTATGGTGCTGCAAATGGAATTGTGTCCTTTTCTTCCTTGGCTAATATTCCGTGTGTACATATACCAGTTCTTCTTTGTCCACTCATCTGTTGATGGACTTCTTGGTTGCTTTCACGTCTTAGCTATTGTAATACTGTTGCAATGCAGATTTGCCTCCCTGTGTCTTTCCAGTTCTGTCTTCTTAGGTTACAGGCCCAGGAGTGGGCCTGCTGGATCATATGGTAGCTCAATGTTGGCCTCGTAAAGGCACGTCCGTTCTGTTGTCATTCGTGGCTCTTACCAGGTTACGTCCCACTTAAAGTTGAGGGTATGCACTCCTCCACAACCCCTTCAGCACTTATTGTTTGTAGCTTTCTTCTGATGTTTCTTCTGACTGGTTTGAGCTGATACCTCTTTGTGGTTGGATTTGCATGTGTCTCATAATCCCTTGAAATTGAGTTTTCAGGCCTGTCCGTTTTTTCTTCAAACTGTGAGCGCAACTTACGTCTTCATCGTGTTTGCCTGAAGTATGTGCCACATTTTGTAATATTTTGGCCATTACCTCCCTCAAGACATTTTGAGGGCAGGTTCATTTACAGCCCTCCAGTACTTGTGCATATAAAGTGACCCTTAGCACAGGTTTTAAGGCTGCTGTTGCAGGTAACAGCCAGAGGGCGGCAGCATTTCTGCTTTCCCCACTCAGGTAACTAGGGAAACAGACCTTCCTGCCAGTGGTGTTCCTCAGTTATAAATTAGAGTGGAATGTGCCCGGATAATCCCCCAAATGCTGATGTCTCCTTACTTATGTTTGTTTTTTAATGTGAATTTATATTTTTTATTGGAGCCACGTGCCATTGTGTACATGGACCACTTCTTCTTTGTGCATTCCCCTGTTGATGGACATTTTCGTTGCTTCCAAATGTTGGCTATGGTAAATATAGCTGGAGTGCAGGATTGCCAGCCTGTGTCTTTTTCATTCTCATCCTCTGAGGCCATAGGCCCTGCAGTGGGTATGCCTGATTGAATGGTAGCTCAATATTTACCTTTTCAAGGCACCTTGTTTGCGTTTCCATTACTGGCTCTTACCATGTCCCACTTTGAACCGAGGGTACACATTTCTCCACAACCCCTACAGCATTTATTTTTTGCAGAAATTTTACTCATGGCCATTCTGACTGGTGTAAGCTGACAGGATTTTGTAATTTGGATTTGCATGTCTTTAATAATTCCTAATGTTCAGCATTTTTCCACGCCTATTTTATATCTGTTAAACAAAAACAGAAAAAAAAAACTGTGAGTACAATAAACCTCTTGAAATTGTCTTCTTGGAACGTTGCCCTCTTTTGAATTTTTGGGTCGATTTTCGACCCCAGGATTTTTTTTGAGGGCAGGTGTCCTTTACAGGCCTGCAATGAGTGTGAATATTTAGTGACCATTAGCCCTGGGTTTAAAGCTGCTGTTGTGCGAAATGGCCACAAGGCGGCAGCATTTCTCCATTCCCAAATCAGATTACTAGGGCAGCAGAGCCTTTCTGGAAGTCCTGTTCCCAGGTTGTAAATTAGAATGGAATGTGCCAGGAAAACCCCGCATAAGATTATGTCACATTACTTCTTGTTCGATGTTTTAATTTTTCTAATTGGGGTAACGATTAGAATATTTTTTGTCTTAGGTGTACACAGTCTGATTCATTTGTACTATATATGTGTGTGTGTGTGTGTATATATATATATATGTGTGTGTATATATATATATATATATATATACATATATATATATTCCTGTACAGATCCTCTTTCCATGTAAATTACTGCAGAGTGTTCCGTAGACCTCCCTTGCTATATGGTCGGTCTTTTTGATATATATATTTAATATGTATTTGTATACCTATGGTAACCCTAATCTTAATTTATCCATTCCCCCCACCTTTCCTTTTAGATAAGCGTGGTTTGTTTTCTAAGTCTGTGACTGCCTTTCTCTGTGGAAATATGTTCATTTCTCTCAGTTGTTAGATAACGCCTATAAGTGATATTATAGGATATATGTCTTTTACTTTCCGACTTACCTCATGTTCTGTGATTATCTCTGGGCTCATCTATGGTGCGGCAAAGAGCAGTGTTTCATTGTTTTCCATCGTTAGTATGCCTTTGTGTACATGGACCACTTCTTTATCCATTCATCTGTTGATGGACATTTCGGTTGCTTCCGTGCCTTGGCTATTGTGAAAATGGCTGCAGTGCAGCTCTTGCAGCCTGTGTCTTCTCGGCTCTGGTCTTCTCAGGTGAGAGGCTCAGCAGTGGCCCTGCTGGATGGAATGGTGGCTCAATTTTTACTTTTAAATGCAGCTCCTTTCTGTTCTCATTATTGGCTGTTACCACTTTACATCTCACCAGCAGTTAGAGGGTACACAGTTCTCTAAAACCCCTTCGGCATTTATTGTTTGTTGACTTTTGCCGATGGTAGTTGACTTGTGTGAGTTGAATCCTTTATGTAGATTAGATTTGCGTGAGTCTAATAATTCCTGATGTTGAGCTGTTATCCATTTTTCTTTTTTTGAAGAAGAGTGAATAAAACTTACCTCTTCATACTATCTCCTTGAAACATTGGCCTGTTTTTAATTTGTTTGGCCATTCCCAGCTCAGGACACTTTTGAGGTCACGTGTCCTTTACTGCCCTGAGTCCGTGTGAATGTTAAGTGACCGTTAGCTGTGGGTTTAAAGCCGCTTTTGCGGGAAACGGCCACAAGGCGGCAGCATTTCTACATTTCCAAATCTGGGTTTTTGGGCAACACAGCCTTCCTGGAAATCGTGTTAGCAGGCTGCAAATTAGAGTGAAATGTGCCAGGGCAAACCCCCAAGAGCTTAAATCTCCTTACTTCTTGTTTGCTTTTTAAATTTAATTTTTATTTATTAGCAGAGCAAATTTGATAAAAATATTGTGTGTGTTCTAGGTGTACAGAATCTGGTTCATTATATCTATGCCTCGATCTATTCATCTTTGGATCCTTTCCCGTGTAGGTCATTACAGAGTGTCGAGTAGACCTCTCTTGGTATTCCATAGGTATTTTGTGATTATATATTTCATAAGTATTAGTACATGTCTGTTAACCCCCATACCCTAATTCATATGTTCCTTACACCTTTCCATGTGGTTAAACATATTTTTGTTTTCCGAATCCATGCGTGTCCTTCTCTTGGAAATAATTTCATGGGTGTCGATTTTTAGGTAACACCTATAACTGATGTCATAGGATATCTGTCTTTTGGGTTCTTTCTTAGTTCAAGTTGGCTGATTATTTCTAGATCCTTCTATGGTGGTGCCAACGGCAACGTTTCATTCTTTTCCTTGGCTAATATTCCATTGTGTACATGGACCACTTCTTTTTGGTGCATTTCTCTGTTGATGGACATTTTGGTTCTTCCAAATCTTGGCTATGGTCCACGTTGCTGGAGTGCAGGATTGCCAGCCTGTGTCTTTTTGATTCTAGTCTACTCAGGAGATAGGCCCATCGGTGGGCCTACCAGGTCATAGGGTAGCTCAATTTTTACCTTGAAATGCACCTCCATTCTGTTCTCAATACTGGCTGTTACCAGGTTACATCCCAAGAGCAGCAAGAGGGTACGCCGTTCTCTAAAACCCCTGCAGCATTTATTCTTTGTACACGTTTTTGCTGATGATCATTCTGACGGCTGTGAGGTGAACGTTTTTGTAGATTGGATTTGCATGACTTCATTAATTCCGGATGTTAAGCATTTTTCCAGTCCCATTTTTTTAACAAACAAAAGAAAGAAAAAGTAAGAGAAGACAAGTGTGCGTAAAATGGCCTCTTGAAATTGTTGTTTTGAATTGTGGATGTCTTTTGAATTGTTTGGTCGATATACGACCCCAGGATTTGTTTTCAGGGCGGGTGTCATTTACAGGCCTGTAATTATTTTGAATATCAACTGACCATCAGCCCTGGGTTTAAAGCTGTTGTTGTGTGAAACGGCCACAATGTGGCAGCAGTTCTCCTTTATAAAATCTGTGTACTAGGACAACAGAGCCTCAATGTTGTAGGTTGTAAATTAGAATGGAATGTGCCAGGAAAAAGCGCCTTAAGTTTATGTCTCACTACTTCTTGTTCGTTTTCTTAATTTAAGTTTTATTTTTTATCACAGCAAGTTCGATTACAACGTTTTGCTTGTTCTACGTGTGCAAGATGTGGTTCTTTTACACATATGCATGTGTCTATTCTTCCTGGGATCCTTTTCCCATGGTCTCTGGTGATTATATACGTCACCTGTGTTTGTATATGTCTGTTAACCCCAATATCCTAATGTATCCAATCCTGACACCTTTCCATTGGTGAACCATAAGTTTGTTGAATGAATCTGTGATTGCCTTTCTCTGTGGAAATATCTTCACTGGTATCCGTTTTTAGGTAACACCTATAAGTGATATCCTAGGACATGTGTCTTTCTCTTTCTGACTTACTACAAGTTGTGTGATTACCTCTAGACTCATCTATGGTGCTGCAAATGGAATTGTGTCCTTTTCTTCCTTGGCTAATATTCCGTGTGTACATATACCAGTTCTTCTTTGTCCACTCATCTGTTGATGGACTTCTTGGTTGCTTTCACGTCTTAGCTATTGTAATACTGTTGCAATGCAGATTTGCCTCCCTGTGTCTTTCCAGTTCTGTCTTCTTAGGTTACAGGCCCAGGAGTGGGCCTGCTGGATCATATGGTAGCTCAATGTTGGCCTCGTAAAGGCACGTCCGTTCTGTTGTCATTCGTGGCTCTTACCAGGTTACGTCCCACTTAAAGTTGAGGGTATGCACTCCTCCACAACCCCTTCAGCACTTATTGTTTGTAGCTTTCTTCTGATGTTTCTTCTGACTGGTTTGAGCTGATACCTCTTTGTGGTTGGATTTGCATGTGTCTCATAATCCCTTGAAATTGAGTTTTCAGGCCTGTCCGTTTTTTCTTCAAACTGTGAGCGCAACTTACGTCTTCATCGTGTTTGCCTGAAGTATGTGCCACATTTTGTAATATTTTGGCCATTACCTCCCTCAAGACATTTTGAGGGCAGGTTCATTTACAGCCCTCCAGTACTTGTGCATATAAAGTGACCCTTAGCACAGGTTTTAAGGCTGCTGTTGCAGGTAACAGCCAGAGGGCGGCAGCATTTCTGCTTTCCCCACTCAGGTAACTAGGGAAACAGACCTTCCTGCCAGTGGTGTTCCTCAGTTATAAATTAGAGTGGAATGTGCCCGGATAATCCCCCAAATGCTGATGTCTCCTTACTTATGTTTGTTTTTTAATGTGAATTTATATTTTTTATTGGAGCCACGTGCCATTGTGTACATGGACCACTTCTTCTTTGTGCATTCCCCTGCTGATGGACATTTTCGTTGCTTCCAAATGTTGGCTATGGTAAATATAGCTGGAGTGCAGGATTGCCAGCCTGTGTCTTTTTCATTCTCATCCTCTGAGGCCATAGGCCCTGCAGTGGGTATGCCTGATTGAATGGTAGCTCAATATTTACCTTTTCAAGGCACCTTGTTTGCGTTTCCATTACTGGCTCTTACCATGTCCCACTTTGAACCGAGGGTACACATTTCTCCACAACCCCTACAGCATTTATTTTTTGCAGAAATTTTACTCATGGCCATTCTGACTGGTGTAAGCTGACAGGATTTTGTAATTTGGATTTGCATGTCTTTAATAATTCCTAATGTTCAGCATTTTTCCACGCCTATTTTATATCTGTTAAACAAAAACAGAAAAAAAAAACTGTGAGTACAATAAACCTCTTGAAATTGTCTTCTTGGAACGTTGCCCTCTTTTGAATTTTTGGGTCGATTTTCGACCCCAGGATTTTTTTTGAGGGCAGGTGTCCTTTACAGGCCTGCAATGAGTGTGAATATTTAGTGACTATTAGCCCTGGGTTTAAAGCTGCTGTTGTGCGAAATGGCCACAAGGCGGCAGCATTTCTCCATTCCCAAATCAGATTACTAGGGCAGCAGAGCCTTTCTGGAAGTCCTGTTCCCAGGTTGTAAATTAGAATGGAATGTGCCAGGAAAACCCCGCATAAGATTATGTCACATTACTTCTTGTTCGATGTTTTAATTTTTCTAATTGGGGTAACGATTAGAATATTTTTTGTCTTAGGTGTACACAGTCTGATTCATTTGTACTATATATGTGTGTGTGTGTGTGTGTGTATATATATATATGTGTGTGTATATATATATATATATATATACATATATATATATTCCTGTACAGATCCTCTTTCCATGTAAATTACTGCAGAGTGTTCCGTAGACCTCCCTTGCTATATGGTCGGTCTTTTTGATATATATATTTAATATGTATTTGTATACCTATGGTAACCCTAATCTTAATTTATCCATTCCCCCCACCTTTCCTTTTAGATAAGCGTGGTTTGTTTTCTA